>NW_021621003.1:5073979-5121110 GCF_004785775.1 Grammomys surdaster | reverse complement strand
AAGGGCAGGCGGGAGTCAGGCTATGTGAAGCTGCGGGACACCTCTCAGGGGGTGGGGGTGGGGGAACACAGCTTGCGGGTCCGGTAACCTGTGGTCCCGAGGACCGCTGGAGCTAGCTTGGGAAGAGCTGAGAATGAAGTGGGGGCCCATGGGCTGGACTGGCCCGCTGCCAAAGGGGAGAGGGGAAGAGCGTCCCTCTGGCTGGATGCCGCAGGGAGGAGTCTTTGGCTTGGTGGTCGCCACCGCTGAGAGTGCGGAGAAGCCTTCTGCAGGAGAGTAGATGACGACTGCCACTCTGTAGGCTAAGGCCTTCTCCATTGCTCCCCACGGCAGATCCCAATGAAAAACAGACAGTTCATGGTTTTAAGACGTTTATTGTCATGGTAGAAAGTAGATGAGAAAACTGTACCGTGTTTTCTCAGGGCAGGCCTGAGGTTAAATACCTTTTGCAGGAAGGAATGTCTGGGAAGGAAAGCTTAATTGGCTAAGCCCTTCTGGCCTTTAGGTACCTCATTAATAAGCTCTGTCTTGAGGCTACTGACCTGTGGTCATGTCCTCTACCTGTGGAGGGGCTTGGGGCATTGCCCTTATGTGAGTGATGGCCACAAATCTATGGAGGGCTGTGGCCTTGTGTCAGGAACCTGTTGTCCAGGACCAGGAGCGTTGCAAAACACCTGCTGTCCCTCAGGGTCACCTGGGGTCACTGGGGTTTCCAGCCTGTGCTCCACCGGAAACCAGGCTGCCTTTCACGGACACACACACACACACACACACTGAAAGAGAAAGAAATGAATGTGTAGAGTTGCATAATTCATATTGCATCTAACAGGCATGTAGCCTAAATCCTCAAAGAAATTGCATGCTTTTTAAGGGATTATAACTGTCAGTTCCTGTATCTCTTTGTGGGCAGAGGTCTAATTTTTTTAAACTTTTTATTGATTCTTTGTGAATTTTACATCATGCTCTCCAATTCCACACATCTTCCCATCCCACCATATCTGCCCTCTACCCTTGCAACCACCCTACTCCCCGCTCCCCCCCCCAAAAAACAAATAAAAACAAAAGCAAAAAAACCAACTTGCTGTGGAAGCGGCAGTGTGTCTGCCCAAAGAGCTTTACTTGCAAATGTTCATTGCAGTGAGTCTGGTTCAAGAGCTCTGGCTTTAGCTACGTTAGTAATACTCGATCCTCACAGGGACTCCTCTTGAATATCCCATTGTTTCCCTGTGTCATGGAGATCTTTCACCTTTGTATCTACAGGACCAGTTCTTCCATGTGTTCCAGTCCATAGATGGGTGAGATGTTGGGGTGGGCCAACTCAAACCCCTGGATCTGGCCCTGGGAAACCCCTGGATCTGGCCCTGGGTGGTTGCTGAGTTGGTCAGCCCACCAGTTCTCCCATGATCACTACATCAAGGTCAGATCTCCAGCACTGCCCAAGTGGGGTGTATGGCCAGCTCTCCTGTACTCACACCCTCTGGGGAGGCTCTCCTGTGCCCATGCCACCAATGCCAGCTCTACTGTGCTGCCCAGGCCAAGTGCCTGTTGCTATCCTGAGTGCTGCAGCCACTGAGGGACAGGGACAGGTCTGCTTTCGTGCCCTTGGAGCCAGCTCTCAAGGACCAGCAAGTTCGACCACTATTATCCTCCAAGCCTAGTATGTGGGCAGCCTAGAGTTGGTGTTCAATAAATATTTGCTGGCCAGCTGACATGGAATGAAGCTTATTTCAGCTTTTACCATGTCACAGAAACCATCACTACTGCCTTAGTTTTACTTCCTATCACAATCATTAACTTCTTAGTGTCTAACCCAGCTGCTGTCTCTTAGTCTTTGCTCTTCTTGATCTTGCTATACCTTGGGGCACAGTGTGAAAATAAACTACTGCTTTTTCTCTTACCCTTGTATACATGTCTCAAAAGGCCTGCTGTAAAGAGTTGAACTAACAGTCACATGTTACAGTATCCCACAGCTCAGCCATTGTGGTTTCCTATTCCTGTGGGTTTGGCTTGGGATTCATTCCTTTGAATTTGAAGGATAAAATTCCCTGTGATGCAGGCAATGAAAAATCTAGGATACTGCTTGGAAAAAAAACCAAAGAATTGGCTTTCAGTTTCATAACATTAACTGGCTCAGCACAATGGTTAGTCAGCAGGGCGCACCATCTGGAGAAAAGTCTGGATGTTAGGAACTGTCTTAGTTAGGGCTACTATTGGTCGCAACAGAACACATGACCAAAAAGTAAGTTGTGGAGGGAATGGGTTTATTTCACTTACACTTCCACATTGTTGTTTATCACTGAAGAAAGTCAGGACAGGAACTCAAGCAGGGCAGGATCCTTGAAGCAGAAGCTGGTGCAGAGGCTATGGAGGAGTGCTGTTTACTGGCTTGCTCAGCTTGCTCTCTTACAGAACCCAGGACCAGCAGTGTGGGGATGGCACCACCTACAATGGGCTAGGCCCTTTCCCATTGATCTCTATTAAGAAACTGCCTTACAGCCTTATCTTACAGGAGCATTTTCTCAAGTGAGGTTCCCTCCTCTCAGGAAACTCTAGCTCATGTCAAGTTGACATAAAACTAGCCAGGACAGGAACTGACTGACACCAAATGTTCTCTTCCTGTTTAGTTCTGCACATGAAAGTGGCAATGGCATGGAAGAGCCGTGGCAGTAGCCTGCAGCATTGGCACACTCAGCTGTTCCCAGGTGCCATAAACGCCAGGAGTCAATGACTGACAGACAACACAGACAGCCTACACATTTCTGTGATTTGGAGATGAGATGGTAATCGGGTGTAAGAAAAGGATAGTGACTGCCAACCTTTCTTGTCTTGTGGATAACATGTAAGGGATCAGAAGTCACCTTCTCACACTTAGTAGGTATTTTACATTTTATTCTTCCATGTGACCCCCACCCACTCAAAAAAGGAGGAAGTAGGCTGGTGGTCATGGTATAGTAACACTTGCTAGGAGTTCTGAGGCACCAGATGCCACAAACTTTATAAGGTACATACATCCTGCTTCCAGATTTGTAGGAAACCAAGGCTTAGAGAAGGATGCTACTAGCTCAGACTAGCTGGAATTTGGGTCCAAATCCCCATCCTCATACTCATTCTCTTACAGTATACCTCTGCTTTTTTTATCTAGGTGCTGAGGACTTAACTATGGGAAAAGCAGCACTTGGGACCCACACATACACACACAATTTAAAAACATGGGCTGGACATTGTCTCTATGTGCAGAGAATTTTTATTTAATAAATAAATTGGATCCTGTCAAATAGTTGTAATACAAGGCAGAATTAAGTGCTACAATCATTAAGATGACTGGAGCATTTGAAAACAGAGTCATCAATGTGGGTGAATTCAGGACTGCTAGAGGGGATGGCTGGGATGTTGCCCTGTCAGCAGAGAAGGGGCAGTTGGGATGGAAGGGCTGTGAACATCCAGCCTGAACTTCACTACAGGCATCTGAAGACAGCTGATACTTTCAGCAGAAGATGCTCTGTAGAGGGTAAGTCTAGAAAGGCAGCATGAGCAGACGGAGGCGGTAACCAAGGGGGCTAAGAGCTGAAGAATGTTAGAACCAGAAAGGAGATAGGGAGGAAGAAACGGAGGTGGAGAGAAGAGGTGAGAAGGAGGGAAAAGAGGAAGGGAGGGAAGAGGGTGAGGAAGGAGTGAAGGGATGAGGAGGAGGGAAAGAAGTGACGAGGAGGAAAGGGGGGAAGGAAGAGGTGGGGAGAAGGGATTAGAGTATGAAGAAGGGAGTAACTAAAATTGGCAAACATAAATGTAGTGAACAAATGAAAAAATAAGCAAAGAGGAATAAAATCTTTTAAATGGGTGACTAGAAAGATGATAGTGTGTATTATTACTAAAAATAACCATGGAACTCTGGAAGAGACCAAGGACAAAGAGGGACAAAAGCCGTGATTTTGTCATGTTGATTGTTCAGTGTTGACTATGTCAACTTTGGCATCCAGGAGCATCTGGCAGGAAGTGGTCAAAAATAGGGAGAAGGGAAAAATACAAGTTGTGGCTGGGTAAAGAAATGGGTTTGCACAAAAAAGCAGAGCCATGAGTAGAGCAGGGGAAAATAATAATCCATCAATTCTCGTAACCGAGTTCTTTCTGCAAAGGCACTAAGCTGCAATGGTGACAGCAATGTTGCCTTCATAAAATTTGATTTCTAGAATGTAAAACAAAAAGAAGTTTGAAGAACATTAACTCTTAAAGGATGGAAGGAAGGCAGTGCAGAATATCCAGGGAGAAGAAAGATGACATTTCAACTCAGAATACTGCATGGCAGAGGAGATCAGTGTGCTACAATTGCTCTGTAAACATTCATGCCTTGAACCTGCTAAACATGAAGATGCAGCTGAGCACCAGAAGAGAAGTCATCCTGGAGAGAGCAGTTATTCCAGTAACAGGAAGCAAAGGTCAATGAGGAAATGTGGTGGTTTGAATAGTGGTTCCCATAGGCTTACATGCTTGAATGCCTACTCATCAGGGAGTGGCACTATTTAGAAGGATTAGGAGGTGTGGCCTCATTGGAGGAAGTGTGTCATTAGGGGTGGGCTTTGAGGTTTCAGAAGCTCAAGCCAGGCCCAGTGGTTCACTCTCTGTTCCTGCTGCCTATGGATCCAAATGTAGAACCATTAGCTACCTCTCTAACATCATATCTGTCTTCGGGCCACCATGCTTCAGGCCATAATGATAATGGACTAAACTTCAGAAACTGTAGTCTAGCCCCAACTGAATGCCTTCTTTAATAAGAGTTGCCATAGTCAGAATGTCTACTCACAGCAGTAGAACACTGACTAAGACAGAAACTATTACCCATTGTAACAAGTACCACATATAAACAAACAGAACAGAGCAATGAGAATGTTGGTTTTGGATATGACACATCTTCCATAGCTCAGGTGCTGAAGGCCTGGTCCACAGAGTAGTATTCAGATGTGGGACTTTGGGGGAGTTGCTGAATCCTGAAAGCTTTGGCCCAATCAATGATGGATTAACCCAATGACGAGTTCAAAATTTTATGACAGTCCAAAAGGTGGTAGGAAGTAGGAGGTGGGGCCCAGGAGGAAGAAGTAGGTCACTGGGTGCATGCCAGCCTATCTTGCTGTGTCTCCCATCTGCCATGAGGAGAGAAGCTCTGCATTACTGTATAGTCTCTGCCATGATGTTATGCTTCCTGATAGCCCAGAAACAAAGAAATCTCTGTAGCCATGAGCCAGAATAAATCTTTTCTCTTCTAAGTTGTTTCTCTCAAATGTTTAATCACACAATAAAAGACTAGCTAACACCTAAAGGCACCTAAGGAAAGGGATGTATGTGAACTTACCAGCCATGACTTCTTAGTGAGGACACTGAACACAGAGTCATGAAGATGGTAAACTCTCATCACTATTTTCCATAGGGGAGAATTCCAAGTAGAAAGAACAGGTGAGAACTGGTGTTGTGGCTTGAGCACGGCATGTCCCACAAAACTCCTGTTAAAGCTCAGTTCCATGGAAAAAGCACTTTGCTGAACAAACATGGGGAGCTGAGCTCAGTCCTCAGAGCTCAGGTGAAGCTGCGTACAGGAGCTCCCACTGTGAGTCGGGAGGTGCAGTGCACGGCAAGGAGAGTCTGGCTCAAACAAGGAAGGTAAGGTCCAACACCGGAGGTTGTACTCTCACCTCTGTCTGCATGCTGTTGCTCTAGTGAGCCTCACACTCAAACATGCACACACACAGAGAGACACATACACACACATGCAAAGGGGAAAACTCAGTCAAAGAGGTTTCTTTAGCACACAAGTGGTGGGAAGTGAGGCCATTTATTTTGCTATGGAGGAACGGAAAAACAGACAGGAGGAACAAAGAGTTCCATTTAGGGTATACAAAGCTTAGGATGCCCAGGATGGATTGCTAAATAATATGGGTTGTTTTGTTTGGCAGGAGGAAGGAAGTTACATTTACAGGCTGAACGTTCCATGGTCATTCTGAAGTTATATTCTCTCAGCCATTTCCCTGCCAACTCAAACAGACACCTCCATGAAGGATCCAGGTGTTAGACCTGGGCCCATACCCAGCTTTGGGGTCTTTGTTTGGTGCATGGACTCTCAAGTCTTCGCCAGACCTGTCACATACATTTTAGTGGATCAGGGATGGAGGGAGGCACAGAGGGAGTCAGGGAAGTCATGTAAGCCTACTACCAGAAAGAAGACGTTTGGGTGCATCCCACAAACAATGAAAATAACCAGCACAAAGAGGGAAACTGACCTGTTCTTGACCCATGACAATTCTCCCCCCTCAAGTTGTCTGTGCTGCCTGTAGTTGCCTGCACAAGATTAAGCCAGTCAAACTTCTGGCATGGATGGGAGAGGGACTTACAAGGCCTCACCTCTAGTTGAGCACCAGTGGCAGTTAATGAGTGTTAGAGGTTATGGGTTGGGGAGTCAGTTTTCTTCAGGGTTTTGTCCCGTAGGTTGTCCATATGCCTTTGGTGGATTGCCCTACAGCCTGTACACACAGGCAGCCCTACTTGAACTGAAAGTGGGATTCAAAAGGAGAATGTGAAATTGGAAGGGAGAGACAGGGGAGAGCTTGGAGAATTCTGAAGGGCAAGTGAGAGGGAGTAAAACAAAAATATATTGTGCACAAGTATGAAATTCTCAAATAATAAATTGAAAGTATGTTTTCCTTCAAGATCTCCAGGATAAAAGAAAAAAACAACGTGTTTCTTTTATTAGAGACAAAAGCTACATGGATAAAATGTTAACAATATGTGGGGATCTCTTTGCCAAAACAGGGTTACTTTGATGCTACAGGCAGTTGGCCACCTCTAAGCAACCCCTGCTGAGTGGGAAGGTTGAGTAATACCCTTGTTACTTGATCTAAGCCTTTATCCATTCCTTCATTAAGTGTATCTTGGGTATCCATGGGCTGGGAGATGTGGGGTCTATAAGATTGTATGAAGCAAATTGTTTAACACTTTGGAGAGAATGGATATGGACAAAAATATTAAAAAGTAAATCTGCGTTAAGTGCCCAAAGTCCTCACTAAGAATTGTGTTATGGTAACTGAGGTTGCCATGTGGCAAGGAGGTAGGACCTGGGCACAGAGAAAGAAAGACAGAAAGAGGGGGCTTTGCCAAAGTAGAGAGACAAAAGCTGTAGATGGGATTGTGAAGTAGCCAAACTTCACTGGGACTGAATTCTAAGACGTGTGGCAAAATAGGATACAGAGGTTGAAAGGTCAATGACAGCCAGATGTGGCTTCCTGAAGAAACAGGCTTGAAGCTCTGGACATGTCTTGGACATCTGAATAGAGAATGGTATGGTTCAAGCAGCCTCTAAGGAAGATGTTTTAGTGAGGGTCAGCAGAACATTTGGAGGAAGAAAGGGAGGAGTCAAGCGGCCAAGACAGCTCAGTGCCTGAACACAGAACTGAGCTTGGGAGATGACAGTGGTGCTAGATAAGGATGTGGGCGCTGGGAAGATGCTTCAGTGGGTAAAGTGCTTCCATGCAAGCACAAAGCCCTGGGTTTGGATCCCCGGCATCCACATAAAAAGTCAGTCACAACAACGTCCATCTGTAGTCCCAGTGCTAGAGAGGCAGAGACAGGAAGATGCCTGGCTTACTGGCCACCCAGTATAGCCAATCAGAGAGCTCCAGGTTCAGTGAGAGATCCTGATTCAAAAAATTAGGTGGGGAATGACTAAGGAAGACTCCTGACATCCATCCACATGCACACTCAAGAATGTTCACCGGCATGCACCAGTGCACACACATGAGCATGTACATACACTACATGGACACAAGCACACAGAAGAAAAAAAAAGAGGAAAGAAGGAGGGAAGGCATTAAAGGAGGAAGGAAAGAAAATGAAAATTAAAAGGAAAACTCAGACACAAAATCAATGACAGATATCATCAGGAATCTCCTTATTTATTCAGAAACTTGTAGGTTACAGAATATATAAAATATGAAAATAACAGCATCAAAGTCACTTGTTTTTAATTTAAAAATAGGCTGAGTTTATAATATGGAAAAACAAAGTGCAAAGGAAAATGCCATGTTCCTTCTAACCCTAATCCAGAGCTAAGCTGGCTGGGGCCCAGTCCTTTCAATGATTGACTGTTATAAACACAATCACAGCAGACGGGCCTTAGGCATTCACTTTTGCGCACTTCCATAAATATTTTCTTACAAATTCTTTCAAGTGGAGTTGAGCGACCTGGATTTGACTCTCTGCATTGTAGGAGAGTGCCTATTTCCTCCACTCTCTCCGTGTATGTATGTGTGTTTTACGTGTAGCAATTTTATCTGTGTATATTTTATTTCTGTGTTTTTATGTGTGAATAATTAAAAATAACAGCTTCCAGGCTTTGTTTCACAGATATTTTTTACAGGAAGATGCAAAATGAAAGTATGAAAGCTTTGAAAAGTATGTCTTCAAACTGAGTAAGTTTAGATAGAATTATATTTTATAATGCATATTTTAGGAATTAATAATAATCTTTTAAGGAATAAGGACTTTGCGATAACAATAACTCAAGGCCCTATATAGTTTCAGAACAAAGAACATGTACTTTGAAACTCAAGTAATAAACTCAAATATTTATTTAATGTCTCCTATTTTTATAAATATCTAGAGTTTTAAAGCTATGAAGACAAGAGACACCATATCTCCAAAAGCTTGCAACTAGCTAGACCCGATGGCACACTCACCTTGATCTCATAACCCAGGAGGCAGAGGCAAGCAGATCTCTGTGTGAGTTCAAGGCTAGAGTGGTCTGTATCACAAACTCTAGGCTAGTCTGAGCTACACAGTCAGATCCTGTCTTAAAAACAAAACGAAAAGGAAACTTAACAACCAATACTCTAAAAAGGACTGAGTTAGAGATAGACAAATAACAGCTCCCATTAGATAGAAGTGGGTAAAATCATAAGTGTTTATCACCGATGTACATGAAGATGAAGAAACAGCAAGAGCCTAAGAGTCTCCATGGCGGGCAGACTACATATGGACCTGTCCAGCTTGAGCTGATGACACATCACCTGAATGTAAGCAATGAAAGATCTGGAATGAAGGTCAGATGAAACTAGAACAGAGGAGACAAATCTTGAGAGGAGAGTAATAACATAAGAGTTTGGACTGCTACATTAAAATATCACACAGAGGACACCTTAGCTGACAAATATTGATTTCTCACAGTTGTGGACACTACAAAGTCTATTGTCAAAGCATTAAGGTAGATTGAGCTCGGGAAGTCTTGTGGAAGAGTTAGGGGAAGAATTGAGGAACCTGGAGGGGAAAGAGACTCCATAAGAAGACCTACAGACTCAACTAACCTGGACCCATGGGGAGCTTCCAGAGTCTGAACCATCAACCAAAGAGCGAGCCTGGCTGGACCTAGGGCGCCGCACATATGTAGCAGATGTGCAGCTTGGTCTTCCTGTGGGTCCTCCAGCAACTGGATGAGGGGCTTACCTACCCTGACACTGATGTTTGCTCCGCTGACTAGGCTGTCTTGTTTGGCCTCAGCGAGAGAGAATGTACCTAGTCCTGCAGTGACTTGAGGTCCCAGGATGGGTTGGTTCCATCCCGAGGGCCCTCCCCCTTCTCAGAGGTGAAGGAGAGAGGCAGAGGGAAGGAAGGGCTGTGTGAGAGGGATGTAAAGTGAATCAATAGATAAACGGGGAAAATGTTAAAGTGTTCTCTTGAAGAGGGCCATGCCCCTTCTGGCTTGCAGATAGCTGCCATCCCTACTGTATGCTCAGATGGCCTCTTCTTTGTACTCCTGAGAGAAGACAGGGCTCTGTTGTCTCTTCTTGTGGTGGCATTGAACCCATCTTGAGGACTTCTGCCATGACTTCATCTAACCTCATTACTCATGAGCCCCTCTTGCCTCTCTCATCTGTATGCTAGACTTCAGCATGTGACCTTGGGTGGTGGGGGACACAAACACTAGGTGCATAGTCAGAGCAGTTTGCAGAGGGGCACAGCTTGGGCCCTGGGGGGTGGGTGACTACCTTTAGAAAATCACTGGAAGGGTTAGAGAGAGAGAATGAAGATCCATCAGGGAGGAAGGAGAGTCTTAAGTAGATTTGGAAATGCTCAGGATAGATTTGTTTTGCAGAATAATTCTGAGAAAGGTTATTAAAAAATAATTAGCAATTTCCTGGATGAAAGGCTTGGAACACAGGGTCAAGTAACTTGCTTGGGGAACTATCAGGATTCAAAAACACATCAGCCTACTACGTATGAAATACAACTGGAAGTGAAGGCGGAGAAAGGAAACATATTTGATAAACTAAATTCAAGACATATTTTAAGATGCAAAAGACTTAAAAATATATAGGTATAATCTCAAAACCTTCATGGCTTCACACAAAACTGCCCTGTCTGAGTTGAGAGAGCAGAAGATAACAGACTAAGAAAACGGGAAGAGGCGAGTGCTTTCTGAACTGAGGCTCATGCGCAGCTCTAGATTCTGAGGAGAGGTCAATAGGCAGGAGAGTATGCTAACAATGATTAAAGCCACAAACTCCTCTGTCTGCCAGAGGAATAGACACTAAAGTGTTCAGGGGGAAAAATATTTGTTACACTTGAGTTAAAGGAATCCCAGCTTCAGATGAGGGAACATTCAGCTGAATCAACAAATGAAAATCCCTTTTGCTTAGTACCTTCCTTCTTGTTCTTCATCAAAACATTGAGCCCAGTTTCCCTACTCCCCTTTGATTACCCAATCTTTGATTCTTCCCACTTCTTAAATTATGTATTCATTACCAACCCGAGACTAAAGGCAATCCCTTACTTCCTCACACCTAACATTATCAGCCCAGATAGTATTTCTATCTCTACTTTTCTTAACAATTGTCTGTATTAGCTACTTTTATCTCTGTTATAACCAAAATATCTTCCTCCTTGAAGGAGGGAGGGCTTATTTTGGCTCATGGTTACAAGGGTGTGGTCCATCTGGATGGGGATGACACAGCAGAGCAGTTCAGTTCACTTCGTAGAAGGCCTAGGAATAGGGATAGGACTTCTCAGTAGTCAGCTTTTCCATCCAAGCCCCCAGCCACTTTTATTCAGGCTGGGTTGGTCCCCTCAGTTAATCCTTCCTAGAAATGCCCTTGTAGACACATCGAAGGTGTGTCTATCCCTTGGGTAAGCTAAACCCAGTTGTATTGACAATGAAGATTAATAACATGCTCCTCCAAAGGTTTTTATTATCTTCCTTCAACAGCCTTTCCAAAACCACATATACTTGAATGGCATACCCTCCTGTTTCTCTTATACATCCTTTAGGGAGCATGTGACACCATTCAAGCCATCTGACTTTACCTAGGAACTTCTGCATTTTCCTCTGTAAGTAACTGTGATGGAAGGTCACAAAATTAAGACTGCATGGAACACACAGATTTCCCTGTAGCCCTACAGTTAAGTAGTTAGGGATATGCATATTCTCCACTTTGTAAGTGGAACACAGGCAACTCAAGTTGGAGATAGAATGAAGGAGAAAGGGACAGAAGGAAAATCTCTGGGGTTCCTGACAGTTCCCAATCCTGATTCTAATATCCTTTTGATTCTAAGCCATATGTCTATAAAGTTCTTGACACATCTGAATTTTCATAGTAATTTCCCATCAGGATTCTTTAGAGCAGTGGTTCTCAATTCCCTAACGCTGTGACCCTTTAATGCAGTTCTTCCTGTTGTGGTGACCCCCAGCCACAAAGCCATAAAATTGTTTTATTGCTACCTTATAACTGTAATTTTGCTATTGTTATTAATCATGGTATACATATCTGATATACAGGATATCTGGTATGCAGTCCCCCAAAAGGATCAAGACCCATATGTTGAAAACTGCTGCTGTAGAGGATCAGAACCAATAGGATGCCTATACATTGAAAGGTGATTTGTTCCAGCAAGATGGCTCACCAGGTAGAAATGCTTTCTTAGCAATCCCAGAAACTTAAGTTCAATATTCAAGAACCCACATAAAGGTGTAAGAAGAAAGCTGACTCTACAAATCAGTCCTCTAAGTTGAACATACATACTGCGGCATCTGTGCCCATTTGTATGAGGTACATTAGTTTCCATACTCATGGATGAGCCTCTCTGGTTCCCAACCCCACCACTTCTACCTAAAGAATCAGTTACTTAAGCTGTTTCAGGTTATTTCCTCTTGATACCCATAAACAAAGTCAACCTGTTGGACCTCCACTCCAGCTGTCATGTAAGATTGAGAGTTCCTAGAGGTTAGGCTAAGGACCTAGCTATGCTGCTGTATTGTCAAAGACTGAGCTGCTGTAGCTCAGCTGCCTAGTCCAGGGTCTACCCTCAGTCACTTTTCCAAGTCTGGATTCTTATTAGTGCCTTTAAAATGCCACCAGAGGTCTCCAAATGATTTTGAATTTAGAGCCTCAACACTGGTCAAGTTCAATTTATATTGACACATTGTTATGAGCTAATCACTGCCTTCAGATCTTCATACACATTACTGCTCCTAAAAGATGAGAAAGCTAAGCGGGATTCAACCCACGCTGTGTAACATCCCATGTATTTCATACAAAGTCAAGATGGATTTGAGAGTGTAGCTCAGAGGTGGAGTGTGTGGCTAGCATGAACGGAAGACACCCTAAGTCTGATCCCTAGTATGACTCTCCACTCATTAAAAAACAAGCTATGTTGAAGGCCACACTCCCTTCTCCATCCTTTGCTAAGATAAAGAGAGAGAGGAACATGCTAGTACAGGGACAAAGTGTTCTACTACAGAACAGAGATGACTGTGAAACAGGAAGGGCTGAAAAGTAGGTAAAAGGCTAGGCTATGAAGATAATTTCTATTCATTAGGAAGTAGCCCTGTTCCCCTCCTCCCTCTCCTACATGCTTGCTTCCTGCTTCTGCCAAACCATGTCCTGGAATGCCCTTTTTCTTTTCCCTCTACACACTCTGTCAACCCAGGATGCCTTCTTCAGTCCTCACCCCATTCACTTTCCCTGATCATGCACAACCCTGCACCCCACTACTCACTGAGATGCTTAAACTCATTCTGCTTGAGATAGTTACTTAGCACTTTGAGGTGTTTGGTATGTTTCCTGCTTGTCCCTCCTAATCAGTGAAGACTCCTGTTCCCCAGGCTAGTGTTAGGAGTGCTTAAATAGTTCCACTTCCTGTCTGCAACTGTTCCTCAGAAAGTTATTCATAGGTTGGGCATTCATTGAGCACCTGCTGACTCAAATTCCATCACTGCAGGGAAACTTCTAAGTGCCTTTGCATGAGTGGTGTCTCATCTATAATTATCTTTAGATCTTTTACTATCTAATTGCATGTGACATGCTAGGGGAAACCATTGTTTGTGACTGCTTCCAGAATTTCTATTTACTAAGTATGGTTTGTGTTATTTCATGCAGAAAAAAAAAGAGCAATCATCTGCTTCCGGAAAACATTTTTTTAACATTGTTACTGGCAACTCACACTGACATATTTTAACTGAACTTTGATCACAGATTCCCCTTCTCCAAGTGTCTTTTGGAGCCAACTTTACTTTCGTGAGACTTTCTAAGACTGGCAGCTAAATGTCCATGTGAAGTGGAAACAGCCAAATGTTAGAAGAACAATCTAACGGTGCGCACCAATGTCCATGTTTGTTTTACTGGTTATGCAGAGCATTCCCAAATGTTCTCCATATGCACAAGCCCAAGCAAATGAAGCAATTTCCAATTATGATTGGATGATATCATGGCCTATTTTCTGTATTACTGTAGAATGTTCAACATGAGCGATGACAAGCAAACATCATCTTCCACAACGCAGCATGAAGACTTTCAGGCTAGATTCATCCCAGAATTCACAGCACATGGCTACGAGAATTCCATCCATGACCAAAGTGCTGTGGTATCCCAAGATCTTTAAAACACCCTTTATAGTTTCTTAATATAATGTTGATAAATTCTCATAGTACAATTTTGTAGAATTATCCAACTTTCTTATATGAATTTGAATTCTGTTGTAGTAATTATTTAAAAAGCAGCCGCCGGTCAAGCCCACTGTCTGAGCTGTAGCGGCTCTGCCTAGCTCAGCCACCATGTTCTGTGGCCAGAGGCCAAGTGCGCACCGCAGCTAGAAATGGCCCTGCCAGAAACACCAGCCCTGCCACCCACGAGACGTCAGTGTGGGAGATGGCTCTGCCGATCTTCCACGCTGTCTCCGCAAGGCTGGGCATTGCCGAGACCATCTCGCCATTCACGCGGGCCTGGTAGTAAAAATGAGACTCTAATAGTTAAAGATTAATCAAAGGCTTTATATGTTTGGTAAAGCTCAATAACAATATGCCCATACAAAGAGAGTTGTTTCCCAATTAGCTAACCTAATTAAAAGTAGTTACTGCACTGCTTTTCATATCTGCATGGCTTTCCATTCTCCTACATCTCTGCTCTCCTGCTTCTCCTCTTCCTCTCCTAACTCCTCTCACCTTAGCTCCTCCTACAGAATTCTGTCTTCCAACTAGGTTTTAATTATATTTTCCTTTTTAATATATATGCTATAGTTCTCTAGAGGAATGCTGGATTGAAAGGAATAGTTCACAGAAACCTAAAGGGTTTTTCCTCCTTGAACAAATGCTAGGTAGACATTCCATAGCGAGACCTTATTAAATGTGTGGGCTCCTGTCTTACTTTTCTTGTTGATACAAAGACCTGACAAATCTCTAATTGACACTCACTCGCAAAAAGAAATGTATGTGTGTTGTGGTCTTTTAATTTTTTTCTATTTGCTCTTCTATGTGTTTAATATAGTATTTTTAATTGGATATTTTATTTGTTTACATTTCAAATGTAACCCCCTTTCCCAGTTTCCCCTTTGCAAACCCTCTGTTCCATCCCCCCTTACCCTGCTTCTATAAGGGTGCTCCTCCACCCACTTACCCACTCCTTCCTCACCACCCTAGCATTCCTCTACTCTAGGACACCAAACTTTCACAGGACCAAGGGCCTCCCCTTCCATTGATGCCAGATAAGTCCCTTCAGCTCATTCAGTAATCCCCTAACTCCTCCATTCGGGTCCCTGTGCTCAGTCCAATGGTTGGCTGTGAGCATCTGCATCTATATTGGTCGGGATCTGGCAGAGCCTCTCAGGAGACAGCTATATCAGGCTTCTGTCAGCAAGTACTTCTTGGCATCAGCAATAGTGTCTGGGTTTGGTGTCTGCATGTGGGATGGATCCCCAGGTGGTGCAGTCTCTGGATGGCCTTTCCTTCAGTCTCTGTTCTACTCTTTGTCCCTGTATTTCCTTTAGACAGGAGCAATTCTGAGCTAAAATTTTGGAGATGGGTAGGTGGCCCCATCACTCAACCAGGGCCAAGCCTAACCTCTGGATATGGTCTTGACAAGTTCTTTCTCCCCTTTGTGGTGTATTTCAGCTAATATCATCCCTGTGGTGTCCTGGTAGGCTCTTACTTTCCTGATATCTGGGACTTTCTGGTTGCTATCCCCAGTTCCCCATCCCCCATTGCTACACACTTCTGTTTACTTTCCTGACCCTCTGTACATCTTCTCTATCTCCTCCCATACATGATTTTCCCCCTCTTTTTCACCTCACCCTCTTTTCTTTCTTCCAAGTCACTCCCACCCACTACTTCCCTTGATTATTTTGTTCCTCTTTCTAAGTAGCATTGAAGCATCCACACTTTGATCTTTCTTCTTGAGCTTCATGTAGTCTGTGAGTTGTATCTTGGGTATTCCATGCTGTTTGCCTAATATCCACTTGTCAGTGAGTACATACCAGGTTTGTTCTTTTGCGACTGAGCTACCTCACTCAGGATGATACTTTCTAGATTCATTCATTTGCCTAAGAATTTCATGAAATTGTTTTTAATAGCTAAGGAGTATTCCATTGTGTAAATGTACCACATTTTCTGTATTCATTCCTCTGTTGAGGGACATCTGGGTTGTTTCCAGCATCTGGCTATTATAAATATGGCTGCTATGAGCATAGTGGAGCATATGTCCTTGTTATATGTTGGGGCGTCTTCTGGGTATATGCCCCAGAGTGGTATAGCTGGGTCCTCAGGTAATGCTATGTCCAATTTTGTGAGGAACTGCCAGACTGATTTCCAGAGTGGTTTTACCAGCTTGTAATCCCACCAGCAATAGAAAAGTATTCCTCTTTCTCCACATCCTCACCAGCATCTGCTGTCACTTGAATTTTTGATCTTAGCCATTCTGACTGGTGTGAGGTAGAATCTCAGGGTTTTGATTTGCATTTCCCTGATGACTAAGGATGTTGAACATTTCTTGAGGTTCTTCTTGGCCATTCGAGTATCCTCAATTGAGAATTCTTTGTTTAGATTTGTTCTTCATTTTTATTTGGTTCTCTGGAGTCTAACTTCTTGAGTTCTTTGTATATATTGGATATCAGCCCTCTATTGGATGTAGGATTGGTAAAGATCTTTTCCCAATCTGTTGGTTGTCGTTTTCTCCTATTGACAGTGTCCTTTGCCTTACAGAAGCTTTGCAATTTTATGAGGTTCTGTTTGTTGATTGTTGATCTTAATGCACAAGTCATTGGTGTTCTGTTCAGGAATTTTTTCCCTGTGTTCCCACTTTCTCTTCTATTAGATTCAGTGTACCTGGTTTTATGTGGAAGTCCTTTATCCACTTGGACTTCAGCTTTGTACAGGGAGATAAGAATAGATCAATTTGCATTCTTCTCCACATTGACCATCAATTGCAAGAACCATTTGTTGAAAATACTGTCTTTTTTCCAATGGATTGCTTTAGTTCCTTTGTCAAAGATCAAGTGACCATAGGTGTGTGGGTTCATTTCTGGGTCTTCAATTCTATTCCATTGATCTACCTGCCTGTCACTGTAACAATACCATATAGTTTTTATCAATATTGTTCTATAGTACAGCTTGAGGTCAGGGATGGTGATTCCTCAAGAAGTTCTTTTATTGTTGAGAATAGTTTTCACTATCCTAGGTTTTTTGTTATTCCAAATGAATTTGCAAATTGCTCTTTCTAACTCTATGAAGAGTTGAGTTGGAATTTTGATGGGGATTGCATTGAATCTGTAGATTGCTTTTGGCATGATGGCCATTTTTACTGTATTAATCCTGCCAATCCATGAGCATGGGAGATCTTTCCATCTTCTGAGATATTCTTCAATTTCTTTCTTCAGAGACTTGAAGTTCTTGCTGTACAGATCTGTGACTTGCTTGGTTAGAGTCACACCAAGGTATTTTTGTATTGTTTGTGACTATTGTGAAGGGTATTGTTTCCTTAATTTCTTTGTCAGCCTGTTTATCCTTTGAATATGGGAAGGCTACTGATTTGTTTGAATTGATTTTATATCTAGTCACTTTGCTGAAGTGGTTTATCAGATTTAGGAGTTCTCTGGTGGAACTTTTGGGGTCATACTATCATATCATCTGCAAATAGTGATATTTTGACTTCTTCCTTTCCTATTTGTATCCCTTTGACCTCCTTTTGTTGTCTAATTGCTCTGGCTAGGACTTCCAGTACTATACTGAATAGGTAGGGTGAGAGTGGGCAGCCTTGTCTAGTCCCTGATCTTAGTGGGATTGCTTCAAGTTTCTTTCCATTTAGTTTGATGTTGGCTACTGGTTTGCTGTATATTGCTTTTCCTATGTTTAAGTATGGGCCTTGGATTCCTTTTCTTTCCAAGACTTTTAACATGAAGGGATGTTGAATTTTGTCAAATGCTTTTTCAGCATCTAATGAAATGATCATGTGTTTTTTTCTTTGCATTTGTATATGGAGTGGATTACATTGACGGATTTCTGTATATTGAACCATCCCTGCATCCCTAGAATGAAGCCTACTTGATAGTGGTGAATGACTGTTTTGATGTGTTCTTGGATTTGGTTTGCTAGAATTTTATTGAGTATTTTTGCACTGGTATTCATAAGGGAAATTGGTCTGAAGTTCTCTTTCTTTGTTGGGTCTTTGTGTAGTTTTTTGTATCAGTGTAACTGTAGCTTTATAGAACAAATTGGGTAGTGTTTTTTCTGTCTTCATCGAATTTTTAATTTGTCTGAGAGAGAGAGAGAGAGAGAGAGAGAGAGAGAGAGGGTGTGGGGGGGGGGGGGAGATGGAGATGTGGGGAAGATCTAGGAGGATGCAAGGGAAGAAACTGTAATTAGAGTGTATTGTGTTGGAAAAATTTTAAAAACCTTACAAAAGCAATATAAGGAAAAGAGAGTTGGCTCACAGTTTAAGGGCATACAGCCTGTTTTGAGGATGACAGAGTACCTGGAGTAAGAGACTGTTGCTCATATGGTATCATCAGCCAGGAATGCTGGCTTTTTTTTTTCCTGTTTTATTCAGTCTGTTACTTTAGCCTATGGGATGATGCCACCCAGGTTTGGGGTCAGTCTTCCCTCCTCAGTTAAACCTCTCTGAAAATACCCTCAGAGACATTCTCAGAGGTACATCTATTAGGGAATTCCAAATCCAGTCAAGTTGACAATGAAGATTAACCACAGCAGCTTATACCTATGGTGATACTTCCACTCTGTATATACTAACATCTCCTTTGCTCTTAATAACATGGGCAGCTGTTATGAAATTCATGACCCCTGAGGAAAGACCATAGGCACAATCCAGATTATATTAGTCAAATTTATTGATACTGCTAGCAAAATAAGCTCTGAGCCAATCTTGAGACTGCCTTGAGACCAAGGCTGAGGGAAGGATTTTCAGAGATGAAAACCACAAGAACACCTTGAGTATCTGTGCAAGCAAGCCAAGGCTGTTCTGTCTGTCAAGATTAGGTAGTAAAAGCAACCTCCAAATAGTCCTTGAATGTCTGCATAAGCAGGTTACAGAAGCCAAAAGGCAGTTAGCTGTATCATAGCAAGTAGAAGGCCACAGCTATACCTTTCTAGGTGAGGGTCTCTATGTCAGGGTTCTTGGGAACTTATCTTCCAGGGACTGGAGTCAAAGACAAACCCCTAGTGGGTACCAAGATGGATGCCTAGCATAAAATGGAGTTTCTTTGACTATCACTCAGTGATTTCTGCGACAGTTCACATATAGCACCTGGTACTCTCACTAATCTTCCACCCAGGTCTTAGTGTATCCAGTGACTGATGGCCACTGTGATCCACTGAATGTCCTCACATGCCAGCTAACTGGCTGTATTCTCCCTGCCTCCACTCCCTTCTATTCACTCTTCGGTGCCTGGCACCAGCCTTACCTTAAGAGCCACTGTCAGGACAGTGTGTTCTGAGATCCTCCCCCACCTCACCGTGTGACCCATGGCCACAGGAGCTCCCTCTCTTCCTTCCCATCAGTTCCACAGATGCTTCCTGGAGCCCCTGCTCCCATCCCTTCACTTCCCTCTCTTCCTGTCCAACACACACTAGGAAGCCTCGTGTTCCATCCTTCTGCCAGTTTCCCCAGGGCATGTGGGAATGGCAGGCCAGTGTAGGGGGAGGGGGGCTGGAAGTAGGAGGAAGGTAGGAGGAACTTTTGTTTTTGAGATAGTAAGAAAATAAATTCTTGGAGTATCCACTTGGCAGCTGAAACAAATAGAAAGAAAACAGTGGGGAGCAGTTGGTTTCTCCCATGCTACAGCACATTTCTATAGTTTAAACATCTTATGAGACCTTGTGAAGACTGGCTAAAACATGAAAACAACTCTCGATTAGAAAAAGTGTTTGCTCCATGAGAGCACAACTGATTTCTAGCCTTTCGTCAAACCCTAGGTCCTCATCTCCACATCCTTCTCATTCCTCTCTGTTTTTTCTCCTCCATGAGGCTGTCTTTGTTGCTCTTCTATGGCTGTGAAGAGCTATGGCCAAGGGGACTTATAGAGGACAGAGTTTATTAGGGACCTACAGTTCCAGAGGCTAAGTCCATAACTATCACGGAGAGGAGCATGGCAGCAGGCAAGCAGGCATGACGCTGGAACGGTGGCTGAGAGCTCACATGTTGAGACCACAACCACAAAGCATAGGGAGAGGAAGCTGGGAATGGCGTGCGCTTTTGAAACCTTAGAACCCACCTCCAGCGACTCACCTCATCCAACAAGGCCCCCTCTCCTAATCCAAACGGTTCTGCCAACTGGGGACCAAGCATTCAAATATATAAGCTCGTGGCAGGGAGGTGGGGCCATTCTCTTTCAAACTACAAGTTCATTGACTCTTACAGTTACAATTCCTACTGCTAGGCACATGAGGCAAAACCTGCACCTAGAATATCAGCTCAGCATACCACACACATACATACGACAAGACAAGCAGGAGCGCATCTCAGCATGTGCGATCCAGGTTTCCCACCTCAACAAGTTGCCCATGGGAATCTACTTCTCTCTACGGCCACGGCAAAGGGTTTTAAAAGGCAATACCAGAAGCAGTCAACATATTAAATTCTGTTTTGGCTCACCTTTTTGGTGAGTCTAGTCTGCAATTGGTTGGCCTTGCTTACTCAGACCTATGGATGAGGAGCAGAGATATGTCAATCACCTTACAAACCAGGAAACGAGGGGCTAATGTTCTACAGTCCCTTTCAGTTACTTATAGACCTCTCACATGGCTCCACCTCTTGAGGGTTCCTCCACCTCCTGCCAGTGATGTCTTGAAGCCAAGTCTTTAACACATTGGTCTTTGTGGGGCAAGGGGAACATTCACACCACCGCACACGGAAAGTGCCCACCCTTCTGGAGGAACTGAAGTAGCATCTTAAGTAAGGGTTCTCAGCTCAGCTGCTAGAACATGGGCTGAAATTCAAGCTAAGGCTGTCATTCCTGAGTGGACCGTCTTAACTCAAATCGCCCTTCCTGAAACCATTTTCTCAGTTGCCAAATGTTCTCATAAGTTCTCCCAACAAGTGTCCCTTGACCTGCACAGCTCCGGCTCCTCGGTGTCCCAGGCTTCCCCCTTCTACCTACAGTGCTCTATCTGGCAATGTCCTATTATCTGGCTGCTTCTCACAGGAGACCAGAGAGAGCTGGGAGGAATAAAGACACCTGGCCACCTTTTTTATCTGGCTCTTAGGCCAGTGGCGTTTAAGCTTGGGCAGATGTGAATGAAATACTGTTGCTTTTTTTTTTCTTTTACTATTTCATCTTTACTTTGAACTCTAGTACATTTTGGCTTCCTGTGGGAGCACCCTATGGTTTCCAGTTCTTGGTGCCTGGGGGCTCTGGAATGATGGTAATGTGGTGTGATGATTTCTCTGTTTTAATGCCCTCTGAGCATTTCCCAGTGAAGCCTCTTCCCAGACCCCCAAGCTAGGAGAGTCCACCACCTCTATCCTCCCTGTCTATCCAGAACACCAAGTACAACGTCCTTATGTACTGGGGTTTTAAAAATCATAATGTGAAAGGGAAAGTGTTTTGCCAGCAACTTCTGCTTTCTGCCCCTCTGAAGCAAGGGCAGAGTATGGCTCCCTGCTTAAATGAGAGAAAAGTTTTGGGGTGGGGAACATACATTGTTATCTCAGAAAGTTTCACACCTGTTTATCACGTCAGCATCCTGGTCTACTAAAGGGACCACGCCATCATCCTGAACAAATACATACCCCATAGAATGAAAGGCATTGTGCAGATGAGATTGAGTTGAGGATCCTGATATGGGATAAGCCTGAATCATTTGGGTGGTCTAGGTTCTTACAGAGAAGGAGAGAAAGGGAGGGAGAGAAGAAGGGGGCGAGAGAGAGAGAGAGAGAGAGAGAGAGAGAGAGAGAGAGAGAGAGAGTCAAAGAGAGAGGGGCCATAAAGATGAAAGCAGAGGCCACAGAGGGAGGTGTCATTGTACTTCCTTTGAAGAGAGAGGAGGGGCCACTCAGTATGCATGTAAGCAACATCTGGAACCTATGAGAGGCAACAAAGAGAGAACACAGGTCTACACCTTGAGGTTAACCTAGTGGGGCTAAATTTGGACCTTTGTTTTCCAGAATTGTTAAGATGATACATCTTCGTTGTTTTAGCTACAAGTTTGTGGTAACTGAAGACAGGTGACTGTGGTAATTAATGACAATGTGACTATTAATAATAATAGGTCATGGGGTTTAGGAAGGTTTTTCACAGAAAGTTCCAGAAATATTTATACAATTGATTTCTCTGACTCTTACAGGTAGAAATTGAAAAGTAGTTATTAGCATGCTGGATCTAGAATAAATATGGTATGTTTAATCAGAAAGGAGTTTGGAAAGTAGTGCTTTGGCTTCTAAGCATATTTTCCCTCCATGCTCCAAACAATATCTAGAGCTTTCCTTGTGCACTCCTTCCAGGGTACAGATAATGCCTGCCAGTGAAAGGAAAACTCAACACTGAGCTTCTGTACACCTCAAGAGAACCTTACTCTGCTAAAAGAAACAGAACGAAGCATCTTTAAAGTTTCTAGAAATAAATTCCTTATCAGCAGACACAATCTGTCCAAGTATAGGGCATGGCATTTGTAGCACAGGTGGTGGGGCAGAATTAATGTGCCATTATGAAACAGCAAGTCCTACCAAAAAGAAAGGCACTGCCAACAGCAAGGCAATAGGGATCCCCGGCTTCAGTCAGCACCCACCTGCAGTGGGGATGAAACTCGATTTCACCTGCAGTACTTAATCACAACGAGATGGTTTAATCAAGTCCCCTGACTCGAGTCAGTGCTACAAGTGAAATCATTTCAGTTAGAGAGAGACACAGACAACTGCATTTCCTAGTATCAAAAATCTGTAGCCTGATAAAATTTCATGTAGAAACTAAAGAATCTGTTATCCAAGATGTGCATTCATCCATATGTTTCAAAGAAGAAATTTCCATTTCATGGGGTTTAAAGTGCTGGGTTTTTTATATAAAGAAGAAAAATTATTGTATACTATAATTTCCTCTCCTGAGTCAGTGTAATATTTGATTTTACAGAAGAACTCTTGGGTTTTTTAATTAATATTTAGTGTGTATGTACATGCACGTGTGTTTGCTCACATACACATGTGCCAAATGAAAGTCCAAGGACAACTTTGTGGGACTGCGCAAGGGTATCCTAGGTCATGGTGGAGCAGGTGCCTAGAACCCCGAGACTCTGTAGATTCTAGATGGGATTCTACATGAGAACCGGCAGGAGTTTGGTGCCCTCCAGAACCCAGAATCCTGAAAAGCAGTCAGGTCTCCATAGAATTACATAGGCCAGGCTATAGGCCTCAGGCCCTAGGGATTTACATACTAATGAAGGCCAGAGGGCAGAGCAAATTAAACATGCCTCCCCCAATCCTCCCCCTTTCTCCCTCCCTATATAACTCAGGACTGCCCTGAGTTTTGGGGGGTACGTCTAGATCCATCTATTATTGGCCATGACAATAAACCTTTTTGGAACCAAGGACTTCCTCGTGTTACTGGGGCCTGCCGTCGCCAAGGCCTCCAGGCCACTGGAACCATAGAATTCCTCCCGAATGTGGGACCCGCCACGGCGGTGGAAGCCCCTCCAGGGTCCCACCGATGTAGCGGCCTTTTTAAATTCTCCCCACACAACTTGGTGAAGGTGGCTCTTGCCTTCTACCATGTGGGTCCCAGGAATTAAATTCAAGTCAAAAGACTTGTCAAATACTATAATCCATTTAGCCGTCTCACTAGCCCCAATTCGTTTTCAAATATGCATCTTTTATAGTAAAAATCTTTTCTCCTTATCAAATATGATCCTTTTATTTAAACCCCTATATTTTATTATATATCCTGAATAATGTTCTTAAAGGCATATTTATTATTTTATGTTTATCTTTGTATGCCCCCGTGTGTGTGTGTGTGTGTGCATCATTTATGTACAGGTGCCCATAAGGGACGAAAAACGTTGTTAGATCTGAGACTGGAGTTACAGTGCTTGTGAGCCACCCTATATGGAGATGGGAATAAGACTCAAGTCTGCTGGAAGACCAGCAAGTGCTCTTAACCACTGAGCCATCCCTCTGGCCCTTTTTGGATAATTTTTGATACCTATGAAATGTGGTCTTAATTCACACAGAAGTAGAGACCTACAATGATTGATAGTACCAAAGCCTTGGTTTTGGCAAACCTGTCCTGGTCTCCTGGCTCTGTATAGCTGATCTCAGGATTACAAACCATTCTATATCCTTTCTAATATTATTTCTTCTCCACCCATTCTAAATCCACAAAGGAGAAGAAGGCTCTCCAGGCTACCGCTTCTCAAACTTGAACATGTGGATCTTTTTTGCTTGTTTTCTTTTTTTTAGAGACAAAACTTCTCTGTGTAGCCCTGACTGTGTCCTGGAATTCACTCTGTGGAGCAGGCTAGCCTCAGACTCGTAGATTTTCTCCCTCTCTGTCTCCAGAGTGCTGGGATTAAAGGTGTGTGGCACCATGCCTGGCTTCACTTGGATCTTATTTAAAAATGTGGTAATCAATCGATAGTTACCATGAGGACCTGACAGTCACTCTTAATGTTCCCAGCTCCTGGGGAACAGTCAACAGCAGACCACCTCCTCTTGCTAGCCCCCACATATTCGGAGTGCAGCTGGGCCACTTTGCAGCTCCCACAGCCACAGATTTGAACAAATGTGGTTTGAAAATAACTTTTAAAATTTGAACGTGTATCAAGCACATACAAACTTTTCTTCCTGTCTTTAGTTCCTAGACAACAACTGTTTACATTGCATTCTACATGATAAGTCATCTAAAGAGGACTAAAAGTACGAGGTAGGATTGCTCAGATGTGTGCAAGATGTGTGCATGCTTGCTGCTTAGTATAAAGGACGTGGGCTTTGGATCAGTGGCCATCCTGGAACCAGCTACCAAACACAGCTGTATTGCTATGCTAATCAAGTTTTTTTTTAATGAGATCATTAAAAAACAGAAGGATTTAGTGTTAAGTTTGGATTTTTTCTTTACTATTATTTTTCTCCATTAATTCATTTATTTATTCACTTTACATCCCCATAGAAGCTGCCCATCTCCTCCCAGCCCCCACTCACACAGCCGCTTCCCCACACCCCCGTCTTCTCTGAGAAGGAGAGGCCCCCCCAATTTCCCCTCAAAAGCTGGTGCATTAAAGGCTCTGTCCTTGGCTGCAAGCTCTGTTAGCCAGTGGTGGACACATTAAGAGGACAGAACCTAACTGGAAGAATCAATAGAAGCAGGGGCATGCCACTGAGGAGTCTGTAAGGACCCCTTTCTCTCTCTGCTCTCTCCTCTCTTCCTTTGCCCTATAGCTACTGTGAAGTTGAGCAGCTTGCCCCGCCCCAGTGTTCTGTCTTACCTCAAGCATAAAAACTTATGCTTAACAACACCAGCTGAATCCTTTGGTTTCTCTCAGTATGACAGAAAGCTTACATACTGTTGACAGTTTCAGTTCACTGGGCCTGGGGTAAGTTAGTGAGGGTGCATCACCATCAACGCAGGAGCACTTATGGTTTTGCTCTAACCCAGTGCTTCTTAAGCCTCACCGAGCATTAAAATCCCCGAACATGCTTTCAAAATCTGCCTGTCCACTCCCTGCTTCCATACACATCAGAGATCTTAATTGGTTTGGGGGGGATACCACGTGTTTCTCAGAAATGCTGGGACTCTGAGAGGCAACAGCCAAAGAGAAGCATTGCTGGCTCTCCCCACAGAGAAGGAATTCACTCCAGGTATGTCATCTCAATGTGAAAACTGTTTCAGCTCTTACCCATTGACCTAGCATGTCTGTGCAGTCACGTGGAAAGCTATGTTAAATTATACAACTCACATAAATAGCACTCTAAGCCATTGTAGCTCAGTGAGAGCTCTCTCTCAGCAAGGGAGATAACTCAGGAAAGGCCCCCTTCTTTGGTCCATGTAAGGAAAATAAGGAGATTATCAAGTTTCAGAGCACAGTGTTTCAGGAAGCGTACCTACTTAAAGGAAGACTGTCCATTTTCTCCACAGAATCATCAACTTTTACTAACTGAACTTTGTAAAGCTGGCAGAAGCCAGAGAAGGTGGCCAGAGTTTCCGGAACTGAAATGTCAGTCAAGCAATCCCTCTTCAGAATGCAAGCCTTTCCAGTGTATCACACTGGCTACACAGCCAGCCTGCTTCAGTTAGACCGCAGGACCTTGGACAGCATTCCTGATTAATTTCTACACTGTTAAAATAGGTCTGGTGATGAGACTATGAATGATAAAATGAGCTCATGTCTATAAGAGTGGAGTTTTGATATCTGCTTGGGAAGTCCGACCCATCCATCCCAAGAAATGAGAAGTAGAGTATTAAGATTACACTGGTCAAGATTGCATCTTTGCATGGCTACAGCAAGATTTATAGGATATGCATATTTATTCAGACAATAATGAAGTGTGTTGTGTGGATGAAACAAGGCTGTCCCGATCATAAGCTCAGAAGTACTAGCTGAGGCCAGCTTGTGGTACAGCTCACAGGCAAGAAGAAAACATCGAAACTGGTGCTGTGAACGGTGGATACCCTTCTGCATTTTTAAATAACAGGATGACATGATCACTTTCCTGTTTTAAAGAATAGTGCAGGGACTAAAGAGATGACTCAGTACTGTAAATCACTTGCTATGCAAGCAGGAGAAACTGAGTTTGTATCCCCAGCACAAACATATAGGCTGATCATGGTGGCATGTAATCACAGCACTTGGGAGGCAAAGACAGGCATATCCTTGAGGCTTACTGGCCAGTCAATCTATCCAATGCTGCAAGCTCCAAGTTCAGTGAAAGACACTGTCTCAAAAACATAAGGTGCAGAGCAATACAGGGGAGGCACTTGAAGTTGCACACATGAGCACACACACATGGACACATGTGGATGTGCACACTCAGAAAATATTAAAGAAAAGTAGAGTACAAAGGTCAAACAGGGTTTATCCTGCCTCCTCTTGAGTTCCAGGATTTCTCTGCTCCCTCTGCAAGCAAAACCACCACAGAATTTATATCTGCCAGTTGTGGTTTTCCTGAAGCAAAGATTTAAAACCACTGATGTTTCCATTTCTGCCCCTAAGATGTTGACAGTTGAGAAAACATGAGATCTTTGTCTGCTGGCAATTCCCAATTAGACTTGTTTAAATCTTATAACAGACATTTATAATACATATAGTACATATAACAGATATGCCATCATTGTCCAGGCTTAAAATCTAGTGGGGAAAATCTCTTGATTATATCACAAAGCTCATCTGCAGGAAATAGAAGACAGTTGTGTTCAGGGAGAATCAGGAGCCAGGAAGACGGGGGTCAAAGGTTCCTGAAAAGAGTCCCATTGGAAATATGACCAAAATAAATAAGTCTTCAGAGTTTCACAAGAACAGAGAAAGGAGACATTGTAGGTAGAGGAACTAATAGGAACAAAAACAAATTATATGTTTGTCAATTTGCACTTCTGTGCTTCAGTAAAGAAATGTGGCCAAGTGAGTGAACAGAGACTCTGCAGAAGCCTTGAGAAGTCATAAGGCTGATGGAGAAAGAAAAGATAGACTAGAAATCTTCAAAGCATCACTAGGGAAGAACGCCAAGCACTTTGTTACTCTTTAAGATTAATTCAACCTATATTTGGGATTCCTGGCTCTATCTCTGACTTTAGTCATTGTCTCAGTTAGGTTTCTATTGCTGTGATAAAACACCATAACCAGAAGCAACATGGAGAGGAAAGGGTTTAATTCACTTATATTTCAAAATCACAGACCATTATCCAAGGAAGACAGGTCAAGAACATGGAGGTAGGAACTGAAACAAAGGCCATGGAGGAGTGCTGCCTTGTCCTCTCTGGCTGGCTCATTGCTTTCTTATAGTGCCCAGGACTATTTGCTGAGGGGTGGCACTACCTTCACTGAGCTGGATGCTCCCATATCAATCACTTATGAAGAAAATGCCCAACAGGCTTGCTCTCAAGCCAATCCCATGAGTGAATTTTCTCAATTGATGTTCTCTATTGTCAAAGGACTCTAGCTTGTGTCAAGTTGACAAAATACTAACCAAGACAGTCTTATTTTTGGTTGAATGAAGGAGAAAAAAATGTTAAAAATAAAACAAAGATGACTGAGGAAGTAGAGTGGATATACATGATCTAATAAAACCATAAATAAGTAACTCTGAGGTTTTACACATGGGTGAATGATAGAACCATGAACTTATATGGAGAAATCAGAAAAAGCAAGTGGTTTGGAGGCTTGCCAGGAAGAGGTGAGTCAAGCAAGGTCAGTATGATGCTTCCAGAGCTCTAATGAAGTATATGGATTCATTTCTTCACTGAGCACTCTTCAGCAGTCTCTGACCCATTCACTCAGGCAGCATATAGTGAACATTTATCACCTGCCACAATGGTGGACATAAAAGACTTGTCGGAAAAAAATTGTCTCATAGCTCATATAGATGGAAGCTGAGTGCAGAGGTACACATCAGTAAAACCAGTGTCAGGGAGGCAGAGACAGACTGCTCTCTGGAATTCACTGGTTGTCAGTGACCTTCAGGTTCAATGAGCGATCATAACTAAAAAATAAGGTGGAGTACTTGGAGCTGAAGAAATGACTCAGAGATTATAAGCACTGGCTACTCTTCTAGAGGACCTAGGTTCGATTCACAGCAAGGACATGGTGCTCACAGATGGTTGAAACTCCAGTCCAGTGTTGTGCAACAGTTTCCTCTGAGAATAAAACATTCCATCTAGAAGGAAAGCTCCTTAAAACAGCAAACAACTCAAAAGAGCTTCAGGAATTCCCTGAAACTGATCAGATTCACTAAGCCCCTCCCTTTCAAGAAAAATCCATAAAGACTGCTGAGAGTCATTCTCAGGCAAGCCAAGCTACCACGAGGACTCTGAGACCAGACAAACAGCATGGAAGAAGCAGAGATCAGCTGAGGTTCCAGAGAGAAGTTCACATCAACTGAGGGATCTGGAAAGGATGCTCTCCAACCTGTTGAGCTGCCTGCAGGCTGTGCAGTGTGCTCCACAGTCTCAACTTTAATGAGCTGGCACCAATGCTGATGTGGGCTTTGGTGATGCAGCTGTCTTGGAGTCAGTAATCCTTTACCCATATTCCAGTAAATAACCACAATAAAACACATTTGTTTACCAAGTTGAACTTTAGTTTATCATGGGCTCCCTATTTTGGGAAGTAGATATGTGTGTTGCATCTCTCCAGGAAATGTCTGTCACACAACACCCAATGAATCTGATACCCTCTTCTGGCCACCATGGTACCAGGTACGTACTTACATATAAAACAAACACCCATACCCATAAAAACAAATAGATGGATGGATAAATAAATAAATAAGGTGGAGAACAGTTGAGGTAGATACTAACAATGGCCTCTAGACTCCACAAATGCATCCACGTGTGGGGTGTGTGTGTGTGTGTGTGTTCACACATGAGCACACACAAAAGCACATACATATGTTATAGAAATATTTCTGGAAGAAGCACTCTGACACCTGTGAGAATGGAAAAGAGGAGATATTACCAATGAGAGGTTCAAAAACCTTGGGAATAAAAATGTCCAATTCCCTGGGAAGCAAACTGGTCTCCTCAGAGGAAGCCGCTGACAACAGGCTGTTGATCAGTGATGAGCCTGACTTAGGGAGAATATGTCTGAAGCAGAGTCAGCTTCTGGGACCCCAGGCTGGAGGAGATACCAAGTCCAAAACTGAGCTGGTCTCTGAAACTCTTCAAGGTCTCACCAAATATAATGAAATTAGTTTAGTAACCAATCAAAAAGTCACACTTAGAAAATAGGTAGTAAAGTTTTAAGTAAATTACTAAATCAATAAATCAATCGCTCATGATTTCTACCTTATTCTACACTTCAAATATCAGAGAGAGAGAGAGAGAGAGAGAGAGAGAGAGAGAGAGAGAGAGAGAAAGAGAGAGAGAGCGAGCTGAGTTAGGACTGAGAGATGACTCCTTTTGCAAATGACCCTATATTGTTTCTCAGCTCCCATGTTGGGCACCTCACAACTGCCCCTAACTCCACCCCCAAGGGAACAGACACTCTTCTGGCCTCCACTGACACTGCAAGCAAATGTGCAAACCCACACACAGACAAACAATTTAAAAAATATTTTTTTTAAAACATTGAGTCAATCTTCATTGTATTCTTTCCTTCAGCTTCCATGTCAGTCCACTGGCTCTTTCTCTGTCTTCCCGTCAGCCTAGTACAAACTGCTGTCATTCTTCACGGAAAGCCAGTGCAGGTTTCCACAGACTCCCATGTCTCCCTGCTTTCTTCTGTTTCTCTATGGAACTGTCTTCCTCACTATGATGAGACTGTTCTAATTCAGCAAACCAGGCTGTGCCACGTTTACCACGTGACACCTTTGACGGCTTGCTATCCAATTTACTATAAACTCCAAATGTACTTTCAAAGTTGCACTGGCCTCTGCTCATTCCTGTCCCTGCCCATTTTGCCAATCTCACCTCCTATAGGCATCTCTAAATCACTGACCTTTCAGTTAGGCTGAACTCTGCCCACTACCTCGACCTTCCAGGCTCTTTACCACCTTTACGCTCACAGCTTCCCTTCAGTAGAGGTATACACACACACATGCACACATGCACATACACATGGACACACACATGCACACACACATGCACACACAAATGCACACACACATACACACACACCTTGTACCTCACCTATTCATTCTTCACTTTCCAGGTCTGCTGTTTCCTTCTTGAAATTATACCACAGACTTGCTAGTTTTTATTGTTGTTTTAAAAAGACGGGGTTTATTTTGGATCATGGTTTTGCAGTCCATGATTAAGGGCCACACCGGTGAGGGCTTGCTCGTAATGTGCTGAGACAATGTGGAGTACCTAGGGTGAGAAACTGGGAGCAAGCTGGAATACGTGTGTTGTATGGTCTCCTCTCTATCATAAAAAAGCCACCAGGATTAAATCATGGACACTCCATTTTGATGGCCTCATCTAATTCCAGTCACCTCCCACAGGAGAAAATGGTAAGAACATTTAGGGTCTGCTTTCTTAGAATTTTTAAGGTCTTCTGGTCTGAGCTGGTGCCCTGAGCAGACCTTGGGTGCTACCTCCGCACCCAGTTCCACAACACTCAGAGGAAGCTTGACTCCCAGGATCACAGGATCTCAGGAGCTTGATCACACCAGGATTTCAGGATCCCAGAGGCAGCTTGACTCCTTGGAGCTCTGACATACCCTGGATCTCAGGATCACAAGATTCCAGAATCACAGGATCACACAGACAGCTGGACTCTGAAGAGTTCTAACACAACCAGGATCACAGGAGGGACAGGCTCCAGTCAGAGACAGCGAGGGCAGGTAGAACTATAGATAATCAGATGACAAGAGGCAAGCGCAAAAACATAAGCAACAGAAACCAAAGTTACTTGGCATCATCAGAACGCAGTTCTTCCACCATAGCAAGTCCTGGATACATCATTACACTGGAAAAGCAAGATCTAAAATCACTTCTCATGACGATGATAGAGGACTTTAAAAAGGACATAAATAACTCCCTTAAAAAATACAGGAGAACACAGGTGAACAGCTAGAAGCCCTTAAAGAGGAAACACAAAAATCCCTTAAAAAATTACAGGAAAACACAATCAAATAGGTGAAGGAATTGAACAAAACCATCCAGAATCTAAAAACGGAAATAGAAACAATAAAGAAATCACAAAGGGAGACTAACCTGGAGATAGAAAACCTAGGAAAAAGATCAGGAGTCATAGATGCAAGCATCACCAACAGAATACAAGAGATAGAAGAGAGAATCTCAGGTGCAGAACATACCATAGAATTTTTAAGTATAAAACACATTATTACCATCATCATCATCACCATCATCATCATCTCTAAATTCCACAGTTGGATTAAGTTCTTACCCTCTTAATATCTCACGATGAGGCAGTGCCATAAATATTATTGTTTTATTCATTAGTTAAATGAAATGAATAGTCTTTTTGTCATTGTCTAAGAAGGCTAAACTATTTGAATAGTAAATTTTAATTTAATTTAATAAACAGTCAATGACTAGTTGAATTTGTATTTTATAATATCCTTTATTACTGCATTGATTACATTTACCTGTGCAGAAATCAACTACACTTAAAAATTACATGTCAAGTAATAACATATCACCTATTGTTTTCTATCCCAAACCCCTTTGTACCAGTTAACTTCTTTTGACCTTTGGTTTAGACATGTGATAAAACCACATGATGCAGAATCAAAGACAGGAATGCCCCAACTAACCTACAACACCGTGTATTTTTCTTGAGAAGCCATAAACCCAAAACAGGAAGGTGATTATGGGCTAGATATGGTTTTTAAAACTTTCCAATGAGAAATAAAATAAGTTATAGATTATTTAAATTATACATAGCAAATGATCAGTGCTTCTCAGATAAAATGTTTGGAGATGAGCAGTGAGTGATTAGTGAATGGTAGCAGTCACATGATACGATCCTATCCACATGCTAACAATCAAATTAAGATACATTGAGGTCGTTCTAGGCAAAAGGTTTTTTTTTTTAAAACTCTGAGAAATAAGGAATCAGCCATTCTTCCTCAGTCTTTTGTTAAAGTAGCACATGCCCAGCTGTAGGGAAAGGGTAAATAGAGATACTAGGTCTGTGAGTTCGAAAACTTTTAATTCAAGCAGCAGATACATATTTTAAGGCTGCAGCCTTCTGTGTGTTTAGAAAATGTCGTAAGGAATGAATCACAATATTTGATTTCATACAGGTTACCAGCTGCTGGAAAGGCAAGGTGGGACACATAGAAATCAAGCAATACACAAGGTAAAGGAGCTGGCAGGGCAATGCATGGCTATCAGAAACATGCCTGCTGGTCATGGTGCCACACACATGTAGTCCCAGCACTCAGGAGTTTAAGGCCAGCCTGAGATAGGCAGTGAGAAATGACAGCCTAACAAAACACATTTTTTTCAGGGAGTGAAATGACCTCAAATAATGGTACTGACTCTTGGTGAACTGTACCAAATTTGTGGTGCTGCATCACCTTGGAATTCAGTCTCTATTAGAAGCCTAACGTTTCCTCAAAGAGCCCTGAAGAGACGATCTGTACAGAGTTCCTGGCATTGGGTGAGGCACAAGGTAAGTAATGTAACCCCTGTGAGTCTATAGACCCAGCTATCTGGGAGGCAGGATGAGAACTTGAGCCTAGGATTTTGTGAGTAGCCTGGGAACATGGTAAGATCCTGTCTCTTAAAAAAAAAATAAATATTGTTTTTTAATCAGATATTTTATTTACATTTCAGATGTGATCCTCTATCCCCATTTCCCCCGAACCCAGGAATCCTCTATCCTATCCCCCCTCCTCCTGATTCTATGAGGATGTGCCCCCATCCACCCGCCCACTGCCACATACTCACTCTCAAATTCCCCTACACTGGGGCATCCACCATTCATGGGACCAAGGACCTCCTCTCCCATCTACGCCCAACAAGGCCCTCCTCCCCTACATATACAGCTGGAGCCATGGGTCCCAACCTATGTGCTCCCAGGCTGATAATTTAGACCCTGGGAGCTCTGGTTGGTTGGTATTGTTGCTCTCCCCATGGGGCTGCAAACCCTTTCAGCTCCTTCAGTCTTCTCTCTCACTTCTCCATTAGGAACCTCATGATCAGCTCAATGGTTAGCTGTGAGCATCTGCCTCTGTATATGTCAGGCTCTGGAAGACCTCTAAGGAGACAGCTATATCAGGCTCCTGTCAGCATGCACTTCCTGTCATCCACATCATCATCTACCTTTGGTGACTCCACATGGGATGGAACCCAGGTGGAACAGTCTCCAGACAACCCCTCCTTCAGTTTCTGCCCCATGTTTTGTCTCCATATTTGCTCCCTTGAGTACTTTGTTACTCCTTCTAAGAAGGACAGAAGCACCTACACTTTGGTCTTCCTTGTTCATGAGCTTCATGTGGTCTGTGAATTGTATCTTGGGTATTTCGAGCTTTTGGGCTAATATCCAATTATCAGTGAGTGAATACCATGTGAGTTCTTTTGTGATTGGGTTGCCTCACTCAGAATGATATTTTCTAGTTCCATCCATTTGCCTAAGAATTTCTCAAATTCATTATTTTAATAGCTGAGTAATACTCCATTGTGTAAATATACCACATTTTTTGGTATCCATTCCTCTGTTGAAGGACATCTGGGTACTTTCCAGCTTCTGGTTATTATCAATAAGGCTACTATGAACATAGTGGAGCATATGTCCTTGTTATATGTTGGAGCATCTTCTGGCTATATGCCCAGGAGTGGAATAGCTTGGTTCTCAAGTAGTACTGTGTCCAATTTTCTGAGAAACCACCAGACTGATTTCCAGAGTGGTTGCACCATCTTTCAATCCCACCAAAAATGGAAGAGTGTTCTTTCATCACGTCCTTGCCAGTATCTACTATCACCTGAGTTTTTGATCTTATCCATTCTGACTGCTGTGAGGTGGAATCTCAGGGTTATTTTGATTTGCATTTCCCTGATGACTAAGGATGTTGGACATTTCTTTAAGTGCTTCTTGGCCATTCCAGTTTCCTCAGTTGAGAATTCTTTGTTTAGCTCTGTACCCCATTTTTAATAGGGTTATTTGGTTTTGTGGAGTCTAATTTCTTGAGTTCTTTGTATATATTGTATATTATCCCTCTGTTGGATGTAGGATTGCTAAAGATCTTTTCCCAATCTGTTGGTTGCCATTTTGTGCTATTGACAGTGTTCTTTGCCTTACAGAAGCTTTGTAATTTTATGAGGTCCCATTTGTCAATTCTTGATCTTAGAGCATAAGCCATCGGTGTCCTGTTAAGGAATTTTCCCCTGTGACCAGGTATTTGAGGGTCTTCCTCTACCTTCCCTTCTGTTAGTTTCAGTGTATCTGGTTTTGTGTGGAGGTCCTTGATCACTTGGACTTGAGCTTTGTACAAGGAGATTAGAATGGATCGATTTGCATTCTTCTGCATGCTGACCTCCAGTTGAACCAGCACCATTTGTTGAAAATGATGTCCTTTTTCCACTGGAAAAAGCTCCTTTGTCAAAGATCAAGTGACCATAGGTGTGTGGGTTCATTTCTGGGTCTTCGATTCTATTCCACTCATCTACCTGTCTGTCACTGTACCAATACCATACAGTTTTTATCAATATTGCTCTGTAGTACAACTTGAGGTCAGGGATGGTAATTCCCCCAGATGTTCTTTTGTTGTTAAGAGTAGTTCTCGATATCCTGGGTTTTTTGTTATTCCAAATGAATTTGCAAATTGTTCTTTCTATCTCTATGAAGAATTGAGTTGGAATTTTGATGGGGATTGCATTGAATCTGTAGATTGCTTTTGGCATTATGGCCATTTTTACTATATTAATCCTGCCAATCCATGAGCATAGGAAATCTTTGCACCGTCTGAGGTCTTCTTCAATTTCTTTCTTCAGAGACTTGAAGTTCTTGTTATACAGATCTTTCACTTGCTTGGTTAGATTCACACCAAGGTATTTTATATTATTTGTAACTATTGTGAAGGGTGTCATTTCCCTAACTTCTTTCTCAGCCTGCATATCCTTCTAGTAAAGAAAGGCTACTGATTTGTTTGAGTTGATTTTATATCCAGACACTTTGCTGAAGTGGTTTATCAGATTTAGGAGTGCTCTGGTAGAGGTTTTAGGGTCACTTAAGTATACTATCATATCATCTGCAAATAGTGAAAGTTTTACTTGTTCCTTTCCTATTTGTATCCCTTTGACCTCCTTTTGTTGTCTAATTGCTCTGGCTAAGACTTCCAGTACTATATTGAATAGGTAGGGGGAGAGTGGGCAGCCTTGTCTAGTCCCTGATTTTAGTGGAATTGCTTCAAGTTTCTCTCCATTTAGTTTGATATTGGCTACTGGTTTGCTGTATATTGCTTTTACTATCCTTAGGTATGGTCCTTGAATTCCTGATCTTTCCAAGACTTTTAACATGAAGGAGTCTTGTATTTTGTCAAATGCTTTCTCATCATCTAGTGAGATGATCATGTGGTTTTATTCTTTGAGTTTGTTTATATAGTGGATTACATTGATGGATTTCTGAATATTGAACCATCCCTGCATTCCTGGGATAAAGCCTACTTGATCATGATGGATGATTATTTAGATGTGTTCTTGTATTCAGTTTCTGAGAATTTTATTGAGTATTTTTGCATCAATATTCATAAGGGAGATTGGTCTGAAGTTCTCTTTCTTTGTTGTACCTTTGTGTGGTTTAGGTATGAGCATAATTGTGGCTTCATAGAATGAACTGGGTAGTGTTCCGTCTGTTTCTATTTTGTGGAATAGTTTGAAGAGAATTGGTGTTAGGTCTTCCTTGAAGATCTGATAAAATTCTGTACTAAAACCATCTGGTCCTGGGCTTATTTTTGGTGAGGAGACTGTTAATGACTGCTGCTATTTCTTTAGAGGTTATGGGACTATTTAGATGGTTTATCTGCTCCTAATTTAACTTTGGTATCTGGTATCTGTCTAGAAAATTGTCCATTTCATCCAGATTTTCCAATTTTGTTGAGTATAGGCTTTTGTAGTAGGATCTGATGATTTTTTGAATTTCCTCAGTTTCTGTTGTTATGTCTCTCCTTTCAGTTCTGATTTTTTTAATTTGGATACTGTCTCCTCTGGTTAGTCTGGCTAAGGGTTTATCTATCTTGTTGATTTTCTCAAAGAACCAGCTCCTGGTTTTGTTGCTACTTTGTATAGTTCTTTCTGTTTCTACTTGGTTGATTTCAGCCCTGAGTTTGATTATTTCCTGCTATCTACTCCTCTTGGGTGTATTTGCTTCTTTTTGTTCTAGAGCTTTCAGATGTGCTGTCAAGTTGTTAGTGTATGCTCTCTGTAGCTGGATATTTTACAATAAACTCGGTAATATGGGAGGAGCTGAGAGGAGCAAAGAAAGGAAGGAGAAGGAAGAGGAGGAGCTAAGGGAGAGAGCGAGGACAGAGGGGAAGATGGCAGCAGATGTGGGTATGTCTCTAGCAGTCTAAGGTAGTTGTAATATCTAGGTTAGGTATTGGGTAACACCCCAAATTGTGTGGTCATCTTGTTATTTGGGCACTACCAAATATATAAAGCCTTTGGTTAATCTTTAAACATTAGAGTCTCATTTCTACTAGGTACCGCATGGATGGCGAGATGGTCTGGGTTCAGCCAAACATTGTGGAGACAGCTTGGGAGACAATCTCCCACTCTGGTGTCTTGTAGGTGCCAGGGCCAGTGTTCTGGCCCACCTGAGCCAGCGGCCTGAGCCACAGCAACAGCAGCAAGAACACACTGCCCTAGTGGCCTCAGGCCTTGCCTAGTCAGTAACATGGCAGCACTGTAACAACAGGCCAGGTAGGGTGCTGCCAGATTTTAAATATTAACCTTAACAGCTCTCTCCAGTTTCTTTTTGTAGGCACTTAGAGCTATGAGTTTTCCTCTTAGCACTGCTTTCATTGTGTTCCACAATTTTTGATATGATGTATCCTCACTGTCATTAAATTCCAAAAAGTCTTTAATTTCTTTCTTTATTTCTTCCTTGACCAAGTCATTAATGAGTAGAGCATTGTTCAGTTTCCACCTGTATGTGGGCTTTCCATTGTTTTTGTTATTATTGAAGACCAGCCTTAGTCTGTGGTGATCTGAAAGAATGCAAGGGATTATTTCAATCATTTTGTATCTGTTGAGGCCTGTTTTGTGACCAATTATGTGGTCTATTTTGGAGAAGGTACCATGAGGTGCTGAGAAGAAGTCATATTCTTTTGTTTTAGGATGAAATGTTCTATCTGTTAAATCCATTTGGTTCATAACTTCTGTTAATTTTCACTGTGTCTCTGTTTAGTTTCTGTTTCCATGATCTGTCTATTGCTGAGAGTGGAGTGTTGAAATCCTGCACTATTATTGTGTGAGGTGTAATGTGTGCTTTGAGCTTTAATAAAGTTTCTTTTATGAATATGGGTGCCCTTGCATTTGGAGCATAGATGTTCAGAATTGAGAGTTCATGTTGATAGATTTTTCCTTTGATAAGTATGAAGTATCCTTCCTTATCTTTTTTGATAATTTTTGGTTCAAAGTCTACTTTCTTGGATATTAGAATGGCTATTTCAGCTTGTTTCTAGGGACCATTTGCTTGGAAAATTGTTTTCCAGCCTTTTACTCTGAGGTGGTGTCTGTCTTTGACACTGAGTTGTGTTTCCTCTATGCAGCAATATGCTGGGTCCTGTTTGTGTATCCTGTGTGTTAGTCTATGTCTTTTTATTGGGGAATTGAGTCCATTGATGTTAAGAGATATTAAGGAATAGTGATTGTTGCTTCCTGCTATTTTTGTTGTCAGAGGTGGAATTATGTTTGTGTGACAATCCTCCTTTGGATTTGTTGAAAGATGATTACTTTCTTGCTTTTTCTAAATTGTAGTTTCCCTCCTTGTGTTGGCTTTTTCCATCTGTTATCATTTGTAGGGCTGGATTTATGGGAAGATACTTTGTGAATTTGGTTTTGTCATGGGATATCTTGGTTTCTCCATCTATAGTGATTGAGAGGTTTGCTGGGTATAATAGTCTGGGCTGGTATTTGTGTTTTCTTAGGGTCTGTACGATATCAGTCCAAGATCTTCTGGCTTTTAAAGTCTCTGGTGAGAAGTCTGGTGTAATTATTAGAGATATGCTTTTATATGTTGGCTTACCCTTTCCCCTTATTGCTTTTAGTATTTTTTCTTTGTTCTGTGCATCTGATGTTTTGATCATTATGTGATGGGAGGAATTTCTTTTCTGGTCCAGTCTATTTGGAGTTCTGTAGGCTTCTCGTATGTTCATGGGCATCTCTTTCTTTAGTTTAGGAAAGTTTTCCTCTATAATTTTGTTGAAGATATTTACTGACCCTTTAAGTTGGGAATCTTTACTCTCTTCTATACCTATTATCCTTAGGTTTGGCCTTCTCATTGTGTCCTGGATTTTCTGGATGTTTTGGCTTAGGAGTTTTTTGCATTTTGCATTTTCTTTGACAGCTGTGTCAATGTTTTCCATGGTATCTTCTGCACATAAGATTCTCTCTTCTATCTCTTGTATTCTGTTGGTGATGCGTGTGTTTATGACTCCTGATCTCTTTCTTAGGTTTTCTATCTCCAAGGTAGTCTTCCTTTGTGATTTCTTTATTGTTTCTACTTCCATTTTTAGATCTTGGATGGTTTTGTTTAATTCCTTCACCTGTTTGGTTGCATTTTCTTGCGATTCTTTAAGGGATTTTTGTGTTTCCTCTTTAAGGGCTCCTAGCTGTTCACCTGTGTTCTCCTGTATTTCTTTAAGAGAGTTATTTATGTCCTTAAAGTCTTCTATCATCATCATGAGAAATGACTTTAATTCTGAATCCTGCTTTTCTGGTTTGATGGGGTGTGCAGGACTTGCTATGATGGGAGAACTGGGTTCTGATGATGTCAGGTAACTTTGGTTTCTATTGCTTTTGTTACTTTGCTTGCCTTTCACTATCTGGTTAACTCTAGTGCTACCTGCACTTATGGTCTCTGACTGGACCCTGTCTTTCCAGATATCTTGCTTGTGTCAGAACTCCTCAGAGTACTGATGTCTCTGTGATCCTGTGATCCTGAGATCCTGAATGGAGGGGTTTCTGGGACTCAGGCTGCCTCTGGGATCCTGAAATCTTGCTGCTCTGAGTGCAGTGGTTCCTCTAGGATGGCTCAGGATATGGTGTCTTCACAGAAGCAGACCAGCTAGGTATCTACCCCAGCCAAAAGGACCAAGCAAGGGGCAGAAGGGGAGTGGTATTCTGGAGGGGTGGTGTTTGGGTGGCTTATGGGTCCTGAGTTGCAACTCTGGGGCATAGGGTTGTGGGAGAGGGTTCTTACCTGCTGCTCTGAGTGCAGTGGTTCCTCTAGGATGGCTCAGGATATGGTGTCTTCACAGGAGCAGACCTGCTAGGTGTCTGTCCCACCAAAAGGCATAAATATTGTTAAGATTATTTTAGTGTCTTATAAATTTTAGATGGCTGTATGTATGAATAAAAATAAAGATAGAAAAACCTTTCTTGAAAAGTATTAGAACCATAAAATTACTCACTCTGATTCTTAATTTGTAGGGAATGGTAACCAGGACCTTGTGTCTAGGTTCACCTGCTAACCTGCAGCTACCATGTGTGAGTACATCTTCATCCACGTTGGCCAGGCTGGTCCCTGATTGGCAATGCCTTCTGAGATTGCTATTTCCTAGAACATGGTGTCTAATTGAATGACCAGATGTCAAAAAATAAGATCACTAGGAAAGAAGATTTTTCAGTACCTTATTCAGTGAGCATGTGTCCAGAGCAGTGTTACAGAGGTAAGAACAGTGGTCATCTGCACAAAACAGTTCATCATAGAGAAGCAAGATGCTGCTAATGCATATATCCCAGGCACTGCACCACTGGCAAGGAGATTGCTGCCCCAGTGATCATCTTAGAGATGACATCATTGATGAGATCATCTGGGTTGAATCCGTAAGCTGAAGGGCATGTGCAGAGGGTCTCCAGGAACTTTTGGCTTTCCAGAAGTCTGATGGGAGAACTGACTCTAGGTTCACTTCCCTATTTGTGAAATGTATCTCTATTGATTACTTCAAAAAGTTCAAGCTGAAGTTTCCTGTTTATCCAGTTCCACAGTCATGTATGAGTCCCACAGCTCCACTCTCACCATCCACACCATCCTGGAGCACTGTCTGTGTCTTGATGATGGACCATGAGGCCATCTATAACATTTGTCATAGACACCTCTATATAAAATGTCCAAACTACACTAACCTTAACTGTACTTTTAACTAGATTACATCTTTCACCATTGTTTCTCCCTGAATGCTGATCTCACAAAATTCTAGGTCAACTTGTTGCCCTATCCCCATATCCAGTCCCTTTCAAGCACAGATGTCCCTGTCATCTCTATTTAAAAAGCTGAGCATAAGCGGCTTCCTGAAAGAAAGTCACCAGTACTTTGAGAGGATGAACTGTAACCCTCTCTGTGGTAAATGCATGGCTAGCTGCCTATTGTACCATGATGATGTGGTTCCCAAAGATAACATTGTTTCTATTGTCACCATCAAGAACAAATACATCATCCATGCTGTGTATTTATGACTCACTGGCTTTAATGTTGACATTAATTACTAGCCTTCTATTGTGGTACCTAGCAGAGAGCTGGCCAACATTCAATGAGCTGGGTGCATGCTGAGCAACACCATGGTCATTGCTGAGGCCTGGGCTTGCCTAGAGCACAGATTTGAACTGATATAAGTCAAACATGCCTTTGTTCACTAGTATGTGGATTAAAGGATGGAGAATGGGAAGTTCCTGAGGTCCATAAGAACACAGCTGCCATAGAGAAGGACTATAAGATTGAGGAAGAAATGTGCATACTGGTTCTGCTGAGGGGGAGGAAAGGAAGAGGAAGACAATTCTCATTACGATTCCTTTCAGCTCTGCAGGGCACATTTCCAGAATGTGAGCTGCCTGTCAGCTGGCAGATACTAATAGTTTTCGATTGGGTTGTCTTCACTCAGCAGTGGCCATGCCTGCCTTTTCCATGTGTACCTGTAATATGTGTCCATGGTGTCTCAAAGTAAACACTTTGAGAAAGAAAAGAATAACTGACTTTAACTCATAGATCAACTGTGTTATTAGCTATGAAGAATGTCATACAGTTAGCAACATAATTGAGAGAAAGCACACTAACTTTTTTGACAGAAGTTTGTCATTTTGAGATGACATTTTCTGGAGTTACACAGCAGTTTTCTTCCCAGATACTTCCATTTCAATTGGATGTATTTGTTGGCAAGAGATCCTATCTGTGATTGCATGGGGTTTTATGAAAGTGCAATTATCTAACAAAAATTATTTGTAAGGAATACTTTTAACAAACATGATAGAAATATATACACATATAAAGATTCTGTGCCATTTTGCCTGAGAACCTGTCCTTCCTCGTGGTTTTAGCTTCTTCCTGTTTTCTGATGACTCTGAATCCACATCTGGCCCATAACTTTCTTTGTGTCTCAGACTCTGTTCAAGTGATGACCAGACAGCTCCATCAAACAGCATGTCCAGGACCTCCCTTGCCACCCTGCTGCCTGAGGGTGTTTACCTAAAGCAGTACTTTTCTCCCTTCTCCCCATCGATCCTTCCATTCCTTAGATTTTTCACCTTGGATCTCATTTATGATTGAAAATCTGTTGCACTGACCTGTTCTGGCTTCCTGTCAGAGGCTCCACACTGTACCAAGAATTATCCATCTATAAATTAAGCTGACCTACTTTAACTCCCCCCAGCATTGCCTTCCACTTAAACTCCCTTGTTATCAAGGGAGGAATCAAAGCTCTTAGCAGAGCACACAAGGGACCTTATGGAGAGTCCTCTTTCCATCTTTCCTAGTACACCTATTCATTAACTTTGTTATTCTTTGAACTAATTTTTACTGAGCGTCCAGCACAGAGTAGACACTGTTTTAGACACTGGGAAAAACAGGTGCAGTTTTCACCCTTCGTAAGCACACATTTTACTAAGACACATCAGAAAGAATGAACAAAGATGGAAGCCTTTGATAGCAAGTATTGAGAGGCAATATAAGAAACCATGAACCAAGAGAAGGGGATGGGGTTGGATGGAAATCACTGATTCCTGTGGACTAGAGAAGGCCTTTGTGAGGAAAAGATTAGAGCAAATTTTAATCAAGCTAAGCAGTGAACAGTTTAAAAGATGCAAAGAGAAATGTCTCCAGCAGAAGAGCAGTGCCTACCTCTTGAGTTTGAGAATCCTGAGATAAATACAGGTGAGATGGTGTGCCAAGAGAAGGCATGAGATTTACTCACGACCACCACAGTCCCTTGACTCATCACAAACCAGATGGAGAGGGTTGAGATCAAAAGTGTGACGGGTTCACTGTGAGAATCCAGCCTCCAAGTGGAGGAGCCAAATGTCAGTCCCAGCAAATCTACTAGCTGTGGGCTTTCATAAGGTCAACTCAATTGAGTGTTCCTTGCTACAGCTGAAAAGCAGATCTCTGGACTGGTTTGCTTTCATTTGCAGTCTTTCTAAGCATTTCCCAACTCTCCTGCTTTGGTGAGGATCCCCTAGCAGTGAGTGATGCCTTTTCTTTCTTTTTTTTTTAAAGATTTATTTATTTTATATATATGAGTACACTGTACCTGTCTTCAGACACACCAGAAGAGGGCATCAGATCTTATTACAGATGGTTGTGAGCCACCGTGTAGTTGCTGGGAATTGAACTCAGGACATCTGAAAGAGCAGTCAGTGCTCTTAACTGCTGAGCCACCTCTCAGACCCCAAGTGATGCCTTTTCTTGACAGGATGTAGAATTCACTGATCCCTGAGGGCCAGCCTAGATAACTCTCCACAGCTCTTAAAACCAGAAAATTGCTTAAATTTTTTAAAAAATTAAGTATTTTAAGATACTTTTAAAAACTATCTTAAAACAATTTGAAAACCAACATTGCATATTAAATATTCTAAACCTTGAATTTTATAAACTTTTTCATAGAAAAATGATAAAAGACTGATTTTACTTAGTACTTAATTGAAAATCCAATTGATTGAATTATACAGCAAAGAAGTATTCATTACTAATTATTTTAATTAGTTTATTTTATGTACATGAGTACACTGTAGCTATCTTCAGACACACCATAAGAGGGCATCAGATCTCATTACAGATGGCTATGAGCCACCATGTGGTTTCTGGGAATTGAACTCAGGACCTCTGGAAGAGCAACCAGTGCTCTTAACCTCTGAGCTATTTCTCCAGTCCCATAATTACTAATTTTGAAAAAAAAAAAAAAAAGCTGATTTGAAAAACTGTAGCCATGTCTGGAGCAATGGTTTTTTGATTTGTGTTTGTTTGTTCGTTTGTTTGTTTTTGAGGGGGGTGTTGTTTGGGGTTTTTTGTTTGTTTTTGGTTTCTTTCTTTTTTTGATATGGAAGAAAATACTGTACATTACATGTAACTGAATTAAATATAACTGATTAATGCAAACAACAGAAACTCACAGACTGACATGCTAGCACATCATACAGAAAAAATTGAAACAATAATTGAGAGAAATACTATGAGATTCTAAATTTAGCCTCGTGACAGGAAAGTTCCAGGCTTTAAAACAACTCTGCTTTAATAGACCTGAGTATGCACTTGATTGCAGTGCAAAATGAGTTGTGACAAAGACGTGGTTGCTTTGGGGCCACATTGGGCTTTCTTAGAATCAATCAGGGCAGAACTAGAGCAGCGGCATAGTAAATAGCACTCGGCTGTGATAGGATCCTGCAGTGCATTCTATGCTGGAGAGGGCCGTAGGAGAGCAGGACCACATCCTGGAAGTGAGCAGAGGGTGGGAGGGGCTCTGCACCATCTTATGAGAAAGGCTTGGCTTTCCCATTCTTGCACACTGCCCTGCAGCAGACAAGCCGAACTTCACACACACACACACACACACACACACACACACACACACACACACACCAGCAATCACCTTAAAAGGCACACTCGGTCTCCACAGGTCTTTCAGCACAGGCTACATTGCTCTCCTTCAGGAAGCTGGAGGATTTGCTTTTGCTTTTCTGGTGAAGCTGCATACGCTGAACTACATGGTTCCTCTCAAAGCTAAGCTTGTATAATTTATTTATACATTACTAAGACAAGAAATTAAATCATACAGACTCCAGCCCCATACAGCGCACTTACATTCACGAAGCATGTCGGGACGTGCCACGGGTTCTCCTATGATTTACCTTTTGTAGCAGTTGGTTTTGCTTTAGTAACTACTGCAGCCAGACTGGAATTCTGCCTGGTTTTACTCCATTGGGGTGGTGGCCAGAAGCATGAGCTCTAGAGACAGACTTCTGCGCTTCAATTTTATTTTTACTGGTGTGAATTTAAGGCACATTATTTAACCTCCGAACTTCGATTCCCACTCTGTAAATGGATATAGCATAACTGTGGTATAACAGTTATGTGAATGCCGTAACTGTTCACGGAGTGGTTGTGAAGATTCAGCGGGGTCATATAAAGAGATTAGTGGCATATGTAGGACATGGCAAAGGCTGGAAGATGCCAACGCTCAGTGTATGTCAGTGCTCTGATATGTACTCTCTTTTTAAATATAATAACTCCTGGACTCCAACTCTAACCTATGCTACTTTAGGCCTGAGAAATTGAGTCTGTTGTGTTGAGTGTTCTGCTTTAAGAGTAACCTAGGTGAAGTCACAGCTGATGCTTCCTAAACACATAAAACATCCTGGGAGCCGGGGATATAGCTTAGTTGGTGATTGGCTAATTAATATACATGAAGCCCTGGGTTTGATCCCCAACACCACATAAAACAATGCTTGGTACTATATGCATATAGTCCTAGCTCAAAAGTTTAAGGTCCACTCAGATACATGATAACTTATTAGGAAGGAATGGAGGAAAGGAGGGAAGGAAGAAGAGAGGGAATGAGGAGGGAAGGAGGGAATGAGGGAATGATGAGGGAGGGAGGGAATGAGGGAGGGCAGGAAGGATTAGAGGAGGAAAAGAGAAGGAGGGAAGGAAGTAACAAAGACATTGCTATGACAATATAAATCCTCGATGCACAGGCAATCTTTGACAAGCCCATTGCTTTGAAGTATTTGAGCTGATTTTTCTCTGTAGGTATTGTTCTGTATGGTTGAGAGTGATCTATGATAGCCAAACTTTCTGTTTTGAATGAGCAAGTTTATTAAGTGTGTAGAAAGCTAGGGTAAAGGAAAGGAGAATGCTATCACTCAAAACATCCAGCAGAAGTTGTTAGAATTCGAGCGCAGTTTGGACAGACAACACCAAAGCCCAGCCGATCCGATTCCAAGGGAAGGGGTTTATTTGGGGAAGGGAGTGGGAGAGAGGAACGGGAAGCTGGCGAGTGAAGAGAAGAGGAAGAAGAGGAGTAGAGGATAGAGGCCGGCCATGACCACGTGGAGGGAGGGGGAAGAGAAGGGGGGAGGGGAGAGGACAACCTGCAGGTGCTCAGGGTTGAGGAGCAGAGAGAGAGGAGGGGCCAAGCAGCCCCTTTTATAGTGGGCAGGGTTACCTGCCTGTTGCCAGGTAACTGGGGCGGAGCATACCTGGCTGTTGCCAGGTGACTCTGGAGGTGGAGTTTCACAGATTACTAACAGAAATCAATTGGGGAAGCCCCTTAAAATAGTCTACTGGAGGTATCTCACAGGGAGTGTGTCGCTCCTGCCTCAGAATGCCCCCTTATCCTCCAAGTAAAAGAATAAATAGCAACAAACAGGTATCATCAGATTGGGAACTCACAATAACCAGAATCCAAATGGAGAAGTCGAAGCTGTTAGCATGGCTCTCTCTCCATGGCTGAGCTTCCCGAGCCTGAACTACCAGCCTCTGTCTCACAGCAGGCCCTTTTATACTGTGGAATAAACAGTGGCAATCTCTGTTGGAAATAGTTCACCTTCTCTTCTCAAGATCACAATATTTTATTTTACTCCTGGGTAGTTTTAACTGTTCCCCTCTCTCCCTATCATAGAGTTTGGGGGTCCAGTCCACCCCTAGACAAGAGGCCTTGGAGGACACTTGACAGAGATATACTTGGGTCTGAAGTGGTCCGCTTCCACAGCTAACCTCCCAGTGAGTCAAGCATCACATGGAATTTGTCAGTATAATATACGCTACAGTTAGAATAAGCCGTTCCATTAATAAGCCTGACAGTATTTGTATCTGTTAGAATCTTCAGAGGAACAGAACCAGTAGCAAGTACATGTATGTGTTTGTATGAATTCATTCCCTAATAAAGAAATGTAGGTATATACATAACACCCTTTAAAATACCTTTATACTTATATAAACATATACAGTCAGAAATTCTGTCAAGGTTGATTCTTTGTGAAGGTGGCCTAGAGGAAGAACTCTCCCTTCTTCAGGTCCCCAGTGATTTCTCTGAAGAATTTCAACTGCTTATATGGATCAAGTTGCTTCTCATTAAGCTGGGTAATCTAATTTCATTCATCTTTACCAATTTAAATGTCAAACCCAAAATGTTGTTGGTTATTTTTTATATTAAAAATGTTTTATTCATACAATATATTTTAATTATGTTTTTTCATCCTCTAACTCCTTTCCAGATCTCATCTACCTCATCCAGCTTTGTTCTCTCTCTCTCTCTCTCTCTCTCTCTCTCTCTCTCTCTCTCTCTCT
>NW_021621003.1:5046318-5073969 GCF_004785775.1 Grammomys surdaster | reverse complement strand
CTCTCTCTCTCTCTCTCTCTCTCTCTCTCTCTCTCTCTCTCTCTCTCCCCCCTTTCAAAAAAACAAACAAAAGCAAAAAATGAACATTAAAATGAAAACAAAAACAAACAAGGAACCAATACATAAAAATGAAACAAAGAAACCCATAAGGAAACATGGGGTTGTGTTGTTGTTGTTGCTGCTGGCCAATTACTTCTGGACATGGAGCCTTCCCTGAAATGTGGTTGATATACTCAGTGATTCTCCATTGGAAAAAACTTATTTTCCCTTTAGTGGATATCAACTGAAGAAGCCTTGTTGGTTTAGGGTAGGACCCCTCTCAGTGTTGGGACCCTTCTAGCTTGAATCTGTATACATCTGTTCATGCAAAAGTTTCTGAGTTCATATGTGCACCAGCCTCATTGTGCCTGGAAGATACTGTTTCCTTGAAGTTATCCAATGCTTCTGGCTCTTTTAAACTTCTGTTTCATCTTCCACATAGATCCTTGAGCCTTGTTATAAGGGCTTTGATGAAGACATCCCATTTAGGGGTGACTGCTTCAATCTCTCTCTCTCTCTCTCTCTCTCTCTCTCTCTCTCTCTCTCTCTCTTAACATTGTCCAGTTGGGGTCTGTCTGTTAGTTCCCATCTGCTGCAAGAAAAACTTCTCTGATAAAAGTTGAGTGATGCACTAATCTATGGGTATAGCAAAGGGTCATTAGGAGTAACTATTGTTATGTTCACTTAGTGGAATAATAGTAGTAAGTTTTACCACTAGGCACCATGGCTTACCTAGTCTCACATTCTTGGCCACTTGAGCAGTGTCGGGTATGGTTTTCATCTCATGGAGTAGGGCATTAAATCCAATCAAAAAGTAGCTGGTTATGCCCATACCATTCATGCCACTATTGCACCTGTACATCTTCTAGGCAGGTCACTGTTGTAGGTCTCCAGGTTTATACCTGGGTGGTGTTGATGATTACCTTCCTCCTAGGCTGGTATACAGGGTACCTTTTAGCACCATGAATGCTAGTCAGTAAGGATGAAGCACCTTCTAGTTGGGCACCAGCTCAGCTTCTCCATGTTTGGTGACATGGGAAGTATTGTTTTCAGCAACAGGGCCTAACTATCAGGTTGTGGAGAGAAACCAGTAGCCTTGTTAATTGCCTGCGACATTTGAGGGTTCCTATAGGACCCCTTTGGCCAACTAATCAACAAGATGTTATCCATTGCTGGTACTTTTGCTTGATGGCATAAGATGTTTAGTTGAGCATTGTCTTCCCCAGTATTTGGTGAATCAATTTATATTCCTTTTATATATGTATATATTTAGGAAGCTTCTACAGTAGTAGGTTTCCATATGGTCTTTCAAGTAGCCTGTAATGTTAGGTGTCCCTCCCATATACCTTCCTTTACCCTGCTCTCCCACCCCAGTCTCCATTTAACCCTCCTAGTCTAGTTTCCTACTTATCTTTCTGTAACACTATATTCTTTCTCTCTCCTTGGGAGATCCACTCCTCTCTACTGGTCCGTACTAAGTACCTCACCTTTGCTACTATTTAGATTATATCACACATGTCAGAATCTTAAAAGTTAATATCTTCATACAAGAGAAAACATGCAATATTTGTCTTTTTGGGTCTGGGTTACTTCAGGATACTTTTTTTCTAGCTCCATCCATTTACCCTCAAATTTCATAACTTTATTTTTTTTCTAACAGCTAAATAGTATTCCATCGTGTGAATGTACGACATTTTCATTATCCATTCACCAGGTAATGGACATCTAGGCTGTTCCCAGTTTCTAGCCGTTATAAATAGACCAGCTGTGAACATGGATGAGCAATTGTCTCTGTAATAAGATGCAGAGTCCTTTGGTATATCCTCAAGAGTGGTATAGCTCGGTCTTGATGTACATATAGTCCCAGCTTCTTAAGGAACCTCCACACACTGATTTCCAAATTGGACTCCAGTTTGCCCTAGCAATGAGTAAGTCCTCCTGTTTCCCTTCATCCTCAGCAGTACCTGCTGTCATTTCATCTTACCCCTATAATGTACCCAACATTATAGTCGCAATGACCAAGATCAACATAGAAAAATGCTTGTCTTGAGACAGGGTTTCATGTAGCACAGGCTAGCTTCAAACCTGATATGTAGCCGAGGGTGATTTTGAACTTCTTATCCTCCTATTTCAGTCTCCTCCTCCCAAGTCCAGGCTTGCCGCATCATGACTAACTTGTCAATTACATCCTGTAGAACATGTACACAGACAGCATCATTTAGACTAGAATTTGAGCATGCCATGGCCTAGCCATACTGATCCAGGCTAAGTACAGTTTGTGATGATTTTGATAACTCCTGTAATGATAATAAAGGTTCCTAAAAGGAGAATATAAAATATCCTGAAGTGGTATTATAGCTGATCAATGTTATCTTAAGTGAACAATGCCTTAAACTGAAAGCCAAGCAAGGCCCCAACAAGTAAAGACCTGATTTTGGTGAGTTTGTTTTATCACAACAGATATTAATTATCAAAAGTCCATGAAACAGAGGCAGGATTGTATGTTTGTCACCATGTTTGTTTCAAACAAAACACAAAACAAAACAAAACAAAACAAAACAGATAAGCAAATTCAAAGAACAGAAGCAGAGAGTTTGCCAAGCTAAAAGCTTCTCATGAAAAGACTATTGTTGTGGTTTGAATATGCTTAGCCCAGGGAGTAGCACTATTAGGAGGTGTGGCCTTGTTAGAGTAGGTGTGGCCTCATTGGAGGAAGCATGGCACTGTGGGGGTGGGCAATGAAGCCCTCCTCCTAACCACATGGGAGCCAGTCTTCTGTTTGCCTTCTGAACAAAATCTAGAACTCTCAGCTCCTCCTGTGCCATGCCTGCCTGGACACTGCCATGTTCCCACCTTGATGATAATGAACGGAACCTCTGAACCTGTAAGCCACCCACAGTAAACTGTTGTTCTTATAACAGTTGCCTTGGTCATGGTGTCTCTTCGCAGCAGTAAAATCATAACTAAGACAGTTATTACCATTTAAAGCTGGTAAACCCGTAGATTGGAGCTTCATATACAAACATGGCCTAGTTCCTGCCAGCTAGTGCTCATGTCCAGGGAGTTAACCTTTCATCTTATTTTTGTGTTGTTGTTGTTGTTTTTTGTTGTTGTTTTTGGTTTTTGTTTGTTTTTTTTTGTTTTTTTGGGTTTTTTTGTGTGGTTTTTTGTGTGTTTTTTTTGTTTTTTGTTTTTGCCTATTGAACACCTATCTCATGCCTCTTACCTCAGAGGACTGTTGGCTCTTTAGGAAAGAGTGACCAAGTAAGGTCCAACTCTGAGGTCACTCAACATGTTAGGTGTGTCAGCTGTGGTGTCATGTGCTGCACAGCCCAAGCCAACCTTCATAATCTCTATACTTATGTTGGTCCCTGTTGCTGGGTCAGGGAGTCCACTCTGCTTACCGATAGTCCATGCAGGATCCTGACACAAAAGTTCTGTCCCACAGAGAAGATGGTATTAATTTTTCCTTCCATAAAACTTTCACTTTACTGCTAAGATGAAACATTTTTAAATAGAATATTGAGACAAACTCTCATTTTGTAGCCCTGGCTTATCTGGAGTTCACTGTGTAGATTAGGCTAGCCTTGGATTCACAGACATCCCTCTGTCTCTGATGCCCAAGTACTAGGATTAAGAGATTGTTTTCCATATCCAGTTCAAAAATACTTATTTAAAAATATAATTAAGGAGCTAGTAGGATGCAAACTACACACATATACACATGCACACCCACAAGTACACATACAAGCACAAGTACACATGCATGAACTCAGGACCAAGATTCAGAAGATGCCAGTACACAGATACCCAAGATACAGATTACCATCTAGCAAAAATAACTCACAAGAAAAATAAAGTTGTAGTCAGGTAAGTATTATAGTAGTGAGGTTTGTGGTACATCAGTCACATTGGGAACACAGAAAGTCTTACCATTGCTTACGGAGGTTTCCAGACCTACAGCGGAAGAATACAAGCAGAGCTCTGCTACAGGCCACCTGAGCACATACTATTGAGGTGGCAGCATGGCTCCCCACTGCTAGAGTCTTGAGAAATATGAAGCTTCTGGTTGGTAAATCACACTAGGATCCCAGGCATGCATCCCCACCTGTCTTTACTTGACTTTCAGTTCTGCTCTTAGTTTGTTCTAACAAGACCCCAAATGACTCCTTTCCTTGTTCCCCACATGTGTCTGTAGTAACATGTTAGCTAAGGTAATCAAGAAACTCAGTGTTACCTGAGATCTAAAAACTAAACATGTTATTTGCCATACTAACAGGCTTTATAACTAAACAAAACCAAAACAGCCTAAAAAACAAATTTTGGTTTAGGAAAAAAAAATCATAAAATCTTTAACATTCAAATTTCTCAGATGCAAAAAAAATAAGCAGATAGACAGATAAATGAGAGTCCTTATTTCTAATCATTTTCTCCCAAAAATAATATTTTTATTAATTATTTGAGAATTGCATACAATGCACCCAAAGCACATTCACTTTCCATTCCTCCCAGATCCTCTCTCCTATCCTTGTACCCTCCCCACAAAAAAGAAAAAAACAGCAAGTCCAATTTGTGTTGCCTGTATACTCATTGGGGCATGGTCAAATTCCCAGTGGTCAGCCCCTTAAAGAAAACTGAGTCCTTTCCCCAACCCTGCCAGAAGCCTTCCACTCTGAAGAGCTACACTTCAGCATCTTTATCACAAATTTTAGCAACTCTTCAATAGCTTCCTGTATGGACTGTGTCTTTTGGTGATGAGAGGGAGAGGTTGTCACATAAGCCTTCAGTATCTCTCATTCTCGACTATGAGTCATCGATACCACTACAAAAGAGGCTTCCTTGCCCATAGCAGCCAGCGGCAGCAAGGATCACGGACTTCCACACACAGACCTCAACATGAGGCCTCTAGTGGCAGCACAGACCACGAACATCAATATCATAACTCCTGTGAGGTTTTATTTACATGCATTTTGACAGGTGAGAAGTCTATTCTCTCTTCCCTTTCTGTTAGGGGCTGGAAACCATGAGTCAAAAACTGCTATGAGTATCATCACGCTGAACCTCACAGCACTTTCAAAGGTGAACTTTAAGTTTCCCACAGACGACTGATTCAAAATGAAAATTCATCACATTACAGTGCTTGCACGCATGTACACAGAGAGGGGAATGGAGGAAGGGGAAGAGAGAGGGAAAGAAAAAGAGGTAGAGAGGGGGGAGGAGGGAAGGAGGGAAGGAGGGAAGGGAGAGAGAGAGAGAGAGAGAGAGAGAGAGAGAGAGAGAGAGAGAGAGAGGATCACAAGCAGATCAATAAACTTTCAAAAATTCCTAACACATATTTGTTTAATTCCATCTCTCTATTCCATTGGGTCTCCTTAGTATCAGACTGCTACAAGGCACAAAAGAAACACTAAGTGAGCAACTACTAAACACAGAAAACACTACTGTAGATTACAGAGACACTGACAAAGAATAGCTACTGCACCAACAGTGACATCTGAACTGGTGGATGGCACTACCAATTGTGCAGTTATTTAGAAACTGAGAATCATCAGCCATCATCAGAGAAGACTTCTCCTGCAGGATATGGGAACAAATACAGAGACCACATCTGGACAATGTGCAGGGACTGGGAGACAGTAGAATAATACTCAGTCATAAATGTGATGTCACCATCAAATCTCTCCCCTCAGAGCTCAGGGAGCTAATCAGAAGAGAAGGGAGAAAGACTGTAAGAGCCAGAGGGGATAGATGATACCAAAGAAAATCTTTCACATGCAGCATGCACACAGCCTGCACAGATGCAAGTCAGGTGGGGCCCCAGTGCTAGGGCTGGGGGAGTAGACCCGAGCTCCCATCCCTAACCCAGAAGCCATCTCCAACTGATAACTGCTTGCAAAGGCAAACTTAGTCTTCTCCAAAGGAGTCTAACTGGGCTTACAAACCACTCTTAAGGGCAGGCCCCATGCCCAGCAGTAGATGGCTAACACAAAATTAACTCAGTGGGTTGTTTTGTTTTGAGATATATTGTCTCATATTGCTTTGTTTGGGTATGTTTCTTTTAAACCTTATTGGCTTTTGCTTTTATTTTATGATTTGAGACATTGTGTTTTTATGGTGTGTAGGTGGTGTGTGTGTGTCTTGGGTTTCTTCTTTTCTTTCTTTTTAACTTGTGTTTTTTGTTTTTTTCTAAACAGAGAAAAGTGCAGAGTTTGGGGAGATAGGGATGATCTGGGGTGAGGAGACAGGGAGGGGAAACTAATCAGACTATATTGAATAAAATTGTTTTCAATTTTTCAAAATTGAGCATCTTAATTATTAGAAAGAATAAGTTTTCTGGTTTGGGGAATAACTTAGTTGGAAGAATTGAATACCACACAAAAATGAGAGCCTGAGTTCAGATTCCCAGCAAATACACAGCAAACTGGGTGTGGTGGTAGATGCCTGTAATCCAAATAGAAGGTACCTGGAGCTTGCTGATAGTCTAGACCAATCACTAAGCTCGAGGTCCAACACCCTCTTCTGGCCTCTATAGGTACACATGCATTCGGTAAACAGACATGCAGGTAAAACATCCATACATTCAAAACAAAAAGATAAAAGTTAAAAAGAAATAAATACTGTTGGGAGCTGGAAGTATAAATCAGTAGTAGAGGAGTAGCACATACAACACTCAGGGTTCAATTTACAGCATTCACACATGCAAACACACGCACACACACACAGGCACACATATACATGCAAACACATACAATCATACATACACAAATGCATACACAACCATATACAGACATGCACACACACACACATACACGCACCCACACAGGCATGCATGCACACCCACATATAGACACACACACACACAGACATGGAGCATACTGTTCATGGGAGGGCAGACCATTGGCCCTGAAGGGAGCCTGACCCCTTGGGTGTCCTGTGTTACCAGTGGGGATAGAAAACTTCTATCTTACAAAGTAAGGATTAGAGCAAGTGTTAACAAAATAAAATCTGTTACACATATTTTAAAAAAAATATCTCATGCTTGTCCATTAAGGGAGCAAGGGAATTACTAGAAATAACTCTGAAATTCTTTCCCACCAATACTGAACTCAATTCCATTTGACAACCCATGTTTGTTAGTAAGCCTGAGGAGCAAGAGAAAACAAAGAAATTACTGTGCTTGAGCACGAGTTCTGCTGTGAAGTTTGTGTTGTAGGCAGAGGACTGTTAGAAAAATGTTTGCCAATACTCAAAGCCTTAAGTTAGATCTCCAGGACCTATAGACTGGGCATGGGGGTTCATGCCTTTTACCCCTGAACAAAAGAGGTGGAGGGAGGAGGCTCAAAAGGTCAAGGTTAAAGTTACCCCAGCTACATGGAGCTCAATGATAGCTTTAAATGCATAGTGTGTGTGTGTGTGTGTGTGTGTGTGTGTGTGGAGTGTGTGTATGTGTGTGTGAGTTTGTGTGCATGTGCATAGAGTGTGTGCCTCTGTGTGAGTGTGTGTGTGTGTGTGTGTATGGAGTGTGTGTGTGCCTCTATGTGTGTATGTGTGTGTGAGTTTGTGTGCATGTGCATAGAGTATGTGCCTCTGTGTGAGTATGTGTGTGTGTGTGTGTATGTGTGAATGGAGTGTGTGTGTGCCTCTGTGTGTGTATGTGTGTGTGAGAGTGTGTGTGAATGTTTGTGTGTGTGTGTCTGTGTATTTGTGTTGCAAGCATGCATGAATGCATATGTGGGAGTGCATGTATGTGTAAGTTTTTAAGGACAGAAAAGTTTGTTTTGGCTCTTAGTTGGAGGGTTCAGTCTCTCATCACAGGCAAGTCATTCATGGCAGCAGGAACTTGAAATAGTAGCTGGTCATGCTGAAATATACATATTTTTAAATACCTGTTCTCTGGCTGGAGATATAGCTCAGTGGTAAAGTACTTGCCTAAGTCACACAAAGCCCTATGTTCACATTTTAGTTCTACACACACACACACACACACACACAGAGAGAGAGAGAGAGAGAGAGAGACAGAGAGAGACAGAGAGAGACAGAGAGAGACAGAGAGACAGAGAAAGAAAGAGAGAGAGAGAGAAAGAAAGGAAGGAAGGAAGGAAGGAAGGAAGGAAAGAAAGAAAGAAAGAAAGAAAGAAAGAAAGAAAGAAAGAAAGAAAGAAAGAAAGAAAGAAAGAAAGGAGGGAAGGAAGCAAGGGAATGAAGGAAGGAAAATATTCTTTTTTTTTTTTCAAAAAATTCAAAAAATTAAAGAGCGGGCTCAGCACTGCCGGCCAGCGCCCATGGCCTGCTCTATCAGCAGGAGTGGGGTTCACAGTTTTATTTAGCATTGTACATTCATCTGGCAATGGGCAGGGGAGCTGTACCAGGCTCAGTCCCTGGATGGAGATACTCAAGGGGTGCTGGCAGGGAGATGGCATGGAGAACGAGGACCACAGACCCTGCCCACCTCCTCTGGACCTTTGAACAGATGTATTTAAACCTATAAAAAAAAAAAAAAAACACCTCCCAGGGTAGCCAGGGGCCCAGAGAGGGTCAGTCCAACACATCTAACTGAGAGCCAATACAAGCAGTCTGTCCATCTTTAGGCAGGCTATTCAACTGGAACCTGGCCTCCTTGGAGATGCCAAACTGCTCCAGGGGATCCTTGCCGGTCATCTTCCTGATCTCATTCCTGTAGAAGGTGAGGCTCCGTCGCATAGCTAGCCCGCTGCAGAGCCTCCATCCACTCCTGACACTGCTCTTGGCTGCAGCTTTCAAAGTGGTATTTCCTGCTGAGGTCTTCCACGAAGCTGATAGAGAAGCCGCCCGGCTCTTCCTGGGCCACTCTGCAGCACTCCAGCAACAGGGCTCCGAGGGGCTCGGCCCCGTCCAGGCAGAAGTAAAAGAGGAAGTTGACCACCAGCTTCACCAGCCGCCTCTTGGCCATGCTGCCCTTCTTGGGGCCCCGCATGCTCAGCTCGGCAGCCATCTCTGCCGGCTGCCCGGACGGCGCCTGCAACTTTTTCTCGTTGTACGGCATCTCGCAGCCCGGATCCTCGCGAACCAAAACGCGCCCCCACTGTCCTCCCCAGAAGGAAAATATTCTTAATGTTTGTCTTGACTTATTTATAAAAATTGAAATTGTTTGGAAACGCACCAATATATTATAAACTTTTTGCATATATTTTCAGAAAGGCAAAGGCAAATCACGCCATATGCCCCTTATAGAAAAGGGCCCTTGTGAATTATTGAGTTCATGTTTATAAAACAGAAAAGTGCTTTCTATTAAAAGAATGGATCGAGATGAGAAAGTCTTGAGTCAGAGATACAGAGCTCAATGGCAACAACAGGGTGACTGAGGGTGGATCGGAACAAGAACTTCCTTGTGTACATGTGTGTCCAGGAGCAATGGTCAGCAAGCTGCAGGAATGAGAATGTGCAAGGCCTGCCTTGAATTCCGTAACTTGAAAAGTCCTTTGACAAATATCATACATAGTTCATGATAAATTGCATATAATGAACTCTCATCCCACTTCCCCCTAACCTCTCTTAAACTCCCTCTCTTTTATCTAGCCAGTTCCCTACTATTCTAATGTCTGGACTGTAGTAAGAAAAAACCCACAGAAAGATAAGAAGGCATTTTCATTTTAATCCCAGGTGTGAGATATGGGGTTGCTTCAGATTGTCCACAGAGGCTGACTATGATTTGCCTCATGCTCTAGCAGAGGTGTGATTTTGCCAGCTGCAAAGAGTTTCTGTGAGTGTGTGACATTTGGAGTTTTGAGGACTCTTCAGAGGGTATATAAATGTTAGGGCCCTAAGAAGCATGGTGGGTTGTTGTTCGTTATGGTCTGTTTAGTAGTCATGCACAAAGAAAAAGAAAGAAGTTAAGACAGCTACTTTTATTAATCATTTACCAAAAAATGTTACTAATGTGCTGAATATGCAAGAGGATTTAGATAGGTGTTTGGAAAAACAGGTTGATGCTCTTTATCCTATTCATATTATTGGAAGGAAGTTCAGAGTTTAAGAGTAAGGAGCCACCTGGAGTGTCATGCCAAATACCACTGGATTCATGTTAGTTCTAAAATTTACAATGATAGTCATATAATTAGGAAAAGGTTTAAAGACACAGTGTATTTGGCATAATTCTCACACCTCTCTGGAGGTTTTAACTTTGCATAGTAAGCTTATGAATTTAAAGAATGCTGCTCTGCTGAGCGTTGATGCTGTAGATACTGGTGATAAAATTACCCATGGCCTGAGGTCAGTATTTCTATTTTGATCAAGCTTCAAGAATGGCATATATAGCTTGATCATGCTAGCCCTTTTTGTCCTGGGAATACTTTTATTCCTGCCCATCATGTTAAAGCTTGTCTTTAACAACATCAACACGTTGGCAGCCAAAGTACATGGCTTGATCCTAAAAATGGACCCCCAGACAGATTAACGAGCTGGCAAGCCAAGTAAGAGTAAGATTCTGCATACAGCCTTACCACCCTAAGACAGAAACGCATTGCTTTGGATAATACATAGTTCATGATGGGTAAGGAAAGCATTCTTGTCAGAACGACCTAAGACAGGTTCAATCTTGTTAACGAAACAAAAAATAGGGAGAGGCAGAGAGCCTTTGGGGCTGCTTGGCAAGAATCTGACATGGGCCAAGGACAAGGAAATGTGCTGCTTGGCAGAAATATGACATTGTCGAAGGACAAGGAAGTAGGCTTCAGGCAGGCATCTAACATAAGGTTAGAACAAAGAAGTAATTTCAGGCAGGAATCTAAGTCTTAGGCTAGAACAAGGAAGTAGGTTTCAGACATGAAAAAGACTTTGGGCTAGGACAGGAAGTAGGCCAGATATTTTGGTAAGCCTGATAAGCCCTTAGAAACAGTAATCACAGGAGTGTTCACGTAATTGGGTTTAATGCCTTCTTGTTCTTTGACTATTTGTATTTATTGTCTTGCTTGTTCCTTGACTATTTGCATCTATTGTATTGCTAGACCCTCAACCTAGAACTGACCTTAATACATGCATGTAATCAAAATGGTATGAAAGCAAAAAGAAGGAGGGGGGATTGGATAGGGGGGTTCTAGGGAGGGGAAATGGGGAAAGGGGATGACATCTGAAATGTAAATAAATAAAATATCCAATAAAAAATATACCAACTACAAAAAAAGAAAAAGAAAAGAAACAGTGATCATGGAAGTGTCCATGGAATTGTATTTAATGTCTTGCTTGTTCTTTGACTATTTGTGTTTATTGTCTTGCTTTTTCCTTGACTATTTGCATCTATTGTATTGCTAGGCCCTCAACCTAGAACTGCCCTTAATACATGCATGTAATAAAAATGGTATAAAAGCAAAAAGGAGAAGGAGGGATGAATAGGGGGGTTCTAGAGAGGGGAAATGGGGGAAGGGGAATGAAATGTAAATAAATAAAATATCCAACAATAAAATAAAATAAAAAAGAAGAAGAACAAATTAGATATACTGACTGCAAAGATCAAATTTGCCTCAAGGACCTTGACATCCCTAATCACCCTTTCCCCTCTGTCCTTCTGACTTTCCTATCTAGTGGTAGGGAATTGAAAGGGTGGAAAGAGATACAGAAGGGTTGAATAAAAAGGAACCCACAAAGTAGCCAAAAATCCAGCTATACTAGATATTTTGGTACCTACTAGGTTGTGGTTGCTTGCATCAGCATGAATGGGGGCCATTTACTGGAATGTGGGCAGCTTATCATTTGCTATACCACTGGATAAAATGGCACCTCTCCTCCCAGCACTCAGTAACTGATCATAGTCCATCATTGAGGCCTCATGAGACCCCCCCTGCATGCATCATAGTCCATCACCTAGGGATGGGGCCTCATGAGACCCCTCCTGCATGCATCATGGTCCATCACTTAGGGGTGGGGTCTCATGAGACCCCTCCTGCATGCATCATAGTCCATCACTGAAGGGCAGGGCCTCCTGAGACCCCTCTTTCAAGCACAATGAAATGATAATGGGTTCAATCTTGTGTTGGTCTTGTGCAAATAAATAGTGAGTTTGGAAAAAATGACCATGACACTGTTTGATAGCATTTTTCCTAGCCTCTAGCTCTTACATTCTTCCCCCTCTCTCTCCTCCTTGATGGTTCTTGAGCTTTGGAAAGGGTGAGATAAATGTTTCATTTAGGACTGAGCACTCCACAATCATTTATCAAAATAATCTGCAGAGAAGCAGGAGGAGGGGTGAGGGGATAGGGGTTCCTGGGTGAGTGGGGGGATGGGGTAAGGAGACAACATATGAAATGTAAATAAAACATCCAATAAAAAAAAGTTTTACATACATTGGATGTCATGGTGCACACCTGTAGCACTTGGAAGATTAAGGCAGATGGCCCACCTGGGGATGCATCACATACACAATCACCAAACCCAGACACTTGTGGATGCCAAGAAGTGCATGCCGACAGGAGCCTGATAAAGCTGTCTCCTGAGAGGCTCTGCCAGGGCCTGACAAATACAGAGGTGAATGCTTGCAGCCAACTATTGGACTGTACCACCATTGGACTGAGCACGTGGTCCCCACTGGAGGAGTTAGAGAAAGGACTGAAGGAGCTGAAGGGGTTTGCAACCCACAGGAACTAAACCATCGACCATAGAGTACACATGGAGGGACCCCTGGCTCCAGCCGCCTATATAGCAGAGGATGGACTTGTCAGGCATCAATGGGAGGAGAGGCCCTTGATCTTGTGAAGGCTCAATGCCTCAGTGTTGGGGAATTTGAGGGCAGTGATGTGGAAGTGGGTGGGTGGGTGGGAGAACACTCCCATAGAAGCAGGGAGAGGGGAATGGGATAGGGAGTTGGGGGGGGGCGGGAAAGGAGATAACATTTGAAATGTAAATAAAGAAAATAACCAATAAAAATTTTTTAAAAGGGGGAAAAAGGAAGAAGGATCATGAGTTCAAAGTTAGTTCTGTCTAGGGTAGTGGTTTTCAACCTTCCTAATGCTACAACCCTTTAATACAGTTCTTCATGTTGTTGAGACCCCCAATCATAAAATTACTTTCATTGCTACTTCATGTCTGTAATTTTGCTACTATTATGAATCATCTTTGTTCTATGAATATCTGTGTGTTCTGATGGTCTTAGGCCACCCCTGTGAAAGGGTCATTCGATTCCCAAAGGGATTGAGACTCACAAGTTGAGAACTTCTGGTCTAAGGTTGATGCTTGTAAAGGTATTATTTGGCCAGGCAGTGGTGGCGCACGCCTTTAATCCCAGCACTTGGGAGGCAGAGGCAGGTGGATTTCTGAGTTCGAGGCTGGCCTGGTCTACAGAGTGAGTTCCAGAACAGCTAGGGCTACACAGAGAAACCCATTCTCGAAGAAGAAAAAAAAAGAAGAAAATGAAAGAAAAGAAAAGGTACCATTTGTAAATGATAGTGTAACTTATGCTACATAATCCAAGGACTACACTTGTAAGCAGAAAGTGTTTGCAGACTTCTACTTACAAAGGCATCACCAAAAAACACAAGTTCTGTTTAAAACAAAAGACAAAAAATGTTTTTATTTATTCTTTGAGAATTTCATAAAATATATTTGATCATATTCATCCACCTCCTCCCAGATCCTCCTCCACTTCCCGTCCACCCAATTTCTTGTTCTCTCTCACTCTTTAAAAATAAATTTAAAAGTCATGAAGTCAGTTTATACTAGCTAACTACCCCTGAGCATGGGGACTGCCCCAGAGTGTGGTTAACATGCCTGTTGTCATTCCAGTAAAGGAAACTGGCCTTCCCTCTCTCAGCAGCCATCATTCACCAATAGCACCATGGCTAGGGGTGGGTCTCTGTGCCCACCTCCTCTCCTCCACGCTGAGGTTTTGTCTGCTGTGCTGTGACAGTCACTGTGAGGTTACATGGACATCTTGCCCTGCTATATCTGGAAGACACTGCTTTCTTACTGTGACCCACTTCTGGCTCATGAGACAATCTTTCCAGTCCCTTCCACATAACCCCCCCCCAAGCCTCACAAGGAGGGGTGTAATAAAGGCACCCCATTTAGGTCCACGAATTACAAAGTTACTCTGCTTATTGACCAGTTGTAGGTTTCTGAAAACACAGTTCTTAAACAATAGGCAGTGAGTGAACAGAAATTACTTTAAATTCACTTCTCCCAAATCTGAAAATTTTTTAGATGTGGAGGAGGATGTGATAAAAATACATTATATGTGCCTATGAAATTGCCAAACAATAAACAAAAAGTGTTTCTTTTTATCTAAGACTGAAAATTGTCTCTGGTTTCTGACAACTAAGAATTTGGAAAGCCATGGGCTTAAATCTCAAAGAAAAAATATCTCATAATCATTGTTCTGGGGTGGCAGGTGTTTGTTTGTTTGTTTGTTTGTTTTGCTAACAAAAAGAAACGAGTAAAGAATGTGTCAGTCCATCACTAGCACAAGGTCGACACAGGTGCACATCTGAGGCTTGCTGCTTTCAGGCTTGGGCACTTTTCTGCATTCCAGATTCTTCTGTGGCCTTACAACTTATCACTTAACATTGCTGAATGGATTCTAACACATATCTGCAGAACAGAATAGGCAAAGTATATGCTCAGATCTTCCCTCTGCGGGGGTCTCGAGGAGAACCCCCAGCTTTTCTAAAATGTACAACCCTCTTCCCTGTGTACTCAGGCATGGATTCAATCGGTTGGATGACAACTATTAGTGATTTGTCTTTTATCTTGCAGCTTCACAACGATTCTTTCCATCTTGCCTCTTTAAAAACTGAGAGAAGCCTCTTTCTGGCTGCAGTACTCAGGAAGTGGGCCCTGCACCTCAACTGGGCAGCACAGTAGAGCTGGCCCTGGTAACCTGGGCACATGAGAACCAGTTTCAAGGGTGTGAGAGTGGGAAAGCTGGTGGTCTGATCAACTCAGCTACCACCCAGGCCCAGACTCAGAGCTTTGTGTTGGCCCACCCCAACATCTACCCCATCTATGAACTGCTGATGCACATGAAGGGGCTGCTCCTCCAGAACCAAACCTGCAGGTCTCCATGACACAGGACAACAATAGGACATCTGAGAGGAGTCCCAGGGAGGATCCAGTACTGATAAGGGTAGCAGAAGCCAGAGGCCTAACGCTAGACTAATGACTCACTGCAATGAACATTTGCAAGTAAAAGATGTGTGAAAGAAAGAATGCACTGTGTGACTGCAACTTCCACAGAGAGATGTTTGTTTGCTTGTTTGCCGTTTGTGGGGAAGATTGCAAAGCTAGAGAGCAGATATGGTGGGACAAGCCAATGACTAAGATGAGGGAATAATGTAAAATTCACAAAGAATCAATAAAAAAGTTTTAAGAATAAAATGAACACTGAGGTGGAAACTTATTTCTTCTGTATTATGTATCTGTGCTTTGCCACTTCTATGTATGGAAAAACTACATGAACAACATGAAAACCATACTAATATCATGTCTGTCCTCTTTCCCACTGTCCTGTGAGATGCTCTCAGTCTAAAACTTTCTGAACAATAAAGGAGCATTTTATCTTTATCTTTCAAGTATTATTTTTGAAGGAAAACTGCTGGATGATATTGTTGGCATCCATTGTCATCATCCATGTCTGTCCTTCTTGGCATCCGACCCAACCCCTCACCCAACTTTTCCTACCCATCTGCAGTCTATGAGAAAGCCCTTTGACTTGCATTTAGTATCCTTGGAGTCAGAGTTTTGGTTATGAGGACCAAGAGCTTTAGAAAACTCTCTTAACCCAGGAGGCCCCTATGGAGCTGGCTATCAGCATCATTTATATGATTTCATGGATGTCAAAGAACCTTGGCAATGGAGTGAGTGATGAAGCACAAAGAATCTGTTTTGTGGAGAGCTCATCTATTAAGTTGGAAATCTTGGTTAGCTTTTGAATACTGAGTATGCTTCGTAGTGCTACCAAGAAAATTAAAGCACTGTATAGGGCAAGTCTTCACACTTTGAGAAACTGTATATAATCCAAGACAACATGAGCTAATATTGTGGGTTCCAAGTAAAGAAAGCTCCCTGTCAATCTTTTCTACAGTGACCATTGTACAGAGGCTTAGTCAGTGTTGGTGATGTAAAATGTTCACAGCACGGAAACTTACAGTATACCAGAGATAAACTATAAAGGGGGATTTTAAGCCAATAGGCAAGAGGTTTTTGTTATGCTTTAAAATAAAGAGACCTAAAAATAACATTAGCCCTCCATGACTTCTTGAGTTACACTAAGAAGCATTTGTGGGAATCTGTTTCCTTCTTCTAGGAACATTGGCAGAAGCACTGGCACACTCTGACAATGAACCAGAGGAAGGACAATAGTATACGAATATCATCTCTGTCCTTCCCACCATTAGCTGCTTCCTGGAACTGGAATAATTGTGGTGTTCAGGAGGCTTGCTGAGTTCCCATTTTTGTCTATTTTATACTGCAGCGGAAAAAAATGGTATTCTAATAGCCTGGAAAAATTACTGCAGGAAATGACTTCTGCCCTAAAGAGTATCTGATTCATTATAGTTACCAGGATAAAGTATTCACTACAACTTTAAGTCTCCAGAGAATTTAATCTACTTAAGCTAATGCAAACAAAGAGGCTAGTAGAAAGAGACTATCATTCTAACATGACTGGAATTATCTTTGTGGGTGGGGACCATAGACTTGACACCCATTATAGATGCTTCATTTTTCTGTTTCATTGAAGTAGAAACATCTGAAGTTAACTTTTTTACTTTTAGGGTAGAATGCAGAGTCACTGATAAGAGTATAACCCTAATTTATAACCTATGATCCAGAGCCCAACTCATTAATCCAATGGTGCCTTGCTGTATTCACCTCCTGTTCCTCTCTGGCCTCTTAGACTTTTCTCCCCATCCTCTTCATTCAAAATCAACTGCTGCCTGTTTTTTCACGTATTAGGTTCTTTGGAGTCTCCAGACCAGTGCTGATGCTCTCTCTCTTGGGCGTGTGAGTTCCTTTAGTAACTCATTCTAGATTACGCTTCATGCTAGCATTTACAAACCACAAGGGAAGAATGATTTCTGTGTTACTCTTCTTCATACATAGTAGGCCCTATAGGTAATGGTTGATTCCTGATTTAATTTTGTGTTCACAGCACACAGCTCAGGGTCTGACAGTAAATACCATAGACTTGGTTGGTTGAAAGAAAAAATGTAAATGAATTCATGATGTAATCTAAAAATAAAACCTCAAATAATTGATTATGATACTTGTAAGTATATTTCGTGTGCGTGTGCGTGTGCGTGTGCGTGTGTGTGTGTGTGTGTGTTGATATTTTTCTCTTTTTAAATGGGAAAAGTTGGACTCCATCCTTCTGGAAAGTAGGAAGGAAACACAGGGAGTTACTATATTTTCTGCAAGTCAGAGTCACTTGAACTGTTCCTAGACACTGAACAACAAAAAAGCGATGTATCCTGGTTTGTTTTTGTTGCTGTGATAAGCATAACTAAATGAGACTTGGAGAGTAAAGAGATTATTTATTTGCACAGTTTACAGTCCATCATCAAAGGAAACTGAGGCAGGAACCTGAGGTCACAACTAAAGCAGGGGCCATGGAGCAATACTGCATACCAGCTGGCTTCCTCTGGTTTGCGCAGCTACCTTCCTCACACAGTCCAGGGTCACCTGTGGAGGAGTGGCACTGCCCACTGGGATAGGTTCTTCTTCCATAATTTATCAATTAAGAAACTACTCTGATGCAGGCCAGGGATACAGGTAAGCTAACTGTAGATCTTTACTTTGCCCTACTCACCTCCAAATCCAACCTCCTAATCTCACCCCAGCTCTATAAGAGATCACGTGTCACAGCCTTCCCTCCCTCTGTGCTGCCATATCCAGTGGATCGCTCAGTTCTCCTCCTCCAGCCTTCCTCCCCTCCCTCCCTTATCCTAGCACTCATCTCCATCCCCTGGGAACCTACTGGCCACACAGACCAAGGAAGTAGGTAAGACAATTGCAGATCTTTACCTCTCCTCCCAATCCCCAGTCTCAGTCTCATCCCCAGATCTACAGCAGATTACCTGCTGTAGCCCCTCCTCATTCTCTGTCCCTATTCCAGGGATAAAGTAGATCCTGGTGGAACACCCTGTTTTCTTTCCTCCTGTGGACCCTCTCAGTACCCCCTTCTACTCCATTCCCATTCCGAAATGTCAGTTCACAATATCTAGAAACACATTCTACCCAGAAGCCACAGTGGTCACACCTGGCAGGTCCTCAGAAGCATTCCCTACCAGACAACACAGCCAACACTCCCCGAAGAACAGAGAGAGCAACAGAAATCAAGACACAAAAGACTCGCCCCACAGACAAGACCAGAGATCAGCACCAAGAATCACAGTCATCCCAAGCCCAGATGCCTAGATGCCAACATAGAAATATAATCAGACCAGTAAGGACAATATGACTTTACTAGAGCTCAGCAGCCCTTCTGCAGTAGACCCTAAGAAATGCAATATAGCTGAAGCACAGGACAAGGACTTCAAAATAGCCTTTATGATCATGATAGAGGTACTTAAAAACAAAATGAATAAATCCATTAAAGAAATCTATTAAGAGTCAGATGCAGATATTTACACCTAACCAATAGACAGAAGCTGCTGACCCCTGTGGTTGAATTAGGGGAAAGCAGAAGAAGCTGAGGAGGAGGGTGACCCTGTAGGAGGACCAGCATTCTCAATTAATCCAGCCCCCCAAGATCTCTCAGACACTGAACCACCAACCAGGCAGCATACACCAGGTGATATGAGGCCCCCAACACATATACAGCAGAGAACTGCTGGGTCTGGATTCAGTCAGAGAAGTTGCACCTAACCCTCATGATACTGGAGGCCCCAGGGACTAAGGAGGTCTAGTGGGGGGGGGCAGGTGGGAACATCCTCATGGAAATGGGGGACGGGGAGGAGGTATTTGATGAGGAATAGTCAGAGGGTGGACCAGGTTGGGGATAAAATCTGGACTGTAAGAAAAGATTAAATAAAAAAATTTAAAAGACTTTTAAAAAGAGAGCTATGAAAACATAAACAAACAGTGAAAATAAATGAACAAAATAGTTCAATACCTGGAAGTGGAAGGAGAATCAATTTAAAAAAAATGAAGAAAGTCTGGATACAAAAAAATTAGGAACTCAGAAAGAAACTTCAGAGGCATGTCTTACCAACAGAACACAAAAGATGAAAGAGAGAGTCTCAGGCATTGAAGCCAAGATAGAAGAAATGGATACCTCAGCCAAAAAAATGTTAGCAAAACAAACAAACAAACAAACAAAACCTTCAGATACAAAACATGCAGAAAATCTGGGGAACCATTGAAAGACCAAATTTATGAATAATAGGAATAAAGGAAGGATAATAAACCCAGGTCAAAAGCACAGAAAATATTTTCAATAAAATCATAGAATATTTCCCTAACTTAAAGAAAGAGATGGCTATCAAGGTACTTGAAGTATACAGAACACCAAACAGGCTAAAACAGAAATGAAATTTCATTCAGCACATAACAAAAACACTACATGTGGAGAGCAAAGAAAGGATATAAAAGCTGCAAGAGAAAAAGACCAAATAACGGATGAAGGCAGACCTACTAGAACAATATCTGACTTCTCAATGGAGACTAAAATCCAGAAGGGCCTGGACAGATATCCTACAATCTTAAAGAGGCCACAGATGCCCCTGGACTACTCTACCCAGAAAAACATTCAATCACAGTAGATGGAGAAAGACAATCCATGATAAAACTAAATTTAAGGAGTATCTACATGTTTAGCTCTACAGAAATAAAAGGAAAACTTCAACCTGATGAGGTTAACCACACCCAAGAAAACACAAATCAAAAGGGGGCACCCATACCACATACAACAGCATACACCATAACAACAAAATGAGAATCAGCAAACACTGCCCACTGATAACTCTCAACACTGTTGCTCTTAATTCCCCCAATAAAAAGACACAGACTAACCGAAGGGATGTGAAAAATATGATTCATCCTTCTGCTGCATCCAAGATAAACACCTTAATATTAAGGATAGACATCACCTCAGGGTAAGAGAATGGGAGCTTTTATTCCAAGCTAATGGACCTAAGAAACAAGGCAGTGTAGTCATTTTAATATTTGACAAAATAGATTTCAAACCAAAAGAGATGCTTCTTTGAGAAAATAAGTAAGATTGACAAACTCTTAGACAAATTAACTAAAAAGAATAGAAAAGATCAAAATGAACAAAATTGGAGATAAAAGATGGAACATCACAAGGGTCTCCAAGGAAACTGAAAGAATCCCAAGGATGGACTGTAGAAACCTGTACTCCGCAAACTAGAAAAGCTAAAAGAAATGGATATGTTTCTTGATACACAACACTCACCAAAGTTAAATCAAGACAAGAAAAGGAATTTAAACAGACCTGTAACCCCTAGTGAAATAGGAGCAGTCATTAAAAGTCTCCCAGCCCCAAAGTAGGGGAGGTGGTTCTAGCACTGAATTCCATGAGACTTCTGAAGAAGAATCAATGCCAATACCTAAGTTATTCCACAAAACAGAAATAGAAGGAACACTGCCCAATTCTTTTGAGGAGGCCACATGCTAATACCTCAACCACAGAAATGCCCAACAAAGACAGACAATTACAGACCACTTTCTATTATAAACACTGTTGCAAAAACTCTCAATAAAATACTTGCAACCAAATCCACAAATACATCAAAAAGATCATCCACCATGATCAAGTAGGCTTCATCCCAGAGATGCAGGGATGGTTCAATATACAAAAATCAATAAATGTAAACCATCATATAAACAAACTGAAAGGAAAAAGGCCACATGACCATCTCATTAAATGCAGAAAAGGCCTTTGACAAAATCTAAACCCTTTCAAGATAAAAGTTCTGGAGAGATTAGGGATACAAACGACATGCCTCAACAGAATCAACGCACCTTACAGCAAGCCAGCATCAACTTAGATGATGAGAAACTCAAAGCAATTCCACTAAAATTGGGAACAAGACAAAGTTGCCCTTGTTCTTCATGCTATTGCAATATTGTATTAGAAGTCTTAGATAGAGCAACAAGACAAGAAGGAGATCAAAAAGATACAAACAGGAAGAGAAGTTTAAAGCACCTTTATTTGCAGGTGATATGTGATAATACATATAAGTGAGTTTAAAATTTCCACAGAAAACTCCTATAACTGATAGACACTTTCAGCAAGTAGGATATAAAATTAACTCACAAAAATCAGTAGCCTTCCTATTTTCTAACAAGAGACAAAAAGGGGATGAATCTAGAGGGGAAAAGACTGGAGGGAGAAGTAGAGGAAGGGAAAACAGTCATCAGAATATATCATGTGAAAAGAAATCTATTTTCAATTTGTTTTAAGAAAGAAAAAGTGCCCCCAGACATGTCCACAGGCCAATCTGGTGGAGGTGATTCCTCATTCAAGTTGACAAACACTAACCAGTGACCTCACCCCTTGTCAACCGTGGCACACAAACACAACACTTTATTTTTTAACAAACTAAAATATATTAAAATAAACCAAAACCATCATACCCCAATTAGACAAGGCAAACCAACAGAAGGAACTAAAATATATTAAAATAAACCAAAACCATCATACCCCAATTAGACAAGGCAAACCAGCAGAAGGAAAAGAGTCCCAGTTGAAGCCACAAGAATGAGAGTCACAGCTGTCCACACACCAAGGAGTCCCATGAAAAAACTAAACTGAAAGCTATTGTATATGCAGGGGACCTGGTGCAGATCTGCTTCTGCTCTGGGAGTTCATATGAGCTTTGCTCAGTTGACTAAGAGGGCCTTGTTCTCTTCTCTTGGTGTCCTCCCTCCCCTCTGCCTCTTACACTCATGTCTCCTCTTCAATGGGGTTTCCTGAGCTCTGAGGAAAGAAACACATCACTTGAAAATACTGGAACTTTTCCTTTCTTGTTTGCCCCCAAGATCTCATTTTATTATCATAATTTATAAAATACAGTCCAACTTTAAAATTCCTACAGTCTTTAAACCATTCCAAGGATTTAAAATCGAAGATCTCTTTAAAAATTCAAAGCTTCTTAACTGTAGCCCCTTTGAAATAAAAAGAAGCTATATACTTTTATAATCCAAGAGGGAAGAGTCAGGACACCATTATGATCAGGTCAAAGTAAAACATGGCTAGTGACCTTGATGGTTCTTCAACCTGAATTTAAAACCTGTTCTCTAACTAGTCTGCTATGCTGGTTAGCTCTCAGATGATTCTAGGCATTCAGATTTCTCAATTATGTTTACAAAACACAAAACAGTTCCTTTTACATTGCATTTTTATTATATATGTATACATATTGTAATATATATATATAACATATTATATATGTGAAGGTATATTCCAACATCTCTCCCTCCCAAGAATGTAAATATCTTTAGAAAGAATGATCCTAGTCTCTTATGTAACTGAATAGGATTTACTTACTGCTCACCTTTATTGAGACCATATCATGAAAGACTGGATGTTTTTATCATCCTATCTGGTAGCTTTGTTTTAATACATTAGTCACCTTCATTACAACAAAGCAGAAGGTCAGAGAGTTCACTGCACCAAGAACAAAGTAACTTGTTACACTGTATTTCTAATAAAGAATTAAGCTTAAATGTGAGGAAAATTAATTCTCCAAAGGTATCCTTCATAACTTTATAAGATATCCACTTAGGAAACAGAAAATCCAGGCTGGGTAGAATGCCAGAGGAAATGAGTGCTTTATTTGATTAAGAGGCTGATACTTTGTCTATTTGAAGTCAAGAGGATGATCTGGAATATTTCACTGGATCCAGATTCTTTCTTAAAGTCTATGTAAGGACTTGATCATAGGTTATTCAAACTAAATCTTGGGTAGGATTCAATTAACATATCTTAGTACATTTTAAATAAGGTTTACTTTAAGAAAATGTGAAATGTTATAACATTAGTCAACTCTAAAATGGGATAACGCCTGAAGTATCTGCTTCCTCAATAATTTAGTAACAGGCCATATTAGTATTATTTTCAGGTATACATACACACAGTTTTTTTTTTTTAAGAAACATAATGGACAAGAAAGACTTTCATATGCTACTCTCTCACTAAGTGGATATATAAGATATATTTAGAGAGAGAGAAAAAGAGATGGGGGGGGGAGAAGGGGAGAGAGAGAGAGAGAGAGAGAGAGAGAGAGAGAGAGAGAGAGATCTGTTACTATGATAAAACAAACAAACAAACAAACAAACAAAAAGCACTTAGACTAAATGAAATTTAGGGACCAAAGTATTACCTGGCTTACACTCTAAGTGTCAGTCCATCACTGAGGGAACTCAAGTCAGGCACTCAAACAAGAACCTGGAGCAGAAACCACACTACTGGGTAGCTCCCTCTCAAACTCTTGTTTAGCTACCTTTCTCATACAGCCTAGGATCTAGTTGACCCTCCTAGTCAACTAACAATAAAGACAATTTGTCACAGACACCCCCAATCCTCAGCTAGGGCTTTTAATCTCAGATGACTCTAGGTTTCATTAACCTTACCATTAAGTCTAACTAGGACAGCCCCCAAGCTTTGGCAGTAAGAAGCAATGTGATGCTCAGATTTTATTCCAATCTCTGGCTTATACAATCAGATGCTTAACACTGACCCTTTAAGCATTGTTTTGTTACTGTTTTCTTAATTAGTTACACTATGGTCAGAACGTACATTGTACAACTACATTAATCTTTTAACAATAGTTGAGACTTACTTTATTAGCCAGTGTATTGTCATCTTTTGTAAGTGTTCTTAAAGTCTTGAAAGGAATATCTGTTCTACAGTCCTTGGGCAAAGCTATGTATATCAGTAGCATTGTTTAAAGCCTTAGTACCTTGCCTTGTTTTTTTTCCCCTGATTTAATTAGGTACTGAAAATGGAACAATAATGAAGCTGTTTACCTCTATCAAGTTCTGCTTCATATATTTTTATAATGATACTATGTATTAAAAAGTTTACAGCAACCTTGGGACTGGAGAGACAACTCTGAGGTTAAGAGCAATTGCAGCTCTTGCAAGCTGACCTTGATTTGGCTCCCAGCATGCACAGGACACATTACAAACATCTGTAACTCTGGTTCTAAGGGACTAGGTAGCCTCTTCTGGCCCGAGGGCACCAGGCATGTGTGCACTGGACAAGCACATATGCAAGAAAAACATCTATGTATGTTAAAAAAAGAGAGAGAAGTTTATAACTATCTAAAATACTGGTGAGCTGACATTATCATTATGAAGTAACTGCTTAATATTTTTTGATTTAATGTTTATCTGATGTAACATTATGATCTTCTGACAGCCTTTTTCTCCACCACCACCCCTTTTTGGATATTTTATTTATATTTCAGAAGTTATCCCCTTTTTCCATTCCCCCCTACCCAGAAATCCCCTATTCTTTTCCCCCTCCTCCTGCTTCTATGAGAATGTGCCCCCACCCACCCACTTACTCCCACCTCCCTGCCCTCGAATTCCTCCACACTGGGGCATCCAGCCTTCATGGGAGCAAGGATCTCCTCTCCCACCTATGCCCAACAGCCTTTTTCTTATTAAAAATCTTGTATATCATTTCCTGTTCTTTTACTTTTAAGCTTTTTATATTTATTTTTATATATATTCGTGTTTTGCCAACATGTATATATCTATGTACCACATATGTGCCTGGTGTCTGTAGAAACTGGAAGACAGTGTTGACTAGGACTGGCAATATAGACAGTTATAAACTGCTATGTGGGTATTGAAAATCAAGCCTGATTTCTCTGGAAAGGGAGGCAGTGCTCTTAACTGCTGAGTCATATCTCCAGCTACCCACTTCCCCACTTTTTACTCTTAATCTTTCTGTATACTTAGGTTTAACATATGTCCTTGATAGTTTAGGTCAACTTGAAACAAGCTGCAATCATTGGGGGGGGGGGGTAGAACACTCAATTGAAAATAAAAAAAACAAAAGACCTGCCTGGAGGCAATGGAGTGCATTTTCTTAATTAGTGATTGATGAGTGAAAGCTCAGCCCATTGTGGGTGATGCCATCCCTGGGCAGAGGTGCTAAGGTACATAAGAAAGCAGGCTGAGCAAGCTATGCAGAGTAAGCCAATGAGCAGCGATCCTCCACAGCCTTGGCTTCAGTTCCTGCCTGAAGTTCTTGCCCTAACTTCCCTTCATGACTATACTTGTAAACTGAAATAAACCCTTTGCTTCCCTACTTGCTTCTGGTCACAGTGTGTTAGCACAGCAATAGAAACTCTAATTTAAACACCAGTATTATACCAGATGTGGAAAACCTGCAAGCACTCACTGTAAAATCAGGAATGAAACAAGGATGCCCAAACGCTCAGCTCTAATTCAGTATGACGTCAATGTACTGGCTAGAGCAGTAAGTCAAAAGAAATAAAACAAAGAAGAAAATAATAAAATTATCCTCATCTGCAAATAATATGATCATCTATCAAAAGGAAAAACTCCTAAAGACTCAACCAGAAAGCTTAGACATTTTCTGCACAGTAGCAGGATACAAAATAAACACAAAAATCAGTAGGCTTTCTATATATCAACCTCAAACATGCTGAGAAAGAAATTGAAGGGAAAAGGTCCCATCCAAAAACAGTCTATAGAGTCAATGTGTTCCATATCAAAATCCCAATGGCATTCTTCATGAAACTTGGGGGAAATCTTAAAATTCATATGGCAATACAAAAGACTTCAAGTAGCCAAAGCAATCTTATCCCTAGTAACCTTAGTATCTAAAGTCATTACTGATTCATTTCTGCTTTTAGCGTTTGCTAATTCATATTCACTGTAAGCCCAATTTTTCCCTCATGTTGTTAATCAATTCTGCCTGCACATACGTCATTGCTTTGGAGGCTGATTTTAGGACTACTATGGACCTAGTTTAGGACTACTTCAGAACTACTTTGAGGCCTACTATGAAGTTATCTTTCCCTAGGAAAAAAATGTGCATTTACTTCTATGAGATACCAGGTTTGTTTTGTTGTTTGGGTTCCAGGTTGTGTCTATTTTGTTGTAAATCTGAAAGGCTGGCTATAATTCCAAATTCTCAGAGATGTTACTGCTACCAACACCTCCTCTTCCTCCTTCCAGAACGCTGAAACACATCTTCTTATGTAATTATTGAGAGTGCAGTTAAAGAGTTCTTTCCTCCTCCCTGTCTTTCATTCCCCCCCCCGTCTCTCTCCCTCTCTTTATCATCCCCTTCTTCATTGTCTTCTGGGACCCAAACTTGCTCCCACTTAGGAATTAAAAGGGTACCTTTAAGGTTAGGTTTCTCCCTTCTTCTAATTTCAACAAAACTGTTCCAAGACGTTCCATCTTTCCACCCTGAGTAGGCCCAAGCCTTTGAGTTTTGCCTCCATGGCTGAGGGAAGGTACACAGACATACTTGTCTTCCATGTACCTCCCAGCCAGATGGAGCCAGTCTCTGTCCAGTGGCTCTAGGAACCCAACTGCAGGGTCCCACAGGAATGAGGACTCTGAAGGCACCAGAAGCTCCAAGGATTCAAAACTTCCTCCAGACTAAAAATTCTCTTTCCTCATCTTCAGACCATCAGATCCATGGTGGCTAGAGAAACTTGACACCATGGTTTCATTTTTTATATCTTTTTATGTTTTTTTCTCTTTAAACTATAAGTTTGCTCAAATAACCACATGCCTGACAACTTTAAGGGAAAACTATCAAGGATGTTGTTATTTTTCAGACATTCCTACCTGAATTGCTTTGCATGTGACAACCTGAAAGGAGTTATAAAACAAAATCCTAAAATTCTCCAGTTTAACCGGGATTTTTATGTTGGTGACTTCAGCTTTTGTGTCTCTGTTGAAACATTGAGAACAAAACAGCCCAGTGAAATGTAAAGGGTGACGTTTTATCACATGAACAAATGCTTTTATGGGCAGGCACTGTCAGAGCTATAGTTACTTCCCTGATTTTCGCCTTCACTTAGATTTTGGCCAAGAAATGTTTAGTCTCTTGTCAGATCCTCTAATCGATCCTCTAAAGAAACTTTTTGTTACTTTTGACTTACCATTTAAATTTGTTTTCAGTATCGCTATGTCTTAGTCACTGTTCTATTGCTGCAAAGAGCCACAATGACCAAGGCAACTCATAAAAGAAAGCATTTAGTTAGGGCAGCAGTTCTCAACCTGTGGGGCACAACCCCTTTGGAAGTTGTCTATCAGAGATCCTTCATAACAGTAGCAAAATTACAGTTATAAAGGAGCAACAAAATAATTTTATGGTTGTGGGTCACCACAACATGAAGAACTGTAATAAATAGTTGAAGCATTAGGAAGGTTGGGAACCACTGAGTTAGAGGCTTGCTTACAGTTTTAGAGTGTAAGGCCATGAGCATCGTGGTAGCTAGAGGATGGACATTGTGCTGTAGCAGTAGCTGAGAGCTTAACATCCTGATCCTAAGGCAGAAGGCAGACAGGGAGAGGGAGAAGGGGAGGGGGAGGGGGAGGGGCGGGGTGGGGGGGGGGGGGGGGGAGAGGGGGGGAGATGGAAATAATCATCCGAGAAAAAAAAAAAAGATTAAAAAAAAAAAAAGA
>NW_021621003.1:4994840-5045918 GCF_004785775.1 Grammomys surdaster | reverse complement strand
GGGGAGGGGGAGGGGGAGGAGGAGAGGGAGAGGGAGAGGGAGAGGGAGAGGGAGAGGGGACAGAGAGACAGAGAGAGGGATAGAGAGGGAGAGACAGACAGACAGACAGACAGACAGAGACAGAGTAAGGCAGACTGGGTATGGTGTGAACTTTTGAAACTTCACAGCCTACCCACAGTGAGATACTTCCTCCAACAAGACCACACTAATCTTTTACACATAATCTACCCACTGATGACTAAGCAGTCAAGTATATGAGCCAATCTGAGGCATTATCATTCAAACTCCCACATACTAAAAGCCTGATGCCTGCTTTCCCCCCATTGATTTTATCAGTAAGGCCTTCCTCAGCAATACTCTTTGTTAGTGGTATGAACATGCTTGGCCTATAGGAAGTGACACTATTAGCTGTGGCCTTGTTGGAGGAAGTGTGGCACAGTGGGGGTGGACTTTGAGATCCTCCACCTAGCCATGTGGGAGACAGTCTGCTCCTGGCTTCATTTAGATGAAATAGAACTCTCAGCTGCTCCTGTACCATGCCTTCCTGGACGCTGCCATGTACACCTATGAAGGTGGATAATGGACTGAATCTCTGAACCTGTAAGCCAGCCCCAATTAAATGTTATCCTTATAAGAGTTCCCTTAGTTATGGTGTCTCTTCACAGCAATGAAACCCAAACTAAGACACTCCCCTGTATCCCCTCCATCTCCCTGTGTCTTCTCTTCCTTCATAGCAGTTGTCACCTGTAAATTTACTTATTTCCTATAAAACATGTACTAGGTGGTAACCATAAATAAAGGGGATGTTTAGTCACACTACCTAACTGCTCCAAACAGACAACAAACACTCATTATTATTTATTGGGCCAATGAAGGATATCTCTTCAATATGCCCCAGATTCACACATAGCACTGTACTTGGCATCTGCTGTTGTGATCAAGTAAGGCTTCAGTCATAATGTAGACAAAACAGAACTTGGGATTTTGGGCCTACCCAATCTTCTGTATTCTATACCATTCCAGTCTGTGGAATCACTTTCTGTTACCAATATCAGAAACTCGAGTCATGTGATTTCATCCTTTCCCTCAAAATGTGCATCCAAGTAGCAACTAGGTCTTCAGACAGGTGGTAAAAAACACACCCCAACTCTATCCTCGAGCCATCCCCATGGCCATTCCTCAACAGCAGTCAGAACTCTCTGTAATTTTTATGTTTCTCAGTGCAGCTACAAGGAGTTGAATGCCTTGCCATCTATGCTCTCAAAATGCTGCATGATTTTTTGCCTCTTCCCAGCTCCCCAGTCTTCCCTCTTTACTGCCCACCATGAAACATGAGGCATACTGGCTTCATTCCATTCTTCAAGTAAGCCAAACTTTTCCTCAAGTCTTCCGGGTCTTGTTCTTTCTGTCTAGAATGCTCAGTCTTTCTGATCAGGGAATCTGACCATCTCATTCTTCAGCTCTAAACCTGTATGTCACGTTGTTAGAGAGAACCTACAGGTCACAGTATTCTGTATCACTGTCATCTACATGTCCACCACTGTGTTATCACAATGTCTGAAGTTCCTGAAAGGGATTTTAGTGGTAGATATCTGTTCGTTGAGACACTGGGCCTATGAGATTTTCTTCTCTTGCAGCGGTGAGTTTTGTTTTTATGCCTCTTAGAAAAGCCTGGGTCACCAGGGCAGAAAGGCTTGCCAGATCTCACCCAGTGAGCAATGACTTCAGCTTTGTACAATGTCTGTAGAGGGGAGTGTTCCCTGCGCATAACCCAGGCATTAGGTAAATTGCTCCTGCTTAAGTACCACTGAGGGGGAATCTCCTGCCCCAGTCTTTCTCATGAGAACTTCCTCATGTCTGTAGAAGGAGCCCAAATGAATGTGACCAAGTGTCATGTCAGGACCTTTTCTCAACTGATACCCTTTACACACTAGGCACATGTTCACTTATTTTATTCATGGTGCTGGGGAGATAACCCAGGACCTGGACTCTCTATTTAGCTCCCTCTGCATCCTGTCTCCCCTATTAATAGGCTCTCACTAAGTAGGTAAGGCTGTCCTCTCCTTATTCTCTTCCTCCGTCTCTAGAATTGGGATTACATCAAGTTCTTATCACTGTCCTTTAAAGAATTAACATTTTCCATTTTTATTCTAATCATTTGAGTCTTTTCCATCCCTGCCATTGCTCTGGCCTATCTTTTGGAGGACATAAAACGAACGGCCTAGGAAGCCAGCATCCTGTCAAGCACATCAGCATTACTGTATAATGCTAATTACACAGTAATAATAAAGCTATAACAATCAAGCACATGAAACAGTCACTGTCAAGTGTCTGTGCTCCTCTAAGCTTAAGACTTGCTCTTTGAAATGCATCTCACTCTGTATAGGTGGGCTCTAGCCTCTCTGCTTGAAACTGGGGGTAAAAAAAAAACTGCACAGATATATGTATTCTGATCAGTGTTTACCAGGGAGAGTAATAAAGTCCTTGTAGGACTGTCTGGAAAAACTAAATTATCTGCAGGTAGGGTAAAAATACCAACTCATTTCTTCTTGCTTTGGTGTCAGCCTCCTAGTCCGGCCAAGGTGAAACAGATCATGTGTCTCGTTTTTCTATGAAAGGGCTTATCATTCTTTGGAATTCAACTCCTTTGATGGTTTTTCCCAATGCCTTAAGAAAAGCTGTGCCTTCTTCTCTCAGGATAAAAGAAAATACAGGGCCAGAGGGATGGCCGGCCATTAAGGGCACTCGATGTTCTTGCAGAGGACTTCGGTTCGCTGAACAGCACCCACATGACTACCTGTAACTCCAGCTCTAGGGAATCCAATGCCCTCTTCTAGCCTCCCCTCTCCCATGTGATGCACATAAACTCACACAGGCTCACATACATACAAATAAATTAAGAAAAAAGTAATTTTAATACAAATAGCCTTATAGCCTCCTATACTTTGGGCTGAAGGACAATTCTCAAGCTGTTCTTAATTGCTTTTTATAACTTAAGCCTGACACTGATCTCTGCAGCTTAAAAACATTTTTAAAGCAGTTTCTGAGATGAACTCCATGAGTTTCAGGATCTGAACATTCCATCACAAATGCTGAAAGCTACAGACTGAGAGGGACCGGCCTGAACATGGAGAGGCAGGAGAGGGCAATTCCAACTAACTCACAGGGAATTAGAGATCACAGGCCATCACAGAGAATGCATGTCCCTACTGGATCAGGGCACACACAAAAACATGTAAGCCACCTCAGAGAAAAGTATTTGGATATCTGTGAAACAGATAAGAGGATGTGGCAAAGGGCCTAAACAGACGTGACAGGTAACAGCAGGTGACAGTGCCGTCTGCGGCTTTCAACTTCCTTATCCCTCTCCACACCTATGCTCCAGTTTCATCCTGAGCAATTTTTGGTTATTCTGTGAGTTTACTTCATCTGAACTGAGGCATTCTTGTCAGGGCTGTTGCTTAAAGAACTTAGCCACTCCTTAACCAAGGCTTTCCCTGAACTCTCCTGATCTTCACTGACAGAAAAGCTGTTGAGCTACAATGCACGAGCTCCTGGCACCATTCCCAGTATGTCACAGATTCCCATCTTCTCAAAACCCAGTCTAATTTTTCTTTTGGTTCTATGAATAACCCAAGACTCCTGATGGCTTAAGTTAGCCACAGCTGAAGTTGCTTTGACTACCTTTCATTGCTTAGAACCAAGAAAGTAAGAGGATAAAGGATAAGCAGCCCAAGAGAAGTAGAGGCCAAGGAGAGCCAGAGAGCACGTGAGGGCACCCGAGATGCTCACAGAAGGAGCCTGCACCCATGGGTGTGGAAGTGCAGACATATTACGAGGAATCGAGTTTCTGTTTTGTCCATTTAACAAGCATTTCAATGATTAGGATGATATTAAGAGTTCCCCACGGGAGCAAATATAGAGACAAAGTGTGGGACAGAAACTGAAGGAGTGGCCATCCAGAGACTGCTCCACCTGGGTATCCATCCCAGGTGCAGTCACCAAAGGCAGATGCTGATGTGAATGTCAGAAGTGCATGCTGACAGGAGCCTGATACAGCTGTCTCCTTAGAGGTCTGCCAGAGCCTGAAATATACAGAGGCGGATGCTCACAGCTAACCATTGAACTGATCATGGGGTTCCCAATGGAGAAGCTAGAGAGAAGACTGAAGGAACTGAAGAGGTTTGTGGGCCCCACAGGGAGAACAACAATACCAACCAACCATAGCTCTCAGGGTCTAAACCACCAGCCTGGGAGCACATAGGGAAGGACCCATGGCTCCAGCTGTATGTGTAGGGGAGGATGGCATTGTCGGGCATTGGTGGGAGAGGAGGTCCTTGGTCCCTTGAAGGCTGGATGCCCCAGTGTGGGGGAAATCGAGGGTGGGGAGGTGGGAGTGGGGAGGTGGGTGGGAGCACATCCTCATAAAAGCAGGAGGAAAGGGGATGGGATGGGATCTCTGGGGGGGGGGGGAATGGGGATAACGTCTGAAATTAAATATCCAATAAAAAAATTTTTAAAAAAGTTCCCCACAGACCTCCTTCATCAGAAAGAAATGAGTGGTATGTGGAGGGCCCCACACCTACTGGAAACAAGTAGAGGAGAGGAGAGATGCCAGCAGCAAACCATCTGTTAGCAATGAAACACACCAGACAGGTTTATTGAAATTTAACTACAAGATTCCAGTTATGAAACTCACTTACGAAAGAAAGTCACTCGTCAATAACGTAATGAACAAGATAACCCGCAAAGAGAATACAGTGGGACACCAAGTCGTATGTTCTCAACAAATACCTCGGACAATACACAGTGCAAACATGAGCCAGATCCACTGCAATCACATCAACCCAACAGTTTATGGTTTCAGATGAAGAACTAACTGTTGGATAATCCATACTCTCATTATAAAGGCAAGTCCAGGAAGACCAATTGCTTTTCCAAGCTAAAGGGGTAGATTTCATACATGACTCAGATAAGGCAGCCTCTTTTTGCTAGGAGATAGTAGCATAATATTTAATTTCCATTTAATCTGAAACTTAGCATTCTAACTTAGAGAAATAAGAGCTCATTTAAGATTTCCTTATAATGCACAAATATGTATACTGAAAATTGGACATATACACTTAAAATGTACAAATACGAATATTCAGAGAGGTGTACACACAGATATACATATATTGTAAGTCCTTTTGAAGAGACTTTTATTGCTTCTTCAAAGTATAAAAATTGTGGGTAGAGATATGGCTCAACAGATAAGAGCACCAGCTGTTCTTGCAGAAGACCCCAGTTTGGTTCCCAGCATCCACATGACAGCTTATACTATCCTATCCCCCACTCCAGTCCACAGGTATCCAATGACCTCTTCTGACCTCTGTGGGCACCAGGAATGCATCTAGTACATCTACATGCACACAGGTCCAACACTGATACACATGAAATGCAAATAAATAAAATCTTTTTTAAAAAATGATGCTTAATAATCAGGATACAATAGCCACTCATTTTTAATCTCCAAAGATTTCCAAATACAATAACTGGGCAGACTAAGAAGATATGGAGATCCTATTGTGCTACAGGCTACTACAAGGTTGCTAATTATGCAACCTTGGCAACTAATGACATTAAAAGAAAGACAATTCCTTGATGAAGGATCCATCTATCCAGTGTAGAGTGGCTGGGTGTAGGGGGACTCCAACCTCTGTCCTGTAGATGCCAGTAGTAACACCAAGTCAAAATATTAAAACTCAACCTTGCCAAATATCCTGAGAGGCAGAACTGGTAAGTACTGGTTTTAATATGACTACAAGAAAATAGATACAACTGCCAGCTACGATCCACCATGAATCAATGGTGATTCAGTAGAGTTACATTCCAGTTTGACTCAAATGCACACCAAGGCTAGAACTAGGTCAATGGCACTGGTGTTTGTCTGATAGTGAGCTGCCCAATACAACAGCCATGTATCACTTGTGGCAAATAAGCACTCAAACACACAGATCTCCATAGTAAGGAATGGCATTAAGTGTAAAATGCACTGTATTTTGAAGACTTCACATTAAAAAGTAAGTCTCTCAATATTTTTGTAGTCATTAAGCTGTCTGAGGTTTACTGTGTGAAGTACATTTTAAGTCAATTTTATCTACTGATTTCATGGTTTTTTAGTGTAGCCACTAAGAAATTTTACAACATTTACATCACAATCTCATTCAACAGCACTTGTCTAGAAAGGACATCATTTAGTCTTGTCCCTTAAAAGAACTGATCTCGGGTTTCCAGAGCCACTGAGAGGCCATCCCACAAGGTCCACTCACAGCTCCTTGTCATGGTGAAAAGGCTCCTGTGTTTCTTTTGGCCAGTTACTCTTGTTCCAGCGCTTTATTCTCAGCATTTCACCCGGCTCTCTCCTGGTGGCTGATTCATCTCCAGGCTGCACTACACTCTCACGCACCTCTGTTTCTTTCTGACACTCCAGAACTTCCTTTGTGGGAGCTTGATATGTAGGAGCATCCATCATACTCAGAAAATCAAAGGCTGGAAGAGGAGGTTTCCATTCCTGGGCAGATAAGACTGCTGGAAGAAAGAGACAACCAAGAGTTTTAGTGATAGACAGAGATGAAATCACTGTATGAATATAGCACGGAAGTATTTTCTTTTGAGATACATATTTGTAAGAGGGTCTTATCAGCCGTGTCCATTTGCATTTATGTTTGTGGTGACCTAAGGAGGGCATATGCACACTTTCCCACATGCATGCAAAGGCCAGAGGAGAAGGCCATGTATTGCTCTCCACATTATTTTTTCTCACTGACTATGAAGCTTACTATTTTGGCTGGCCAGCAAGCTCCTAGAATCTGCCTGTTTCCATCCCTCAGCACTGGAATTACAGATAAAAGCAACCATGCTCACCTTTTCTACAGGGACAGGGGATTTGAAGTCAGATCTCTTGCTTTTACAACAAGCTCTTAAGCATCTCCCCAGCATCTATTTTAATATTTTAGCATTACATTCATACTCTATTTATTTTTATACAGTGATTAAGTGTTAATAAAAACAAAAAAATAAATTATCTCACTGCCAACTAACCCTTGTTGGGGATTAGAAAACAACAAACAGTAACATGTGGAATAAGCTAACAGATAGACAGGTATAAGGTCAAATATCAAGTTTCTCGCTCCCCTCCTATAGTAGTTTGAATGGGTACAGTTCCCACAGACTCATGTGTTTGAACACTTTGCCATAGGGAGTGACACTATTAGGATGTATGGCTTTGTTGGAGTAGGTGTAGTCTTGCTGGGGGAAGTGTGTCACTGTGGGGGCGAGCTTTGAGGTCTCAATGCTCAAGCTATGCCCAATGTGGCACAGTCTCCTTCTGTCTTCAGTTCCAGATGTAGAGCTCTCTGCTCTGTCTCCAGCACCATGTCTGCCTGCACTCTGCCATGTTTCCCACCATGATGATATTGAACTAAATAAAGCTCTGAAGCTGTAAGGCAGCCCAAATTAAATGTTTTCCTTTATACTCCTAGATACCATGGAGTTACCATGGTCCTGTTGTCTCTTCACAGCAATAGAACCTTAACTAAGACACTTAGAAAAAATCAGTTTTATTGTTCAAAACAAGTAATTCTAGCATTCATCCCTGTACTTCAGCAGATAAATATAAGCAGTCACTTTCCCCATGAGACCCTAGTCAGGATATAAAACCTACCAACAATTATTAAACCAAGGTAAAAAATAGAGTATTAACTCAGAGAGAATACACTAGAGTCAGACACAGCATCACCAGGCTAGAACATTCCAAAATCACTATAAATAAGAAGCAACTTATAAAGTCTGACTTGCCTGAGTAGGACAAGGATTAGGCTTAGTATGAGGAATTTCAGATTTCATGCAGTAAGTATGTTTTGTTGTTATGAAAGATACATGAATCTGGGTCGTTGTTTTAAAGAAGTATATTTGGGCTCATGGTTCTAGAGTCTAAGAAGTTCTCAGCCAGGAGAAGAGCATCTGGAGAGAGCCTCCTATTGCTTCAATTTAACTGTGGAAGCAGAAGGGGAGTGGGTGAGTGTCAAAGAAAAAGAGGGTGTCTGGGCCCCAAAAGAGCTAATCTACTCCCCAATGAGAAGTATTAATCCATTCATGAGGGCTCTTTCCTTATTACCTAACATCACTTACTAGGACTTGCCTTCTAACACTGCCAAATGCTGATCAAATTTCAATCTGTGTTTCAAAGTAGACAAGCCACAACAAGAGGGTTATTTACTATGATTAAAACTAGTTATAGTTAAAGAGCTAGGCATGATGACACACACCTTTAGTCCCAGCTCTCTGGAGGCAGAGGCTGATGGATCTCTGTGAGCTCAAGGCCAGCCTGGTATACAAAACAAGTTTCAGCCCTGTATCCAGGGCTACACAGAAAAATTCTGTCTCCAAAAATTTTTTTAAAAAATGAAGAAAAAGTAATTTACAAAATTGAGTAGAGAAAAGCAGCCACTTATAAAGTAGTCATTTGTGGGTAGAAGAGATGGCTCAACTCTTGCAGAGGACCTGGGTTCAATTTCTGATGCCCACACTGGGTGGCTTACAACTGCTGGTAACTCAAGTGCCAGAAAACTCAACCCCTCTTCTGCTTTCTGAGGGTTACTAAATGCACATAGTGCATACACATACACTCAGATGCACACAGACATAGAGACACACAGACACACAGAAACACACACACACACACACACACACAAAAGAAATCATCCATACCTGTCACATTCATTCAGTAGTCTGCCCTTAAAACTATAGACTAAATCTTTAGACTTCACCCTCTGTAGTCTTGTCCTCCTAAAAGTTATCCTGCTTTTATTTAATTTAATATTTATTTGTTTATTTGGACAGAGGTCTTGTTGTGTAACCTTGGCTGGCCTGGAAGTCACACATAGACCAAGCTGACCTCAAGCTCACAGAGATCTACCTACTTCTACATCCCAAGTGCTGGGATTAAAGATGTGTGCCATCATATCTGTTAAGCTTTTTTTTTAAAAAATATGTGTGCACTTGTGTTCTGGCAAGTTTTACATCAACTTAACACAGGCTAAAGTCATCCTAGAGAAGGGAACCTCAATTAAGAAAATACCTTCATAAGATCAGGCAGACCTGTAGTGCATTTTCTTAGTTAGTGGTCACCTCTCCAAGGCCGTGGCAGCAGCCCTAGTTGCAGGTTCCTGTGCTGCTTGAATTCCTGTCCTGACTTCCTTCTGTGATGGCCTATGATGTGTAAGTGCACGAGAAACTCTTCCCCCCCCCCATGATTTTTGATCATGGTGTTTATCACAGCAAAAGAAACCCTAAGATGTGTATGTGTGTGTACAGATGTGTAGATGCACATGGAGGACAGGCCAGAAGTCAACCATGGTATCCATGGTGTCTTCCTCAGTTACTCTTTGATCAGGGTCTCATACCCCAAGCTCACTGAGCTAGCTCCACAGATCTGCTCGCCTCTGCCTCCTCAGCAATGCATTACAGGTGAGTGCTACCACACCTGCCTGTTTTTTTTTTTTAAATGTGAGTGCTGAAGATCAAACTCAGGCCCTCATTCTTGCACAGCAGGTACTTTACCAAGTGAGCCATCTCTCTGGCTCTGGAAAGGAACTTTCTATGAATCATTCCAGAAAAAAATATTTTGAAATATATTTAATGTTGTTGCTCATACTAGTGATGCCTTAATCTTGAAGCATTTTCTGTTTCTAGGTCAATATCCATTTCCACACGCTTTATAAAAACAAGTCCATTATAATATCATTATTAAACTTCTCCCCTTCATGCTCACTGATCTACGCAGAAGGACTGTAAGAGCCAGAGGGGATGGACGACTCTAAGGAGACAGTCTTCCAGACACAAGACGACTAATATACATATGAACTTAGAGGCTGACAACATGGAGAGGCCTGCAGGAGTTCAAGCTGACAAAATCCCAGCACAGAGAAGGAATGAGCACACGGTTCCATCCCAGGCACACATAGTGCCTGGGGCGACCTGTCTTCTACAGAGTAGCATCACTGGGTTTATCAACGACATTCCATGGTAGCCTCAAGTGCAGGACTAGTTGTTCAAAACAAAATAAAGTCCATGGGTTGGTTGGTTGGTTGGTTGGTTTGTTGGTTGGTTGGTTGGTTGGTTGGTTGGTTGGTTGTTGCATGTTTTTTTAGTATCTTTTGTCTTACTGGGTTTTATTTTCCCATTTTGTTGTTATTATTGTTTGTTGGTTGGTTTGTTGGGTGTACTGGCTGGTTTTGTGTCAACTTGACACAAGCTGGAATTATTACAAACAAAGGAGCTTCAGTTGAGGAAATGCCTCCATGAGATCAAGCTGTAAGGCAGTTTCTCAATTAGTGATCAAGGGTGGAAGAGCCCATTGTGGGTGGTGCCATCCCTGAGCTGGTAGTCCTGGGTTCTATAAGAAAGCAAGCTGAGCAAGCCAGGGAAAGCAAGCCAGTAAGTAATATCCCTCCATGGCCTCTGCATCAGCTCCTGCTTCCTGACCTGCTTGAGTTCCAGTCCTGAGTTCCTTTGGTGATGAAAAGCAACGTGGAAAGTGTAAGCTAAATAAACCCCTTCCTCCCTAACTTGCTTCTTGGTCATGATGTTTGTACAGGAATAGAAACCCTGACTAAGACATTGGGTTTGTTTTTTTTTTTTTCTTGAGAGACAGAGAGAGAGAGACAGAGACAGACAGAGACAGAGAGAGAGGGGAAAATAACATGACATTAGGTGGGTAGAATTGGAAGGATCTGGGAGGAGTTGAAGGAAAAAGTATGATCAAAATATATGGTATAAAATATTTTAAATAATACTGGTCATGAGAAGAGAAAAACTGATTAAAGTTGACAACATATTAGATAAATTAGCTAACCAAAGAGTCTACTAAAAAGTTTAGTTGGCCTATTTAAAATATTTTTTAAGAAATAAACTATATAAATAAGTATATGAAGTAAGCTTTTAAAAACAAGCTGTGATGAAAGAACTTGTGTATAAAGATGGCACAACAGATTTTCACTTTGGCCAGTCAATGCTCCCAAAGTGGCAGGCTTTTAAACTAGATATTACAAGACTCACATGTCTGAAGATACTGGCAATGTATGCAACAACATTGACTCAATATACCAGTATTAAAAAAAGAGGCCTTAGAAGGAGAGGCAGTGGTCTCCATTTAGGACTTGAGGAGTCTAGACTGTTCATCTTTATTAGCTATGATTAACATTTAAAACGTATGGAACAAAATACAGAGTTATATGTACTGAAGGAAACAGAGAACTTACTGATGGGATTTTCTAATCCTGCTTGTACATTTTTCAGCCACAACACAAGGCTTTGTTCTGTTATAGACTGGGATGAAGGAAATACATATACTTGGCCACCCGAATGCAAATTCACCAAAAGCAGCTGAGGAAGTGGTGGCAGAGGGCCAAAATATGCCTTCAAGATGCCTCTCCCCACTGGAGTGTTCTTTCTGCAAGAAAGGATGGGTATGTTAATCATTCCTTCTCTGACAACAGCAAAAGAAAATAGTCATTTATAGAGCAATAAGCTTCAGTTATTAGCCTGCCAGGAAGCTTATGAAAAGACTTCACCAAAACCAAGAGATCTACAATTATATTAGCAATCAAATGCTTTTAAGTGTCCTTGTGATATGGGGCAGTCTATCATGGGAGTAACAAAAGGCAGCCAGTGACTTTGCACGAAAATCAACACAGGCTTGACACAATCAGTAGGCTTTCCTTAAGTACCTCATCTAGTGCCAGCTCCAAACTGATGTGTTATGTAAGTCTAACAGGATGCTTCCTGTTACAAACATTTCTCTCCCCTAAGACTGTCCTTTTCCTCGGGAAAAGAGAAATTTTAATTCTACATTAAAGATCTAAAACTGTAACTACATTCCTACAAGGAACTACACGTTAAAGAAGCTTAGCTTCCTGATGCAGCACACTCCACATTATGTAAAGCATTACTTTAGATACAGTGGAAGTTACTGAGGTAAATTTTCCCTCAAGAGTGAAATGTAATGTTAATAAGAATCTACAACAAAAATGTATATTGCCACATTTTTCTTGCTTTTCAATTAAAATTTAAAAAGCATGCCTGTTATCTGTGAGTCTGAACAAGGGTTATGTGTATACATGTGAACTGTGCTCACAGACATTTAATGAAGCACCAGTGATTCATCTAGAAAACATGCCGAAAACTATTGCAAACGGATGTGCTGAATGAAAGCCTTCTGTGATGCTATTGGGTGACTTTTACCACACAAACGAGCAGACTGAAGTTTGTAAATATCACAATACTTACTTTCTTATTTGCCATTGTTTTCAATGGACATCAACTACTTTTTAAAATCAAAAAATAGGATAAAAGGTGTAAACAAGGTCATCTTTGAACTTGTCTGAGGAAGCTAGTTATAAAAATATCATGATGGTGTGTTTAGTTTCATGTTAAATCAAAGGCTATAGAATTTCATTTCCTAATGAAAATGTAATAATTCTACTTCATTCATGTAGCCCTTGAGCTCATAAGTGCTGTGATTTTAGGCAGACACCACACCACAGGCTTCCCTTGGCCTACCTCTTAGAGCAAAACAAAAGCATACAACGTATACTTACAGATTTAACCAGCAAGGGGTAAATGAATCCAACTGCTTCTGTCTCACCAGTGCCAGCACTGTGTTCCTATACTGAGGGTTTATGCTGCCATCACTAAACAAGATAAGTAACGGTCTCTGAAATCTTAAATATGTGGGAAGATTTTCCACAGTAATTTCTGGCTGAAAAAAAAAAAAGCATCAAAATCCCTCAAACAAAAACTCCGGCATGATGCAGTATAAAGTAGAAATGATGCTCAACCTACAACCACAGTAAGTAAATCTTTAAAATTTCTTATTCAATATTATATCACAGAAATGAGTTATAGCCAAAATACAACTACTAAAAGACTTTAAGAACAAAGTGGTTGATATCTCTACAATAATTCATGCTGAACTCTGGACCCAGATTAGCTGATATATACATGACAGACAAAACACTTTCATACTTCCCTCTAGTACATTTTTCTAAATTTTCTAAATGTACTAGAGGTTAAAGTTAAACCAGGAGCAGATAAACCATCTAAACAGTCCCATAACCCCTCAGGAAATAGCAGCAGTCATTAACAGTCTCTCCACCAAAAAGAGCCCAGGACCAGTTGGTTTTAGGGCAGAATTCTATCAGACATTCAAGGAAGACCTAATACCAATTCTCTTCAAACTATTCCACAAAATAGAAACAGAAGGAACACTACCCAATTCATTCTATGAAGCTACAATCACACTCATACCCAAACCTTGCAAAGACCCAACAAAGAAAGAAAACTTCAGACCAATCTCCCTTATGCAAAAATGCTCAATAAAATTCTCAGAAACCGAATCCAAGAACACAACAAAACAACCATCCATCATGATCAAGTAGGCTTTATCCCAGGAATGCAGGGATGGTTCAATATTTGGAAATCCATCAATGTAATCCACTATATAAACAAACTCAAAGAAAAAAAACGCATGATCATCTCACTAGATGATAAGAAAGCATTTAACAAAATTCAACATCCCTTCATGATAAAAGTCTTGGAAAGATAGGGAATTCGAACGCACACCTAAACATAGGAAAAGCAATATACAGCAAACCAGTAGCCAACGTCAAACTAAATGGAGAGAAACTTGAAGCAATCCCACTAAGATCAGGGACTAGACAAGGCTGCCCACTCTCTCCCTACCTATTCAATATAGTACTGGAAGTCCTAGCCAGAGAAATTAGACAACAAAAAGAAGTCAAAGGGATACAAATAGGAAAGGAAGAAGTCAAAATATCACTATTTGCAGATGATATGATAGTATACTTAAGTGACCCCAGAACTTCCACCAGAGAACTCCTAAACCTGATAAACAACTTCAGCAAAGTGGCTGGTTTATAAAATCAACTCAAACAAATCAGTAGCCTTCCTCTACATGAAAGATAAACAGACTGAAAAAGAGCACTTAGGGAGGGATCCATGGCTCCAGCTCTATATGTAAGGGAGGATGGCCCTGTAGGGCATAGGTGGGAGAGGAGATCCTTGGTCTGATGAAGGCTGGTCTCAGTGTGTGTGTGTGTGGGGGGGGGGGGGAAATTTGGGGGGGGGGGGGTGGGAGTTGGGGAGTAGGTAAGGGCACATCCTCATAGAAGCAGGAGGATGGGCGATGGATAGGGAGTTCCTGGGCAGGTGTAATGGGGTAAGGGGATAATATCTGAAATGTAAATAAAATATCCAATAAAAAAAACATAAGCTAAACTTTGAAATTATAACCTTTTCCCCACTATCCATGATTAGCTAACTTTTTCCAAACATATGATTTTTTTTTGGATGTTTAAAGCAATTAAAGATGTGCAAAACAAGACCAAAAGCCAATCTTACCTCTTCTGGGTTTAAAGCAACTGAAAAGAATTTAGTGAAGAGTAATAAGTCTCATATTCTACCATTCTCATTTCTGTTTTACAAGGGTGTCCTGCAGTAGTACAGTGCCCCCTGGAGGCACCTGTGAGCTAGGAACATCATCTCCTTTCAGATGGGAAATGTTCCCAGAGGCTCAGTTGGGGAAGGAGAATACAGGCATACTGCCTAGCAGCTAGAGTCCAATTTCACTGAGCCACTAGAAACCCTCATCAACAACTTGGCATTTTAAAATTATGCCAACGGCCTTTACACAAGCTGGCAAATACCTTTCCCTTCCCTTTGTCAATCATTCTTTCTTCTACTTCTTTTCTTCATTCTCACAATCATCGCCTTAGATTTTCCTACATCACAAGTTAAATCCTACATCTGTTTCTTCAAATGCCCTAGGGTAGCCTTCTGTTCTATCTACTGTCTCTCTTACACGGGTGCCATCCTCCTCCTAAATGACAGAGCTCTCACAGAGCCCCAGAAACATGAGATGAAGGTGACTTCTGCTCATCTCAGTTACTAAGAATAAGAAGACTAAAATGTACGGAGCTCCTACCCTCAAAGAATTTATGCATTAGAAGAGAGAGGTGTTCAAACTGCTGTTATCCTTGAACACCTGTGATTGTCAAACATTGTTCATGTTCAACAGCTAAGGAAGCCAACCTGTCAAAGACAAGGTGGGGGAACTCATGGTGTGAGGAAGTGTCACTGATACAGTCCCTGTATAAAGATTAAGATCCTGACAGGCTAGGTTTGTATTCCAGCAGAGCTACAGATACTGAGAACATTTATGAGAACAGACTGGGAGCTGTTACAGCTACATGTGGGCCATCACTGAGCCAAAGGATGACAGTGTAGGGAAGGCAAGAGGCAAGTGTAACTGCAAGACCAGACAGGAATGCCTCAGCCAGTGTTCTAGTTCCTGGGAACTGCAGACTTTGTATCAGACTGGTGACATGGACAGACCAGCCTGTTGCAGGAAGATGACTAAATAGAATAGGAATTTGAGAAAACAAAGGTCAATGATGGACAGTCTCCTTTTCCATATCAGTCAAGAAAGAAAGTCCAAGCTGTCTGAAAGATGACAAATATCCACCAAGAGGAAACTAGTTAATTAAACATAGAGCATTAACACAACTGAATATTGAACAGATATTAAAAATAAGCATTTATATATTTTCCTTCATGAAAATATACTTAATATAAGAAGAGACAGATAATTGTTTTTAGATTTTGGAAAATATATTCTCAAGTTTAAACCTGGAGAAGTTACAGTCGAGTCTAAATTTCTTCTCTATTATTTTTGCATTATTTGAAAAAAATATAAAGTTACTATACTATGTATATATTAAGATAGCATTTCTTTAATAATATATCTCTTAAAAATTATTGTAACAATGACTTAGACAACTGCATCCTGAAAAAATTAATTCAGTTATTTGATTAATTATAACCTGTTAATTTAGCAAGAAGGTTGGGGGGACAGACTCAAGGTAACAAAGAAACTTGTTTTAAAGTCTACCCTTTATATAGTCTTTAATGTAGTCTCCCAATATATTAGCATTTAGGTCACTGTGAAAAGAAACAAGACAGGAGACCATTCAGTCAATATTTACAGCTGATAACACTACTCCATCATAACTTTAGAAATGCAAATGTGCAGCATTCTAGCTACTGAAATCAAGTAACTCAGGTTATACCTATTGTGCCTGTGACTCCACTAGAGGGCATTAGGAAGGGGGTCAGAAGGTGGCATTTTAAAACTGTATAAATTGTAGTAACAGCTAACACTTGCTGAATGTTTGCTATAGTTCAGACACTCTCTACAAAGTGGCACTCCTCTGACATTTACTCCCAGCAATGATTCTGCACCTTACACATGGAAATCTTGGGAGCAACAAACACACTACAGAGCCAGTGAGGACTTGGAAGAATTTGCAACCAAGAAGTCTGCCCTTCTTGACCATCTTTATTGCAAAAGGTTTACCCTATACTGGACACTTCAGCCCCAGGAAGCCAGTAAATTTTTAGTAGCACACTAGAAAATCTGTGTGTATATAATGAATAACAAAGTCAAACAAGTATTCAGCCACAAAAAAAATGATACCCCAGAGCCTCTGAAAGCTGAAAAGTTATGTGCTAATAATGTGATATTACCATTAATCAATTGGAATTTTATATCAAATAACTTCTTTATTATACACAATATACTCACAAATGCTTCCAGTGGTGCATTTGCTAGTATCTGAACCATGTCTTGTACCGGGGTGGTGTCTAGTGGGACACTCTCTATTCTACCTTCTTTGGGCCTGGCTAGTAGCAGGGCTGGCAGAGTCGTACCGTATTTATTTGACCTATGAAAAAATATACTATTAAAATATATAACCAAGATACATCAAGTCACCAAAAACATGAACAATCAGCCTAGCACCTCCCAATGGGAGGCAACAGAAGGAAGCCTCACTGCTAGCTAGTGAGATAGTATCCACTGCAATTCCCACTACGAGAACTGAGGAAAGGTAGCCATGAGTTGCCAACCCAAGCTATACACTGAGGCATTGTCTCAAACAACAGCAAAGTATAAACATGTTAAAAGCCCTAGTGCTAAGGAAAAATTTCCCTCAATTTCTGAACAAATTTTTATGTGAGGTTATCTGAGAAAGTTCAGGAATATTGACAATCTGAAAGAAAATGACAATAATCTAAAGATGCCTTCTTTTCAACTTGCCCTCAAGAAAATGTCTAAATAGGACCTGGGACACACTGATCCACCTTTGTGGACTGCTCATCACAGGCCTGGGTAAGGCAGAGAACCAACGGCAAGCCTACAATCTGCTGGGTATGACAGTTAATGCCTTACCTATATCTATCCATTTATCCATCAGAGCACTTCTAAAGGTAGTCTTAGTCATCCTGTCTAACAGCTGAATGGGGTTCAGAGAGCAAAGGCTGGTACACACTGAACTCCAATGATGTACTCTAGACAGTGTGTGAAGAATCCACTTGTTACTAAATCTGATAGAATCCAAATCCTCTAAATCAAGTGAAAAATGTTGTGTGTGAACTACCAGTAAAGGCATATGGTGTGTAGAAGAACTTAACTTACATCAGAACTAAGTACAAACACTACAATACCATAAAGATTGTTAAAGACCCCATGCTTCAGATAACCAGAGAAGGTCTAAGTTGATGAGCTAGCTGCTTATAAACCAAACATTATGAAAATAGTATTGGCCAATGTCTTTATATCTTAAATGCGAAATTAACAGCAGAAAATAGTAGGTGATTATATTTTCAGATAGGTAGGTCATCTATTTTCTGGCTCAGTAAAACTTTCTAAAACTTGACTAGTTTCATAAAACAATCTAAATTTTCCCAAAAAGAAGTGTTCAAAATGAAAAAATCTGAGTTCAAAACAAAAGAATTAGTAACACTGTAGTCAGAAAATCCAAAGCACAAACTACTGTGGCTTAATAACTCCTGGGGCTGGTCTTGTGTGCTATGTATTCAGAAGCTGAGTTCTGTACCCCAGGATCAGGTTGCAGTCTAGACATGGGCGCTGTATTGACCAGAGTGCTGTAAAGAATGATCCCTAATAATTTCTGATTGGTAAATAAAAAGCTAGTGCCTAAGCTAGGGCAGAGGAGAGAGGAAGGTGGAACTTTGTATTAAGTATGAGGTCGCAGGTAGGGACCACAGGAAGAAATGACAAAGGAAGAAGGAGGGGGGTTGCTATAAGGCAGGGTGGACCATGAGAATGAACCCTGAGCATGTGGCCTGAGAAGTTCACCCTGTGGACACACATGGAACAGAGAAAGACTCGGTTACCAAGAAACACAGAGTCTATGGTTGGAATATAGATTAGAATAGCTCAGAATCTGCCCAGTTTGGCTTGCAGCTTAATAAAAATATCAGTTTTCTGTGTCTTTTGTTAGGGAGGTATATAGGCTAAAGTGGGCATAGCAATGCTCTGCAGATATCTGGGAGCAAAAGGGGGTTATAGCAACCCCCCAAAAAATTCTATTGTAAGTCTACACACACACACACACACACACACACACACACACACACACGAACTGTCCATGTGATGTGTTGATAAAAATTTCCAAATGTTTAGTCCACTCCTTTATTCTACAGCAACTAAAGTATACTGGTAACCCACCGCAATCCCTTCTCCATAGGTTAAACAACTGAAGTTTTTATGTTTTTTTTTAATATATATTCTTTGGTGGCAAATAAAAATGAGCCTCAAGAAGTAAAATCTCAATGCTATAAAAACTCCAAGGAAAACCTAAAGCACAAGTAACAGGATCCAAAGACTAAAGCTGATATAGGAGCAAAAATAAGTATGACCACTTCTGTGGGTGCCTTCAAAGTAAGTATGAGTCTAAGGTCTCTCCTATGACAATTCAGAAGGAGTATTGAAAGAATCTAGCAGCATGGTACTTCTCAGACAATCTCCATGGAAGAAAATTAAAACTTTAGAATCCTGGGGTGGACGGGTACACATGGGAGTGGAAGGGGAAGGAAAATGGCAGACCAGACTATACTCATCACTTGTGTGTTGACTAAAAAGTAACTTGTGGTTCTACTAAATCTCCGGATCAGTTGTGGAAAAACAAGCTGTACATTATACTGCGTCATTTCAAGTGTTCCAGAATTAGAAGAACAATAAACTTACAGTATCCAAACGTCATCTTCAGAATAAACTCCTGTGATGACAGAGCCTCTCAGCTGCTTTCCTGCTTCCCTGAAATATTCTTTTGCTGCAGAGACAGAGATGAGAGAAGCTTGTGAAACTTTAATGTCATGTGTGCTAGGCAACTGAGACAGACTTCACAGATGGCAGACTCCATTACCTTTACAATTCAAAGGCTGATGCTTAAGTGCAGACACAAAACAGCTAAAATAAATCTGTTTCATGGCACACCTAAAGAGGTATCTTGAGAGGATACAACTGTAGTTTCCTAAACAAATGTTCTCTTAATGATGATTTTAAGATTTATAGCACTCAAGAGCTGGAGAGATGGCTCAGCAGTTAAAAGCATTGGCTGCTCTTCCAAAAGACTGGGGCTCAATCCCCAGAACCTAAAAGGTATCTTAAAACTGTCTGTGGCTTCAGTTCCAGTTTCTCATACAGACATACACACAGGCAGAACAATAGTGTACATGAAATAAAAATAAATTTTTAAAGAAGTATAGCACTCTAATCATATAGAATGAACAAATAGATACTTGATATTTTTTATTGTGCCTACTAAAGGAAGGAAAATGGACACAGCTGTCTTTATACATATAGCCTGGAGAGAGGTGTGAGTATGGGAAATGATGCATATCTTAAAATCACCAGAGTATGAAAATGGCTATTACAATGAATTGAAAAGTAGGCAAGACTTATAGGTTTACTCTGTGGGCAGAGCTTTTCAGGGCAGGGATTTCCAAGGTGAGGATTGGTTTGGATTCCAAGTCCTGGGCTTGAGGATCTTAGGGATTGGTGGGTTTTCCTGCTCAGGGATTGGTGGCTTTATGTTGCCCCTTTTTCCTGCATTAGGCCATGAGTCAGGATGGCTTCCCAACTGCAGCAGCTTTTGCTGAGGTCCCATTGTGAGGAGCTGCTTCGGGAGGCTGGAGAAGAGGAACCACTGGTTGCTTTGACAGGTCCTGTGGTGGTATCTCACCAGGCAGGGGTGCTGGCTGTCCCTGTGGGGTACCGATTAGGGACTACAGGTGGCATACAAGCTAGAAAACTGGCTGAACATGAACCTGAGAGACAGCCAGAAAGCAAGCCAGAAAATACCATATTTCCGTGGCTGTGAGGTAGTTCTCTGACTGCAGGTCCTGTGTTCAGGGTTCTGCCATGATCTCCCTCAGTGATGTACTGTGACCTGGGAGTATAAACTGAAATAAACCCTTCCTTCTCCTGAACTGCTTTAGGTTAGACTACTGCATCTCAACACCAGAATCAAACTAGAACAATCATCAAAGTTTTGTTTTTTAAATGAGGGGAAATAACTGGAACACAATGACCAAGCCTCAATGTCATTAATGTTCAGCTACCTTAAACTATTCACTAATCAAGCAATAAAACCCCATTTTAAAATGAATAGCAAATATAATTTGCAATTACACAACCAACATAATTTGCCAAAAAGTTACTCCACTGAAAGTCTATTCCTATTAACTAGTTCAAAACCCACATAAAGACTCAAGTATTTTCTTAAAGAAGGAAAAGAGTACAAGTATTATTTGTAGACAAATTATATTCATCCAATCAAACTATACAGCCAAAATATTTATGAATAATACGAATCAGATGAGGAAAATGTACCTATAACTAAAATAAAAGTAAGATATTAACTCAGATACACTGTTTTCTCCCAAATGCATTAAAATAAAAATTTAAGTATGTAATCTTTAGGTACGTAAAAAAGGATGCAAAGAATGACATCAAATTTAACATCATATCTGTGATAATTATTCTAATTCACTAGATTTTTTGTAGGTTTTTTCCTCTTTACTTTTTTATTGGATATTTTATTTATTTACATTTCAGATGTCATCCCCTTTCCCCATTTCTCCTCCCTAGAAACCCCTATCCCATCCCTCCTCCTCCTTTTTTGATTTTACACCATTTTAATTGCATGCATGTATTAAGGTCAGTTCTAGGTTGAGGGTCTAGCAATACAATAGATGTAAATAGTCAAGGAACAAGCAAGACATTAAACACAAATAGTCAAAGAACAAGCAAGGCATTAAACATAATTAAACACTCCTGTGGTCAATGTTTCTAAGGGTTTATCAGGATGACCAAAATATCTGAGCCAACTTCCCTGTCCTAGCCCAAAGTCATTTTCATGTCTGAAGCCTACTTCCTTGTTCTAGCCTAATATTTAGATTCCTACCTGAAATTACTTCTTTGTTCTAGCCTAATGTCAGATTCCCGCCTGAAGACTACTTCCTTGTCCTTCACCAATGTCATATTTCTGCCAAGCAGCCCATTTTCTTGACTTTGGCCCATGTCAGATTCTTGCCAAGCAGCCCAAAGGCTCTCCGCCTCTCCTCTTTTATTTCATTAACAAGACTGAACCTGTCTTAGGTCGTTCTGATAAGAATGCCTTCCTTACCCATCATGGAATATGCATTATTCACTTCTGTCTTAGGTTGGTAAGGCTCTGTGCAGAATCTAAATGTCCTTGGCTTGTCAGCCTGTTAATTTCATATTTTGTAGGTTTTTAAGACAGTGTTTTTCTGCATAGCTTTGGCTGTTCTGAAACTGAGTATGTAGACCAGGCTAGCTTTGAACTCACAGAGATCACCTGCCTCTGCCTCCCAAGAGTTGCAATTAAAGGTGTGTGCTAACTGACTAGGTTTTAAAAGTCTAAGGTAGTGGTTCAACCTGCAGGTTTTGATCCCTTTGGGGGTTAAATGACCCTTTCACCTAAGACCCTCAAAAATATCAGATATTTATATTATGATTCATTACAATAGGAAAATTACAGTTTGAAGTAGCAATGAAAATAATTTTATGGTTGAGGATTACCACAACATGAGGAACTGTATTAAAGGGTCACAGCATTAGGAAGGTTGAGAACCACTGGCCTAAGATATTAGTGAACATACTTTTGGGTGTAAAGTTGTGAGAACAAGTATGTCTCTCCATCTGTATGTCTTTCTTGTGATTTGTTATGGGCTCTTTTCCTTCTGTTGGTTTTGTTTTATCTTATATTTTATGTTATTATTATCTCTCAGATGCCAGTTTGTTATCTAAGGGGAGACAGAAAAAGGGTGGGGAGGAGGGAAAGTGGAGAGGAATTGGGAGGAGTAGAAGGAAGGGAAACTATAATCAGGATATTATATGGGAAAATCTTTCAATCTTAAAAATGAAAATTCAAAAACAAACAAAAGAAGGACACACACACACACACACACACACACACACACCCATGAATACTGACATGCATCTCTGCTTCCTGGCCTGCCAGCATGTGATTGTTAGTAGCCTCATGCTCATGCCTCCACACCTTCCCTGCCATGCTGGACTATGCTCCCAAATTGAGTAAAAACAGGTCTCCTTTAAGTTGCCTCTTGTCAGGTAATTAGTCACAGCAGCAAGAAAATTAATATAGACTCTTTGAGTAATTGTGTCATAGGTTTTTCTTCAAATTTCTATATTTAAAATTCTCTACAAGAAGAATTTTTTAACAGTTATTAAACAACAACTGTTTAAACTGTGCAATTTAAAAGTGTGGGCTAAGGAGATGGCTCAGTGGGCAAAATACTGCATAAACATAATGAAGTGGAGTTTGATTCCAAGAAAACACAGTAAAAAATAAATGCTGGGCAGTGTGCATCTATAATCTCAGCACTATGAGGTGGGGACAGGGGGATTCCCAGGGCTTACTGACCAACCAGGCCAGCCAATTTGCGAGCTCTGGGTTTAATAAGAGACTCTGCCTCAAAAAATGAGGACAGCTCAGAAGATGACACAAAATGTCAATCTCTGGCCTCTACAGATGTATTCACAGGCAACTGACTGTTCGTGTATGTGCACACACATGCCCACCCACCCATATGCATGCATGCAGCAAACACAAAATAAAAAAGGGAGAGTTCCACTCTACTTACCGGATATCATGGCTGGACTAAAGAGCCCCAGTACTGACACACTTGTAAAGCCAAACAGGTCTTTATATAATTCCCCGCGTAGATATTTTTCTGCTTCTTGGATGGATGCTATGTTCACTGGACAGGAGATCTTGTTTCTGGATAAATATATAACTATGCTCAAAATTAATTCTTAAAGATATTTTATAGTTTGTAAAAAACACAGAATCTAGCAAACAATAGATTACATAGACTATGGACAAAAATTATTCTTTTCAAAAAAATATCACTCTAACTGAAAGAGACAGAACATGCACCAAGCTTCATTATCAGTATTTACTCTGTGATCTCAGCTCTAGCATCCTTGACCCTATTAAAAGCATGTCAACAAAGTATGGAGTTAGAACTAGAGCCTCAAACTTAGAAACCTTAAGAGTGAAGATGAATACTTACAACTGGATAAACTTCAGGAGATCTTTAGTTCCCAACATACCAGTATAAGACACTGGGCTCTCTCCTTCCTTGTACAACTTTACCATGGGAAATGCAGTAACATTTTGCTTCGTACATACATCAGACCAATCTGCACAATTTATTCTAGTGAGAAGGATAGTGGACCTGCCTGAATTAAAGGGAAATGCACATTTTATAAACACTAATGCAGAATGTTCGTTACTTTGATTCAGTACTGTTTAATCCCACCATTTCAAGTGTGTGCCCAGCATGACACACTCCTGCAGACCTCTTCCCCTGATCTCTGTGAGGTCTTCCCTTGATGATATTTTCCACTCTTATGCAGCTAAGAAAACAGAGCAACATTTTTCTCATCTCCCTGTTCCTAACCCTCCCATCCCTACTCAGTCACTCACTACCTTTTCAATTTTACAACTCTTAATTTTACATGTTTCCAGTTATAGTCTATTTATATTTATATTTATATTTATTTCCATTATTCTTTCTGCTGGATAACTATGATGGGTTTCTACTTCACATCCCAGATTTAGTATCTCTAAAATACTGCTAAAGATAACATTTTCTAAATCAAATCTGTTCTGGTGCAGCAAACTCCTCCTTGCCCATCACCAATCCCTGTTCTGCTACGAGCTCATCCCCACCAAGCTTTGTAGGGATAGGTATGTGTCACTATGATGCTATTTCATGAACACTTTGCCTGGAACCCCATCTGGACCAGGTCCCTCTGCTACATGCTATGACAGAACTACATTACTCAGTTCCTAGTCACGTTTTGTAGCTCTGTGTTTATCTGCATCGTCTGATGAATGTTTGTCTCTATGAAGAAAACTTCTTGGGAGAAGGGGTTGTGTCTGTACTCGTCACCATCAAAGCATGAACCTGGGGCCTCAATTATCATCCCCACCGAAACACAATAATCTCTTGTCATCCCAGGAAAATGCATAGGACAAAAGGCATATATTCTTACTTGTTCAACAACAAAACACTTAAAGTTCTCTGAAATATACAGATCATTGGGTGAAAACAGATTTTTAAAAAATCAACTAACACCAACACCACATAATTAAACTAAGAAAAGGAGAAATTCATTTTAATAAAAAGTGTCAATATATTAGATTAAGATTGAATAGAAATATGTAGCAGTGGAGGATGGGGGACTAGGAGTAACCACTAGAAAGTCCTAGATGCTAAGGAAGCAAGTAGTTCCCAGACAGCGGGACGGGGGGAGGGGGGGGGAATGGGGGGTTTGGGGAGGGGTAACCGGAAAGTGGGATAAACAAATAAAATAATTGATTAAAAAAAAAAGAAATCTCTATCAACATGTGAATCACTCCTAAACTGTTCTCTCAAATTGATAACTTTGATTTTTCTTTTAAATAAAAAAGAGCGCTGATACATGTTAAAGTTATAAGACTTCTTATACTGAAGGAATGAGCAAAAGAAAGTAGACTCACTATTGATTTATATTTCAGTCAACAACCTAATATGCTGGCATGCCTAGAGTACCACATCCCATAAATTTCACTAACACATTAACTTCAAATAGAATCTCTAATCTGAAGGTGGGGGTTCTTTGATATAATAACTACATTAAGTATTAAAAATTTGACATTTGCTGCCACCTTGTGGCTGAGGAAAATACTCACAATCTTGGACAAAAAAAAATGGCTTTTTTCTCAAGGGGCCAACATCAAAGACAGAACATAGGGTTAATGTCCAAAGTACTATAATATTTTTATAACTTAAAAGTTTACAGTACACACTGACCATTCTTTGAGTAACGCATATGATTGGAAAGGGGACTGTCAGATATATGGTTATATACTAATTCATGGGCTATTGACAATAGTTTGGCTGGATGGCTGAAGACTTGAAAACTGGTAAGAAACACATTTGGGGAAGAGGTATGTGAATAGATCTCACCAAAGCAGCAAAGGATACAAAGACACTTGTATCCCGTGGAGATGTCCATCAAAAGCCCAGGAGTTCAATAATCAAGTAGACAGGATGGCCTACTCTGTGGAAAGGCAACCTCTTCCCCTGGCCATCCCAGTAGACCCATGTTGTAGAGATGGAGATGATACATGGGATCAACAACGTGGACTTCCAGTCACCAAAGCTGACTTGGCTACAACTGCTGCTGAATATCAGACCTGACAATAGTAGAGACCAACACTGCAGCCCCCTATATATGGCAGCATTCCCCTAGGTGACCAGCTAGCAACTGGTAGCAGACTAACTACACTGGACTACGATGGAGACAGCAGCATATCACTCTTAACCAAACAGATATTTTGGCTAGGGACTTGCTCCTCCTGCATGTAATGCTTCTGACAAAACTATTATCCACTATTATGATATTCCATCCACAAACTCAGTGAAGGCCTTACTCACCATCATGATATTCCATCTTTAGACTCAAAGAGGCCTTATCCACTGTTGTGATATTGCATCCATGGACTCAAAGGCTTTTTCCACCATCATGATATCCTGTACAGTACTTAAACTAGGAAACTCATTTCACAGTAAAAGAAGTGCAGCAATGAGCTCTTACACACAGAATTCACTGGTTTTACTATGCAATCAATCTACCAGGCTTGGTAGAATAGTAGAATATCCTTTTAAAGACAAAGTTATGGTGCCAACTAGGTGACACTAACCTGGAGGGCTGAAGCAGAGTTCTCCAGAAAGTTCCACTTGCTCTGAATCAGTGCCCAATACACGGTACCATTTCTCCTACAGCAGGATTCAGGCATCCAGAAGCAAGTCAAATGGGAATGGTGCCCCTCACCACCTGGAGCAGCCCATCAGAAAAATTTTGCTTTCCATTCCTGTGACTTTTACTCTTCTGCATTAGAAGTTCTGGCTCCAGATAGAGAACTGTTTCTGCCAGAAACCATAACCAACATTCCACAGATATAGAAGTTAAGACTCCTCACGGTTGCCTTAGGATACCTCATTCCCTTGAGTCAGCATACTAAGAAAGAAATTACTCTATTATGAAGAGTGATTGATCCAGACTGTCTTAAGGAAATCAGGCTGCTTCTTCACAATGACAACAAGGAAGAGTGTGTCTGGAGTTTATCAGATCCTTCTGGGTGTCTCTTGGTGTGTTACCATGTCCTGTGAAGAGGGTCAATAGGAAACTACAGCCCAATCCAAAGAGGATGAGAAATGGCCCAGACATTTCAAGAATAAAAGTGCAGCTCAACCCTCTAGGTAAAGAACAAAGACCTGCTGAGGTACATGCTCAGGTGGAATAAATACAGAATGAGTGTTGTAGAAGTTAGTTACAAACACTAGCTAAGGCCTTTTGAAAAAAGTTACAGAAACAAGCTGTACCCAGCTTGGTGGGAGGAGAAGGTGATCTTTCTTCTCCTCCAGTCCATTCTTCTTGAGGCAGCCGAGGGGGATGGGAAGAGCATAGGCAGTGGGTAAGACCTAAGGTTAGGCTACTGTAGCTGGCCTGCCCTCTGGTATCCTCTGTCCAGAAACTGTTGTTTCTGGCACTTAACACCTCAGCCCAGGGACAGCAGGGAATTAGGCAAATAACCTCAGTACTCTCTCTGCAGGTGCTGCTAGGCTCTAACTTAGGTCTGTTGGTTTGAGGTCACAGGAAGAAAAGACACTTAAAGAAGTTATTATAGTTTATTGCTAAGTGTAATAAGTTTCCTATGAAAGCTATCTAAGGGGAAAAGTAGGAAGGTTCTAAGTGGGGAAAAGGAAAAAAATTCTAATAAAGGAAAAATTCTAAGTAGAGAGATTCTAAGCAGGGAAGAAAGAAAAAGGGAGTGAGGAGAGAGAAGAGGGAGAGAGAGAGGAAGTAAGAGAGAGAGAGAGGAAGTGAGAGAGAGAAAGTGAAGTGAAGTGACCGCTAACGAACGTCCCTTTGTCTTATACATCATTCGGAGTACCTGATCACATGTTACAAAGTTCATCACAAGTTCACGCCAAAATTCAAATCATAAATTGAAATAGAAGTTTACAATCAAGAATGTTTACATGCATATCCATTAGGAGTAATTATCTGACTAAACATCCATCACCTGTCTAGCTCCACAGGTTCACAGAAGGTTTAAAACTATAACTAAGAAATTAGTGAAATTTTGTATAGATAAACCCAGGCAATATTTTCTCTTCTGTCCTAGCACCTATAATAAATCGTGAGTTCCCTTTTAGTGACCTTTGGTTAATTGTTTTACACCCACCTTGGAATGTGTTCTGAGCAGGAGGGGGTCTGGTTACCATCTAAGGGCTGTTAACTGATGACACTTGGGAGACTGGCAGAGTTCTCATAGCAGTTTTGACTATCAGAAAGGGACACAATAGCAGTCCCACTATAAAAGAGCTTTATAATCATTGATATAATTTTAGGAATTCTTATAGGATCATCATTAAGACTTAAGAAGTCATCTATTTGTCTATATAGCATCACTACAAGACAGTACACCTTCGTGAGTCTACAGAGATCTGCTCCAAAGGGGAGTGCTATTGCTTAGTGATTGTTATATATTTTTAATAATAATAATAATAATAATAGGAAAAGCATATTAATAGCAGGATCTTTCCTAAAATATGTCCGGCCACAGCCTTGCTGATGGGGCACACTTGTCGCAGATTATATAATAATCCGAGGCAAGCATTTCAAGATGATCAACTGCTAATTATTAGCTTGTCCTATTATGGCTCCTGCCAAAGAATGCTGTTATGAATGTTTCTGTTTTGTTTTGTTAAGAATGTGCTTGTACATCTATAAGCAGATATTTGTGTTTTCTTTCTTCTAGTTCTTCATCATATACTGTAACACTTATTGAGGTAATATCTGTAATTAAATATTGTAAATCTACATTATCAATTATGTGTGCTAAGTCTATAGTATAAAAACTATATAACACTAAAAGACTAGGCATTTCTTAAGATATTTTTTCACTGAATCTCAGGGGAAACAGTGTATTTGGTGTTTGTGAGACAGTCACATTACAATAGACAGAACTATGACTTGATACTGGAAATTAAACATGATATATGGAGATATGGCTGGATGTCAGGTTGACAAGGGGTGAACTTGTGATGGTTATTCTTTTTGTCAACTTGAATTGGAATTGGAATTGACTGAAAAGTAAGCTACTGGGCACACCTGCAAAGGATTTCCCTGATCAGGTAATGTGAAGTAAAAACGTGTATCCTGAATGTAAGTAGCAACTTACTATGACAGCCAAATAAAGGAAGTCCTGAGGAAATTTTGCTTCACTGCTCCCATGTCTCACTGCTGTCATGTGAGTTGAATCTCCCTGTTCATCTGCTCAGTTGTTGCTGCTTCTCCTGCTGATACATGTTTTTGATGATATCAGAGCCTAACTTCTTTAAGCTTCCAATACTGACTGAAGACTGATGGCTCTGCAGGAATCCTTCCGACTTTCAGAATCACTGGAATTGCAGAGGCATCCAGTTCAGGGACTGGGCAGCTACTAGGCTCTAAGGCTCTCCATGCAGAAACAGCACTGTTGGATTACCCAAACATAGTGTATAAGCCAATCTAACAAGTTCTCTCTTAACATATTCATTCTCCTGGTTCTGTTCCTCTAGAGATTCCTGATACAACAAAAATATTAAGTATAAAATGCTCCAGAATCTGAATGTAGTTGGGTGTTCATATAACACAAGTAGAAAATTCTACAGACGAATGTGACAAACTATAATCAGAAAAATACTGGCTACAATTACCTTGATGCTATGTTTACAGGATTTATGTGAACCATAAATGAATTTTTATGTTTAGATCTTAATCTTATTCCCAAGATATCTCATTATATCATTATATGCTTTTTATATCATATTAAAATAAATTAAATAATTTATTTTCAAATTAAATACATCTAAACTACTTCTGTTCTTCGGTTTTTCAGGTATGTAATATTTAACCTGTATAGGGGTCAACACTGATGCAAAATACTGTTATTGATATTATTGTGCTGGTTGCTTTTATCGACTTGACATAAATGCAGCCATTATCTGAAAAGAGGGAATCATAAATGAGAAAATGCCTTCATAAGACTGGCCTATAGGCATGTCTGTGGAGTACTGTCTTAATTAATGATTGATGGGTAGTCCTACATTATATACAAAAGCAGGCTGAGAAAGTAAGGACAGCAAGCCAGTAAGCAGTATTTTTTCATGGCCTCTAATCAGTTCTACCTCCAAATTCCTTCCCTGAGTTCCTTTCGTGAAGGACTATAAGCTATAAGGAGAAATAAACCCTCTTGTTACTAAGTTGCTTTTGGCAATAGTGGTTTGTCATAGCTATAGAAAGCAAGAAAACTAATCTCCTGCAACCCATCAGCTACAAAGGCCAGGGAAGCAGGTAATATATCTTCAGACCTTCACTTTATTGTCTCTGCTTCAAATCCAGTCCTCCTGTCTCATCCCCAACTCTGTACCTGGATCACATATGATCACTTATGTAAATGACGGCCTTTCATTCCTCCTCAGCCCCATATCTAGAGGACAACACAGATCTTCTCCTGTGGCCTTCCTGACCACCTATCCCTTTGCTTTAGGCAGCAATACCCTCAGACATTTCTTGGGAACCCACCTCACCACGCTGACCAAGGGGATTGGTTGGCAATTTTCAGGTCTTTACTCTCACTCTTCTCTAAACCCAACCCCCTAGTCTGATCCCTAGCTCAGTAGCAGATTACCTGTTGTAGCCTCTCCTCATTCTCTACTACTAGTCCAAAGGAATAAGTATATACTGGTGGAATACCTTGTTCTCCTCCCTTCTGTGGACTACATCAACCCCACTTCAAGCCCATTTCCATGCCTAAGCATCTCCTCCCAATATCAAAAATACCACATTCTAACTGGAATACCCAGTATTCACAACTGGCAGGATCTCAGAAGCATTACCTACCAGGCAACCCACTTGTAAATACCAGAGAGGGCAACAGAAACCAATGAACAGAACATCAACACAACAAAGATGAGACCCAACATCAGGACCAGATGCCTAAATATCAGCATAAAAAACCCCACCACTAAAACCCAGCAACTCCACCACAGTAGGCCCTAAAAAATGCAACATAGCTAAAGAAGAGGTCAAGTACCTCATTACAGGCTTTACAAATATGGTAGAAGTCCTTAAAGAGGAAGTTAATAAATCCATTAAAGAAATCTATGAAGATACAAAATAACAGTGGAAAAATGAAAAAAACAGTTCAAGACTTGAAAGTAGAAATAGAATCAATAAAGAAAACACAAACTTAGAAAAACCTAGAAATGAAAAATTCAGAAACTTGAAAAGGAATCTCAGAGGTTAAGCTGTACCAACAGAATACAAAAAATACAAGAGTCTCAAACAGGAAAGACAAGATAAAAGAAATGGATACCTCAGTGAAAGAAAATGGTAATGTTTTTTAAATGTAAGGCACAAGACATCAGAAAATCTGGAACACTATAAAAAGATCAAGTCTGTAAATGACGGAAATAGAGGAAGGAAAAGAAACACAGGTCAAAAGCACAGAAAAATATTTTAAACAAACTAATAGAAGAAAATTTCTCTAAAGAAGGAAGTGTCTATCAAGGTACAGGAAACATACATAACACCAAAAAAATGGACTGGAACATAAAAGACAGTTTCCATGACACATAATAATGAAAACAATAAAAGTATAGAACAAAGAAGAATATTAAAGCTGCAAGGGAAAAGGCCATATAACAAATAAAGGAAGACCTATTAGAATGAGGCCTGACTTCTCATGGAGACTATCCAGGAGGGCCTAGACAGATAGTCTACAAACTCTAAGAGACCACAGATACCAGCATAGACTACGACTAAGCAAAACATTCGATCACAGAAGATGGTGAAAGACATTCCGTGATAAAACCAAATTTAAGTATCGATCTATAAATCTAGCTCTACCAAAGATGCTAGAAAAAAAAATCCACTCAAAGAGGCTACCTGCACCCAAGATCATAAGTGTTTAATACAGGGAAGAGGGCATGTTTGTGTTTTTTCTGCAGGAGGCTGAAGGAGCATGGTGGCTCCCAGAGTGGTTCATGAGAAATGCTGATGCCAGGACAAAGAATGATGCTGACCTGTGAGCTTACTGGGTGCCCTGACAATGGTGACTGGGAAGCTGTATTAGACATATATTCCTGATTTACTTTTGCTTACCTGTACCCCAGATTGGACAAGCTGCCTTGCCTCAAGTTCTTAGACCTTGTGGAACAGAGAATCAAAAAGAGAAGTTATAATGACTCTTATATTTTTCTTAAATGTGAACACTTATTCGGACTCAATCATGGACTGGTCTTGAAATCAATCCAATATTGGAAATAACAGTCTTCATTTAGAAGTCTGGTTCCAGACATTTTCAGAGACATATTTGAAAGTTAGCTGAAGTTCTCTATGATGCTATGTTAGCAAGAGATAAAGTTGGGACAGGATCTGGATTTCAAACACATGTTAGTACAAGTGTTAAGGCTCTTTTAACTGTCAGGTTAAAATTACTTTTGTTTCTTCTACAGTATTTAACTAAGTTGCATTGATTGTACACTTTCTAACTGTGTTAGTGTGTTGAAGCCCAGCACATCTGTTTATGGAGGTCTATCAAACCAGCTTTTGTTTTATTGCCCTGAGTATCACAGAACCTTGGTATTCTGAAAAAAGCTTGCAAGTACCGGAAGAAGTGAGTAAGACTTTAAGCAGAAGCAAGAGGATAGTGGGCTTGATTATTGCTGGTATAACAGCGTTAATTACATTAATTGCTAGCACCACTGCTTCTGCAATAGCTTTGACACAAGAAGTCAAAACAGCTACTTTTGTTAATCATTTAGCAAAAAATGTTACTAATGTGTTGAATATACAAGAAGATTTAGATAGGTGTTTGGAACAATGGATTGATACTCTTTATCCTATTTAAATTATTGGAAAGAGGTTCAGAGTTTAAGAGTAAAGAGCCATCTCGAGTGTCATGAGGAATACCACTGGATTCGTGTTAGTTCTAAAATGTACAGTGGTAATCACTATAATTCGGAAAAAGTTTAAAGACACTTGCAGTGTATTTGGCATAATTCGAACAACTCTCTGGATGTTTTAACTTTACATAGTGAGCTTATGAATTTAAAGAATGCTGCTCTGCTGAGATTTAATGCTACAGATACTAGTGATAAAATTACCCATGGCCTGAGGTCAGTATTTCTATTTTGGTCAAGCTTCAAGAATAGTATATATAGCTTGATCATGCTAGCCCTTTTTGTCCTGGAAATACTTTTATTCCTGCCCAACATGTTAAAGCTTGTCTTGAACAACATCAACATGTTGTCAGCCAAAGTACATGGCTTGAAACTGAAAATGGACCCTCAGACAGAGTTATTAAATTAACAGGCTGGCAAGTCAAGGATGTGTAAGATTCTACACAGAGCCTTACCAACTTAAGACAGAAGTGCATTGCTTTGGATAATGCATAACCCATGATGGGTAAGGAAGGAATTCTTGGCAGAACAATCTAAGACAGGCTCAGTCTTGTTTATGAAATAAAAAAAAAGGGGGAAGAGGCAGAGAGCTTTTGGGGCCACTTGGCAAGAATCTGAGATGGACCAAGGACAAGGAAATGGGGTGCTTGGCAGGAATATGACATTGGCCAAGGACAAGGAAGTGGGCTTCAGGCAGGCATCTGACATTAAGCTAGAACAAAAAAGTAATTTCAGGCAGGAATCAACAAAGAAGTACTTTCAGGCAAGAATCTAAATCTTAGGCTAGAACAAGGAAACAGACTTCAGACATGAAAATGACTTTGGGCTAGGACAGGGAAGTAGGCTCAGATGTTTTGGTCATTCTGATAAGCCCTTAGAAACAGTGATCATGGGCATGTTCATGGAACTTTGTTTACTGCCTTGCTTTTTTTTTTGACTATTTGTGCTTACTGTCTTGCTTGTTCCTTGACTATTTGCATCTATTGTATTGCTAGTTCCTCAACCTAAAACTGACCTTAATACTTGCATGTAATTAAAATGGTATAAAAGCAAAAAGGAGGAAGGAGATGGGATAAAGGGTTTCTAAGGAGGGGAAATGGGGAAAGAGGATGACATCTGAAATGTAAATAAGTAAAATATCCAATAAAAATAAAGTACCAATCTATAAATCTACCAAAGATGCTAGAAAAAAAACTTCTACTCAAAGAGTTTAACTGAACCCAAGAAAGCAGAAAGAATAAATAATCTCAGACCAGCAAACCAAAATTAGAAGTCGGGGTGGGAGAAGAATATCACAACAACAAAATAACAGATATCAATAAACACTGCTCATTGATAACTCCCAACATCAATAGCTCCAATTCCCCAATAAAAAGATACAGAATAACAGAATGGATTAAAAAATAAAATCCATTCTTCTGCTGCATCAAAGAAACACATCTTAACATCAAAGAGAGACATCACTTCAGAAGAAAAGGATAAAAAAAGATACTGTAAACAAATGGACTTATGAAACAAGTCAGTGTAGCCATTTTAATATCTGATGAAATAGACTTCAATGTGAAACTAGTCAGAAGAGTTAGGAAAGAACACTACATACTTATCAGAGGAAAAATATAACAAGAGGACACTGCAATTATTAACATGTATGCTTCAAACACAAGAGCACACAGTTTATAAAAGAAAAACTGCTACAGCTTAAATCGCATATTAACTCATAGTGGGTGACTTCAGTGCCCAATTCTCACCAATAGATGGGTCATACAGACAAAAAATTAAACAAAAATACTGGAACTGAAATCATAAACTAAATAGACCTAGGAGATATTTACAGAACATTTCACCAAGCACACACACACAAAACATATATTCTTCTCAGAAACTCATGGAACTTTCTCCAAAACTGACCACATATTTGAACACAAGACAAATCTCAACAGGTACAAGAAAACTAACACCCAGCATCCTCTGAACATATTAAAGCTGTTTATCAACAACAACAGAACCAATAGGAAATGTACAAGCTCATAGAAACTAACAACTCTCTACTGAATAAAAATGGGTCAAGACAGAAATTAAGAAGGAAATGAAAAACTGTCTAAAACTGATTGAAAATGAAATCACAACATGCCAAAATTTGTGGTACACAATAAAGGCAGTTCTAAGAGGAAAGTCCACAACACTAAGTGCCTACATAAGGAAATTGGATAGATCTCATACTAGTAACTTAACAGCACACCTGAGAGCTCTAGAAAACAAACAAACAAACAAAAATCACACCCAGCTGGGCAGTGGTGGCGCACGCCTTTAATCCCAGCACTTGGGAGGCAGAGGCAGGCAGATTTCTGAGTTCGAGAGTTTGAGGCTAGCCTGGTCTACAGAGTGAGTTCCAAGACAGCCAGGGCTACACAGAGAAACCCTGTCTCGAAAAAACAGAAAAAAAAATCACACCCAAAAGGAGTGGACAGCAAGATTGAAATCAATAAAACATAAATAATACCACAACAAAATTACAAAGAATCCATGAAACAAAGAGTTGTTTCTCTCAGAAAAAAAAATGGTAAGATTGACCAACCCATAGACAAATGAACTAAAAAAACAAAGAGAGTAGATCCAAATTAACAAAACTAGACACAAAGGGGCACAGAACAACAAACACTGAGGAAATTCTGAGAATCATAAGGTTTTACTTTAAAAACCTTACACCAAATTAGAAAATCTAAAAGAAATGGATAATTTTCTTGATACATACCAGTTAAAAAGTTAAATCAAGACAAGATAAGGAATTTAAACAGACCTATTATCCCTAGTGATGTAGCAGTAGTTATGTCTCCCATTTAAAAATAAAAAATAAAATAAAAATAAAAATAAAGGCCAAGGCCAGATGGCTTTAGCAGAACAGTTAATCCCAATACTCCTCAAATTATTCCACAAAATAGAAACAAAAGAGACACTATTTTTCTTTAGGAGGCCACAGTTACACTTATACCTCAACCTTAGAAAGATCCAACAAAGAGAGACAATTACAGACCAATTTCCACTATGAACACTGTTGTGAAAATTCTCAACAAAATACTTGCAAACCAAATCCAAGTACACACCAAAAAAGATACCTGCCATAATCAAGCAGGCTTCATCTCAGAGATGCTGGAACGGTTCAGCTATGTAAATTGATAAATGCAACACACCATATAAACAAACTGAAAGATAATAACAGCCAAAATCCACATCCCTTCAGGGTGAAAGTTCTAGAGATATTAGGAATATAGAGGATGTATCTCAATATAACAAAGACAACTTAAAGCAAGCCCATAGCCAACATCAATTTAAATGAAGAACAACTCAAAGCATTTCCACTAAAATCAGGAACAAATCAAAAGTGTTCACTTTCTCCATATCCACTCAATACAATATAGGACTAGACAACTTAGCTAGAGCAATAGGACAACTGAAAGAGACCAAGGGGATACAAATAGGAAGGGAGAAGCCAAGGTATCTTTATTTGTAGATGATATCATAATATACATAAGTATCCTTAAATATACATAAGATCCTAAAAATTCCACCAGAAAACTTCTACAACTGAAAAGCACTTTCAGCAAAGTAGGTTACAAAATTACGTTGCAAAAAAATCTGTAGCCTTCCTATATACATATGACAAACAGACTCAAAATCATGGAAATAACACCCTTCATAATAGCCTCAAAAAAATATATATATATATATATAAATCAATCTTTGGGTAACTCCAGCCAAGCAAGTGAAAGACTTGTATGATTAAAATCTTTAAGACACTAAGGAAAAACTGAAGATGATATCAGACAATGGGAGGATCTCCCATGTTCATGAATTGGTAAGATTAATATAGTAAAAATGGCCATCTGATTTAAAACAATCTACAGATTCAATGTAACCCCCATAAAAATTCCAACACAATTCTTCACAAAACATTTCAGCTTCATGTGGGAACGCAAAAACTGAAGATAGATAAAACTGTCCTGAAAACTGAAGATAGATAAAACTGTCCTGAAAAATACCACCATCATCCCCTTTTATTTTCTCATTTAACCTTAGTGCCACAATTTAAAATTTTGCAGGGTTTGTGTTTTGCATCTTTAAGATGGTTTTACAAATAGTTTCACATTCAGATCAAAAAATAAGCATGGATACCACAGGATAATACCTTTTAATTTAACTGCCACATCAATATAGGATTGCAGAAATGCCATGGATACTGCATGCCCTATAATAAAATCAGACAATTCAACAGACATTAGGACATGCTTATGTTCAGAGCACCCATGCTTACATCACACGCATAAACACATGCAGAGGTTTATGAGAGTTACCAAAACTAGAATTTCCAAATAACAGATACCATACTACAGAGTAGCCAGTACTATTCTACCACTTATATAGATCCAAATGCAACTAATATTTTCATTCATACTACATATAGTGAAATGGCTATTACTTGAAGATAATAGATTTCCTATACTACTATAAAATGGTGATATATTTAAAATAATTACATTCAATAATACTAGCTTTGAAAAGTAACTAGCTGAATTTCTAGCTTAATCATTGACCTTATAATTTGTAAATTATATATCTAAAAACACAGAAAGTAAGTTTTACTCCTTAGAATCAGAAGTAAATGCTTTAATGTGTGCAGTCTACTTGAGACATGAAAACTATGCTATTTTACAATGTATAATACTTAGAAAGCAACACAAAACCCATCTTTTTAAGGGTCATCATATGTCACATGCATCCTTCCAAAGCTCATACTTACAGGTAGCATAGAAGAGCACTATGCTGTCAGATGCCGTGACCGTTGTGTTAAATGTCTCCTCCGTTAGCTCCACTGACAACTCCAAAGGTAGTGGTCTCTTCCTATCTCTGTAAACAGTTCCTGCCACCTCATCATCTTCCACAGCTAAAACGTTTTTAAAAGAAGTTTGCTTACATAATTAAGTAATTAAATATTTAAAATGTCAATGAGCCATCACAGGAAAAGTGGCCTCCACCACTGAGCTGCTGATGTGACCTCAGGAAAGTCACCTAACTGTGGAAACAGATTCTTCACCTACTAAACAAAAGTGAAGCTAGCTCTTGCAAAGAACACAATCAAAGAAAGCCATGTCAGCCATAAGAGTAAGAGCCGAAGTGACTGATGAGTATTAAAATACTACTGAAATTTACCACTAATATTGCTTACAACCAGACCCATTTACAACTACAAATACACTAATGTTAATTACAATTTTGCTTCCTAATAGGAACAATACAAATGAAATACGCCATAGCTTTGTGTAGATGCAGCTAGGCCAGTGGGAGGAAACCTGATTGTGGAAGACAAAGCCAAGACTGTGGGAAGCTGAAAGCCTGATGTGAAACAATAAAAGTGCACACTAAAATCCAAATAAAAGCATCTGCTCACCAATCAACCCAATAAAATGTGATTCCATTTTACTGACATTAATGGCAGCAGGAGGGGGGGCATCTTACAGTTCTTACCCAGATCTGGACCTTCCATGTCTTCATCTTCATCTTCTTGTATTTCTTCAACGTGCATATTATTTTTCACATGGGAAATGATTAATTCAACATCATTCAACACCAGAAATTCCACAGACACATCCTAGAAACGTTATTCAATTTTTCAAGTTAGCATACAGAGTAACAGGTTTCACTGTGACATTTTCAAACATGTCAACGTATTCTGTGATTATTTGTCTCCTTCTCCTGCTGCCCTCCTGAAACCTTCTTGCACTCTTTGCTCGCCTACTGATTCATGCTAACCAGTACCCACAATTTAGTTTCATGTGTCCCTTCATCTTTTTTCCCTCCCCTTTCCTTGGAGATCTCCTCCTCCCCTCTCATCATCCCCTCTAGCTTCTTGACTCTAAACACACACACACACACACACACACACATATCTAGATTCTGCATATCAAAGAAAGTATTTATCTTTCTGAGTCTGTCTTATTTCACTTAAAGTAATGATCTCTAGTAGTTCTATCCATTTTCTTGCAACCACACTGTTTATTCACCTGTTGATGGACATTTGGCTGACTTCATTTTCTACTTATTGTCAATAGTGTGGCAATAAGCATGGCTGTGCAATATCCCTGTGGTCTGCTGACTTACACGTTCTTCAGATAGATGTCCAGAAGTAGTATAGCTAGATCATATGGTAATTTCATCTTTAGATATTTTTAAAGATTTATTCTTAAACTGTGTGTGTGTGTGTGCACGTGTATGTATTAGGTATGTGCACATGAGAATAGGTGCCCAGCCAAACCAGAGCATCAGAGCTCCTGGAGATGGAATTACAGTCCTATGTAAAAGCAGCAAGCACTCTTAACCAAAGGCTGTATTTCTTTTGATCCTTTTGTGTATGGTGCATTTATATTTAAGTATGTACCGTGTGTGTGTGTGTGTGTGTGTGTGTGTGTGTGTGTGCACATGCACATGTTCATGAGTTTCCCAATGATGTTTGTGCTGGGTGGTTTTATGCCATCTTGACACAAGCTATAGTCATCTAAGGGGGGATCTCAATTGAGAAAATATCTCTAGAAGATCCAAAGTTAAGCAAGCAAGGATGTAGGGCATTTGTCTAATTAGTGATTGACAGGGAAGGGCCCAGTCCATTGTGTGTGGTGGTATCCCTGAGTTCTGTAAGCAGGCTGAGCAAGCCATGAGGAACAAAGCATAAGTAGCACCTCTCCATGACCTTTGTGCCAGCTCCCAAGTCCACATCCGTAACCTGTTTGAGTTCCTGTCCTGACTTTATTCAGCGATGACCTGATCTTTTCCTTTTCAAGTTGCTTTTGGCCAAGGTATTTCATAACAGCATTAGTAGCCCTAACTAAGATGAGGCACATGCCTGTGAATGATGGTGTGGTGTGTGGAGATCAGAAGATGATCTTTTATGCCCTCTCTTTCCACCTTTGGTTGGCACTGGGTCTCTGTTCTCTGACCAAGCTAGCTAGCCTTCAAGCTTCTAGGAATTATCCTGTCACTGTCTCCCATCTCTGTAGAGGGGCTCTGAGGTTAGAGACACTCACTAGTGAGGGCTCCTTTTCATGAGTTCTGAAGATCCATACTTGTCTGTCTACCATTACACCTGCTAATCTCTCTCCCCAGCTTATGATAATATATTTTTAGTTTTTTAAGGACCTTCTATCCTGACATGACAGCTGTGCCAGTATACACTCCTGCAGCAGTGTATAAAGGCTTCTCTTTCCCAACTTCCTTGCTAGTACTGATCACCAATATGTAGCAAAAACAATTTTATCTAAAATAGTTTGCTTCCTAGGAACTAAAATAAAACAAAACCTCTAAACTTCAGTTTTAAAATTAAACAACAAAGAAAACAGATGTCAAAGAGAAAAGCATCCAAAGTGTACATCAGCTAAAGGCAGATGGCCTCTATATGTGTGTGTGTGTGTGTGTGTGTGTGTGTGTGTGTGTGTGAGAGAGAGAGAGAGAGAGAGAGAGAGAGAGAGAGAACGTGAGCCTGGGCTACATTGTAAACACTGGTTCAAAAAATAAAATTAAAATGAATTATTTCCTTTGGCAAAATTTGCCTCCAGAAATTTTGCCAAAGGAAAAAACCAATGATATTCAAGACGGTTTATAAGGACAGGAATAATATAACAAAAACAAATAATTAAATATAATTTTAGGCAAAAGTAAGAAAATTAAAAAATCAATTGTGCATTGAAAGAATGATAATTTAAAGATTTTTCTAATAGTAAACATGTATTACTTTAGTCCATATGGACTACTTTAGCTCAAAGAGGTAAAATTATAGACCAGTGTGTAAAATGACTAACCTTCTCTGCTCTTCTGAAGGCCACATTAGCATGCTGAGGAATGTTCACATCCACAGAGTCCCTTTTTCAAAAGGAAATAAATTTTTACTTACTCATCTAAAGAAGCCGCCCAGGATATAAATCTAAAACAGAACTGCACATTCTTAGTCTAAAAACAATTATGAGTAGGTTACAATTTAGTGAGTGTGAGAAATTCTGTGTATAAATACCAAGTGGATTTTCTAGTCCTCGTTAAAACATTTTAATCAAGCTAGTAACTAATGTATAGACTTCAGCTCAGCAGTTAGTCCTAACTGTACTAGAATCTGTTAGATGTAAGGATTTTGAAGGCATTGTGGTGAGTACCTCAACAAGAGCAGAACTCCTGCTTTCCCCAGAAGACGCCATGCTACCCACTCTGCAGTTCTTCTGTCGGCCTCCTGTGTAGCTCGCTGGCTGATGATAAAAACCAGTGGCAATCCTAGTTGTAGGTGAATGGTGGACACCTGCTGGGGATCTTCAGCTACTTCCATCTCGGTTTAGAAAAAAGGTAAAACATTCTCACTCCATGGTAATAACCCACATGACACACTGCACGAACCCTCTCTCGCGCACACACACAAACACATGCAACTAATTTTTATAAATATAAACTGTATCCTATGAAGCTATTCTCTAAGAAGTGATGTGAATAAAAGTTTAATTCAACTCCTCCAGATCTCAATATATAAACAAGAAGTAAAATGCTCTTCAGGGGAAAAAAAAACACCATAAAACGTGTGTGTGTGTGTGTGTGCGTGTGTGTATACACATATACTTTTAACATGTTTACCAAATGATTGTACCTGGGATTCAGATAGAAGCATTCCTTCTGGCTACCCGGTGTAAGTGACCAGCCACTGTGGAGAATACTATCAGCCTTCAGAATGTCCTTGCATTTAGCCATTATGGCAACGGCTTAACCATTTCCCAATCTGTGTTCATTGGTGGGAACCTTAAGAATAGGTCTGGATTGGGAGTGGAGAGGTGGCTCAGCAGTTAGATGCACTTCCCGCTCTTGAGGAGGACCCAAGTTCTGTTCCCAGTACCCATGGAGGGCAACTCACAATTTCCTCTAACTCTAGCTCTAGGAGATAGGCACCTGTACTAACATACACATAACCATAAAATGGGCATATATATATTATTTTTTCAAAGTAATAAAAATAAATGTTTTAAAAACTGGTCTGGAGTAACTTCATATCTGGTATAACAGCAATCTATTTGAAATTGAATACATATACAAATTTACAGTCAAGATTTGTAGTTTAAAATGATTTTTAAAAACAAAAAACAAAAAATTCAGATACAGTTATGGCCAGGCCTGGTGGAATATGCCTATAATTCCAGAACTTGAGAGTTAAAGGACTGCTCCAGGTTCAAGATTATCCTGGGCTACAGGACAAGTCCTATGCTAGCCTGAGCTACATAGCTATACAACCAGATTACATCTAAGACACACACACCTAACCATTAGATTACATATCTAAATTCTGTCTCCCTTTTAAAAAGAGAGAGATGAACATATACACAAAATCACCAACCTGAATCAAATTTTATAAGGTTGGAAGTAGAATAATATTACATTGCAATGATTAGACAAATACTATTCACACAAAAGTCTGAATCTTACTTTCTACTTTTGTTTGCTTATAAATTTAATGTAAACACACCAAGTCATTTCAAATCCTAAATGCCTAAGCCTAGGATATTGCAAAACCCAATGACCACTGCACCTCAAAGACATGCAGCGTGATTGATATATAAACTACTGCAGTATAACATGAACATGGAAGCTGGGTGTGTGATCCCAGTAATCCAGAGGTAGAGCAGGCAGATTTCTGTGTTTAAGGCCAGCCTGATCTACATAAAGGCAGCAGGCACTGTAACACCCCATCTCAATAAATTACATATTAATTTTTTAAAAGGAATAACCATAGCTGGGGCTACAGAACAAGAACAAACTACAAACCAGTCCTTCAAATCAACTACCCATCTGCCTCACAAGTAAGAATCCATACTAACCCCAGTGCCTCCCCTACCATACCACCAAAATGCATATTTTTGTTACACTCAATTTCAGCCTATAGACTGTTTCCTATAAAAAGTATTTGATTTCATTTTGTTTTTTTAAATGAGACATTAGAGGCAACCAAATCAGATCAGAACTCTGCCATCTCCTTATCCCACAAAGGTTAAGACTTCAGCCCTCGCTCAGTCTCAAGAAGTCTCAGGACAGTGCCAGCTCCCTGAACTCCATATTTACCTCATCTCTCCTCTGGAGGAAAACTGCTAGCCTGCTCTTCTTGGGTCTTGCAAACCCTTCTAGAAACCCTGTGTCAACACTTGGTTCTCATTCCAGCCCTCTAAATCCCTACTCCCTGCAGTTTTGCATTCAGATCTTTCCTGCTTTCCTGCTGCCTGGCATCCTGACTTCCAGTCTCTAACTAGGATTCAGAATCCACATCAGTTCCTCAGCACTTCAGAGGGGATAAAAAGAATTATACTAAAACTGAGATGTCTATGCATCGTTTTGTGGGAATTTTGAAAGAAACACCACTCCAGAGTTCAGCAATTTAATACTGCTTTTGTAGAGCAGAGTCCAGTGCTCCACAGTTCCAGAAAGCACCACTCAATTATAAAAAGTTTCAAGAGCACATTAATAGAAAATACAACAGCAATCCTGGACTTTATGCATGCCCTGTTTTCAGGTGCAGTCATACTTAACTGGTTCCCAACCTACTATTCATTCTTAATGAGCTTTATGTGGTTTGTGAGTTGAATCTTGGGTATTTAAAACTTCTGGGCTAAAATCCAATAATCAGTGAGTGAATACCATGTGTGTTCTTTTGTGATTGGCTTACCTCACTCAGGATGATGTTTTCTAGTTCCATCCATTTACCTAAGAATTTCTCAAATTCATTGTTTTTAATAGGTGAGTAATATTCCATTGTATAAATGTACCACTTTTTTTGTATCCATTCCTCTGTTGAAGGACATCTGGGTTCTTTCCAGCTTCTGGCTATTATCAATAAGGCTGCTATGAACATAATGGAGCATATGTCCTTGTTATATGTTAGAGTATCTTCTGGATATATGCCCAGGAGTGGTATAACTCGGTCCTCAGGTAATGATATGTCCAATTTTCTGAGGAACCAGCAGACTGATTTCCAGAGTGGTTGGACCGTCTTGCGATCCCACCAATGGGGAGTGTTCCTCTTTCTCCACACCCTCGTCAGCATCTACTATCACCTGAGTTTTTAATCTTAGCCATTCTGACTGGTGTGAGGTGGAATCTCAGGATTGTTCTGATTTGCATTTCCCTGATGACTAAGGATGTTGAACATTTCTTTAGGTGCTTCTTGGCCATTCGAGTTTCCTCAGTTGAGAATTCTTTGTTTAGCTCTATACCCCATTTTTTAATAGGGTTATTTGGTTGTCTGGAGTCTAATTTCTTGAGTTCTTTGTATATATTGGATATTAGTCGTCTATGCGATGTGGGATTGGTAAAGACCTTTTCCCGAACTGTTGGTTGCCATTTTGTCCTATTGACAGTGTCCTTTGCCTTACAGAAACTTTGCAATGTCATCAAGTCCCACTTGTCAATTCTTGATCTTAGAGCATAAGCCATTGGTGTTCTGTTCAGGAAATTTTCCCCTGTGCCCAAGTATTCGAGATTCTTCCCCACCTTCTCTTCTATTAGTTTCATTGTATCTGGTTTTATGTGGAGGTCCTTTATCCACTTAGACTTGAGCTTTGTACAAGGAGACAAGAATGGATCGATTTGCATTCTTCTACATGTTGTCTTCCAGTTGAACCAGCACCATTTGTTGAAAATGCTGTCCTTTTTCCACTGGACAGTTTTAGCTCCTTTGTCAAAGTGACCATAGGTGTGTGGGTTAATTTCTGGGTCTTCAATTCTATTCCAATGATCTTCCTGCCTGTCTTTGTATCAATACCATGCAGTTTTTATCACTATTGCTCTGTAGTACAGCTTGAGGTCAGGGATGGTGATTCCTTCAGAAGTTCTTTTATTGTTGAGAACAGTTTTCACTATCCTGGGTTTTTTGTTATTTCAAATAAATTTGAGAATTTCTCTTTCTAACTCTGTGAAGAATTGAGTTGGGATTTTAATGAGGATTGTACTGAATCTATATATTGCTTGTGGCAAGATGGCCATTTTTACTATATTAATCCTGCCAATCCATGAGCATAGGAGATCTTTCCATCTTCTGAGATCTTCTTTGCTTTCTTTCTTGAGTGACTTGAAGTTATCATACAGATCTTTCACTTGCTTGGTTAGATTCACACCAAGGTATTTTATATTATTCTTTTATATTTTTATATAATTTTGACTATTATGAAGAGTGTAATTTCCCTAATTTCTTTTTCAGTCTGTTTATCTTTCATGTAGAGGAAGGCTACTGATTTGTTTGAGTTGATTTTATAAACCAGCCACTTTGCTGAAGTTGTTTATCAGGTTTAGGAGTTCTCTGGTGGAAATTCTGGGGTTACTTATGTATACTACCATATCATCTGCAAATAGTGATATTTTGACTTCTTCCTTTCCTATTTGTATCCCTTTGACTTCTTTTTGTTGTCTAATTTCTCTGGCTAGGACTTCCAGTACTATATTGAATAGGTAGGGAGAGAGTGGGCAGCCTTGTCTAGTCCCTGATCTTAGTGGGATTGCTTCAAATTTCTCTCCATTTAGTTTGATGTTAGCTTCTGGTTTGCTGTATATTGCTTTCCTGTGTTTAGGTATGGGCCTTGAATTCCTGATCTTTCCAAGACTTTTACCATGAAGGGATGTTGAATTTTGTCAAATGCTTTCTCAGCATCTAGTGAGATGATCATGTAGTTTTTTTCTTTGAGTTTGTTTATATAGTGGATTACATTGATGGATTTCCGAATATTGAACCATCCCTGCATTCCTGGGATAAAACCTACTTGATCATGATGGATGATTGTTTTGATGTGTTCTTGGGTTCAGTTTGCTAGAATTTTATTGAGTATTTTTGCATCGATATTCATAAGGAAGATTGGTCTGATGTTTTCTTTCTTTGTTGGGTCTTTGTGAGGTTTAGGTATGAGTGTGATTGTAGCTTCATAGAACGAATTGGGTAGTGTTCCTTCCATTTCTATTTTGTGGAATAGTTTGAAGAGAATTGGTATTAGGTCTTCCTTGAAGGTCTGATAGAATTCTGTACTAAAACCTGGTCCTGGGCTTTTTGGTGGGGAAACTTTTAATGACTGCTGCTATTTCTTTAGGGATTATGGGACTGTTTAGATGGTTTATTTGTTCCAGATTTAACTTTGGTACCTGATATCTGTCTAGAAAATTGTCCATTTCATCCAGATTTTCCAGTTTTGTTGAGTATAGGCCGTTGTAGTTGGATCTGATGATTTTTTAAATTTCCTCAGTTTCTGTTGTTATGTCTCCCTTTTCAGTTCTGATTTTAATAATTTGGAGACTATCTCTACACCCTCTGGTTAATTTGGCTAAGGGTTTATCTATCTTGTTGATTTTTTCAAAGAACCAACTCCTGGTTTTGTTGATATTTTGTATAGTTCTTTCTGTTTCTACTTTGTTGATTTCATCCCTGAGTTTGATTATTTCCTGACGTCTACTCCTCTTGGGTGTATTTGACTCTTTTTGTTCTAGAGCTTTCAGACGTCCTGTCAAGTTGTTAATGTATGCTATCTCCAGTTTCTTTTTGTAGACACTACGAGCTATGAGTTTTCCTCTTAGCACTGCTTTCATGGAGTCCCACAAGTTTTGGTATGATGTTTCTTCATTTTCATTAAATTCTAAAAAGTCTTTCATTTCTTTCTTTATTTCTTTCTTGACCAAGTCATCACTGAGTAGAGCGCTGTTCAGTTTCCACATGCATGTGGGTATTCCATTGGTTTTGTCATTATTAAAGACCAGCCTTAGTGATCTGATAGGATGCAAGGGATTATTTCAATCTTTTTGTATCTGTTGAGGCCTGCTTTGTGACCAATTATATGGTCTATTTTGTAGAAGGTACCATGAGGTGCTGAGAAAAAGGTATATTCTTTTGTTTTAGGATGAAATGTTCTATAGATATCTGTTAAATCCATTTGGTTCATAATGTCTGTTAATTTCACTGTGTCTGTTTAGTTTCTGTTTCCATGATCTGTCCATTGCTGAGAGTGGGATGTTGAGATCCCCCACTATTATTGTGTGAGGTGTAATGTGTGTTTTGAGCCTTCGTAAAGTTTCTTTTATGTATGTGGGTGCCCTTGCATTTGGAGCATAGATGTTCAGAATTGGGAGATCATCTTGGTAGATTTTTCCTTTGATAAGTATGAAATGTCCTTCCTTATCTTTTTTGATTATTTTTGGTTGAAGGTCGATTTTATTTGATATTAGAATGGCTACTCTAGCTTGTTTCTTGGGACCATTTGCTTGGAAAATTGTTTTCCATCCTTTTACTCTGAGGTAGTCTTTGTCTTTGTCACTGAGGTACGTTTCCTGTATGCAGCAAAATTCTGGGTCCTGTTTATGTATCCAGTCTGATAGTATATATTGGAGAATTGAGTCCATTGATGTTGAGATATTAAGGAAAAATGATTGTTGCTTCCTGTTATTTTTGTTATTAAAGGTGGAATTATGTTTGTGTAGCTATCTTCTTATGGGGTTGTTGGAAAATTACTTCCTTCCTTTTTCTAGGTTGTAGTTTCCTTCCTTGTATTGGCGTTTTCCATTAATTATTCTTTGAAGTGCTGGGTTTGTGGGAAGATATTGTACAAATTTGGTTTTGTCATGGAATATCTTGGTTTCTCCATCTATAGTGATTGAGAGTTTTGCTGGGTATAGTAGTCTGGGCTGGCATTTGTGTTCTCTTAGGGTCTGTATGATGTCAGTCCAGGCTCTTCTGGACTCTTAGGCTAATGCTAACCCCAGTGAGACATAGTAGACCTACGGTCGTATAGCTGCCAAGTTTTTAAACAATGACTACAAAAACATTCACAAACACTGAGCACTCAAGTATCTGCACTCATTATAACTATGACACAGTGTTATCACTCATGTTATATTTGAAGCAATAAACAAAAACATAAAAACATTATTTTAAAAACAATTTATATTCTATGTATAACAAGAAATTATTCTCCAATGCTGTGAAATGAAAGCAATATGTCCAAGGAAAAAAGATTAAAGTAGTCACCAATATAAACACTTCTCTGTGAATCAAAACTTACTAAACCTCACATGTGAATATCTGTTGCAGTAAAGTGAAAACACATACCAACAGAGGTGCATTCATTGTCTTCACAAATACATGAATATTCAGTGTGGTCAAAGGTTGTTCCATTAGTGTTCTTCTGCAATGCTTGGTCAAGTCCAAGACCAGTTTACAATGAAAAAAGTAGAGGTGTGCATGTTCTATATTCTCAGAGCTGCAAGTGAAAACCAGGACAAGGCAATTAACAAAATTCTGTGTATGATTCTCTTACAATCCAAAAGACATACTTTTGCATATTTCTCATACACTGAATTTAATAAAAACCTAAGAGTTAACCTTAAAAATAAAATCAACTTGGACAAAGAAGACAGAAAATATTTAAGAAAACTAGCCTTAATATCGGAACAAAACTCCTCAAACTCTTACACATGAATGTCCACATTAGAGTACAGGTTTCAATAAGACAGTCACAGATGAGACTGTCTTTAAATACAGTTGCTTTTCTACAGCTATCCTAAATGAAGCTTTGTAATACAAATTTTTCTAAGTTTAATTTAACCTAAATCTGTTGAATAAACTTTAGCTAAACTGTGCCTTAAGATAGAAACCATGTGATAGCTGTGGGAGTTTGTGAATTTGTATCTGAAAATTTACAAAACTGGGCAAACACAGTTTATAATTTTAGCTTTGGCATTATTTCAATACAAGAACTTAAATTTACAGTGCAGATAAGTTTTGTAAAAATTTAAATAGCATTTTCAAATCTTCATGCAATATTAATAAAGCTTTGTAAAATACTATAATACTTTATTTTTAAAATAACATGCTTATCTAAATAGTAACTTAGTAAGTAACTGAACAAGTAAGTTAACATTTTTTAAATCTAGAATTACAGGATTAAGACACACAGACCAGGCTAATTCTATTCTATTAGTTACAAGGTGATTTCTAACAGAGTCAGTGATAAGGAAACAATCATAAATACTTACTAAATGACTACTGTTAAAGCTCTATGCTACAGAACCCAGAGACCCCCTAAGCTAAGATGGACCTGAATACATCCTCTCTGAGAACAAGCTTTCATGTACCAGAAGGTACCACCCAAGCTTTAAAAAGGAGGTAACCAACAATCTGTTGCTATGATACCTACAGATTACATCAAACAACGACTAGTGTAACAGTATAACCCTAAGGGTGCACACATACCTTGGCAATAACCAACCCATCTGTAATTGGATCTAAGATCCATTCAAAAGGGAGACCACACTTGGTTCTGGAAATCTAGTTTCATACTCAGTGCTAGTGAAACCATGGTTACTGGAGGAGAATCTACAACTCCTAATTTCCTAAGCAAGTATAATCCTTAACAACAAGCTATAAACATTCGTCCTTATACCCACATCCTCATCAAGAAATCTCTATCCTTCATCAAGGAAACTTCTCTTTGCAACAGAAACCATGACAGAAAACCACAACCAATCAAAATGCAGAGTTGTGGAGCCCAGCCCCAATCTACCAAACCTCCCACACCTAAGGCTCAACAAACATTGTGGAAGAGGAGGCAAAAGACTGTAAGGGCCAGAGGATTAGGAAGGTTGCTGTGAGATTATGTCTCCTAGATTATCAGAAGCTACACCTGTAAAGTCTCACCTACATGACTGCCTAAATGTGAGGTTTACAAGGAGTGTGTCAAACTGGATGAAGGCCTCAACCCTGTACAAAGAACTACTGGCAACTGAGGAGAACTGGGAGTGGGAGAGGGGAGAAGTGGTCCTTCCCAGGAAAGAGCACACTAATAGGCTGTTCAGTGCCAAATGGTCAGCCCTGAAAACATACATACAGGTATTATTATATGGACTCAATAGCCAATCTTTAGGAATATATACGCAGATGTTAATACATATATACTTGTAATAACAGTAAAAAAACAAGCATCAATTTGAAAGAAAGGAGGAAGAGGTATGTGGGAAAGCTTAAAGGGAGAACAGAAAAGGAGGAATTCTTATAATTAAATTTAATTTCAAAAATAAACAAAAAAGCTTTATGTGAAACAATAAAGATTAATAAGACTACTCACATCCTTTATGTGCTTAAGCCAGAAGAGACATGTAAGGGGAACGATTAAAACAAAGTTTATAAACTATAATCTACAAGGCGCTACAGAGAGCAAAGAAGTATTTCATTCTGCCACAAGGTGGGAATAAGGAAAGAAAAGAAAGGGAAGGTTATAGAACTCACACGGAAGTGGAGGCAAAAAAATCTCTGCAGGAAGGAAAAAGAAATGTGCATTTCAAAGAAAGCAGCCAGTATATAGCCAAGACTCACTGAAGGCGCACAGCTTCCCAAGGGGTAAGTCTCGACTGCTTGCTAACCGCTGCTGAAAGCAAAACACTGAGCACTGGATATACTGGTGAGGGGTGTATGCCATATCAGTCTCTGAAGTAAAATAAAGCTGGAAAGCTACTTTAACGAGGCATCCTTTGTTTGCTACTCACAGAGACCCAAAGAGGGTCTATTGCTATTGGAAGTTTAGAAGCATGTATCAGAGAAAACAAGAAAGGTTCAATAATGGGCTGAAAACAGCATGGAGAATCCTTGGAGAACTGAACAGCAGGGGCACAGATCTTCATTTGAGCACCAACACTTTTCAGTTCCCAATGCAACTTTGTAAGGACATTTCTTTGTTTTTCCTGTAATTTGCCTAAACCTACAGAAGTGTAAGATCTCTGGCCTTTAAAAAATTGTTTGTGGAAGAGCAAACAGCTATGATGTCCCAAGAGATCAGCCAGGAGGTCACATGAGAAACTCTGGCACAGCCACAAAAGTCATGCTTTGGATTAATTTTCTTGGAGGAAATTTTGAAGCTATATTTCATTGTTAAATTTCATTTGTTATTTGTGATATTGAATATTAAAGGAAAAAAATTATGCTAGATTGACTCTCCCCCATCAAAAGCACTGAAAAGTGGGCTTCTAGGTAGACCTATAAATTAGGAATTAGAGAAAAAAATTATAACATTCTGCTCAAAAACTACTTTAAATGCATTTATAACTATTATGACAAAATGACTTATAGAGCTCTCAAAAGACTCTCTGGAGGCTAATTCTGAAACTGTTACTTTACCCCATGTGACCACTACAGATCTGTTCCTAAGATCCCTCCTGTGGCCATCAGACACTATCACACAGCTTGTCCACAATGACTCTGTTCACCCCAAACTACCATTGCATCTATGGAATGTCACAGTGTGGCTTACAACAGAGTAATAGAGGCATCCCAGGGTTCCATATTTATTTACAACTGTGTGTGATTCCTTTGGAGAAACCCAAGTTGTGACAGTTAAGAAAATGATGATTCAGGAACTTTTCCCCTGTGCCCAAGTATTCGAGGCTTTTCCCCACCTTCTCTTCTATTAGTTTCAGTGTATCTGGTTTTATGTGGAGGTCCTTTATCCACTTAGA
>NW_021621003.1:4957326-4994440 GCF_004785775.1 Grammomys surdaster | reverse complement strand
TATATTAATCCTGCCAATCCATGAGCATGGGAGATCTTTCCATCTTCAGGGGAAAAGTTCCTGAAGAGAACTCCAATGGCATATGCTCTAAGATCGAGAATTGACAAATGGGACTTCATAAAATTGCAAAGTTTCTGTAAGGCAAAGGACACTGTCAATAGGACAAAACGACAACCAACAAATTGGGAAAAGATCTTTACCAATCCTTCATCTGATAGAGGGCTAATATCCAATATATACAAAGAACTCAAGAAATTAGACTCCAGACAACCAAATTACCCTATTAAAAAATGGGGTATAGAGCTTAACAAAGAATTTTCAACGGAAGAAACTCGAATGGCATCGGAAGAAGCATCTAAAGAAATGTTCAGCATCCTTAGTCGTCAGGGAAATGCAAATCAAAACAACCCTGAGATTCCATCTCACACCAGTCAGAATGGCTAAGATTAAAAACTCAGGTGATAGTAGATGCTGGCGAGGGTGTGGAGAAAGAGGAACACTCCTCCATTGTTGGTGGGACTGCAAGATGGTGCAACCACTTTGGAAATCAGTCTGGCGGTTCCTCAGAAAATTGGACATAGCATTACCCGAGGATCCAGCTATACCACTCCTAGGCATATACCCAGAAGATGCTCGAACATAAAATAAGGACATATGCTCAACTATGTTCATAGCAGCCTTATTTATAATAGCCAGGAGCTGGAAAGAACCCAGATGTCCTTCAACTGAGGAATGGATTCAAAAAATGTGGTATATTTACACAATGGAGTATTACTCAGCTATTAAAAACAATGAATTCGAGAGGTTCCTAGGTAAATGGATGGAACTAGAAATTATCATCCTGAGTGAGGTAAGCCAATCACAAAAGAACACACATGGTATTCACTCACTGATTATTGGATATTAGCCTAGAACCTTGAAATGCCCAAGATGCAACTCACAGGCCACATGAAGCCCATAAAGAAGGAAGACCAAGTGAGGGTGATTTGGTCCTTCTTAGAAGGAGCAACAAAATACTCAAGGGAGCAAATATGGAGACAAAGTGAGGGACAGAAACTGAAGGAGGGGCCGTCTGAAGACCACTCCACCTGAGTATCTATCCCATGTGCAATCACCAAAGGTAGATGCTGATGTGGAAGACAGGAAGTGCATGCTGATAAGAGCCTGATATGGATATCTCCTCAGAGGCCTTCAAGAGTCAGACATATTCAGAGGCAGATGCTCACAACTAGCCATTGAACTGATCATGGGGTTCTCAATAGAGGAGTGAGAGTGAAGACTGAAGGAGCTGAAAGGGTTTGTGGCACCATGAGGAGAGCAACAATACCAACCAACCACAGCTCCCAGGGTCTAAACCACCAGCCTGGGAGCACTTAGGGGGGGATCCAGGGCTTCAGCTGAATATGTAAAAGTGGAGGGCCCTGCTGGGCATAGGTGGAAGAAGAGAACCTTGACCTCATGAAGGCTGGATGCCCCAGGGGGTAGTAATTTTGAGGGTGGGGAGGTGGGAGTGGGGGGGGTAGATAGAGGTTACATCCACAGAGAAGAAGGAGGAGGGGCGAGGGGATTGGGGGTTCCGAGGGGGTGGTGGGGGATGGGGTAAGGGGACAACATAGGAAATGTAAATAAATCATCCAATAAAAAAAAAAAAAAGAAAGAAAATAATGATTAAGCAACATGAAACATACTCACCACAGAAAATCAAAACATTGACTTGAGTCCCTCATACATACCCGATATTTTCTAAAAGAGCGATTTCTGTGGTTAAGGCAAACTGGTAAGAGGTCCCATACACAAAGGCGGCTTCCATGACTGCTCTGTGCTCTGAAAGGGGAACAGGGAAATAGAGTTAGATGGGACTCCATGCAAACTTTTATTCTGAACATTATCCTAACCCTTTTATTACCTGTTACATTTAAGGAAAGATGGTTCCATAGTTAAGAAAGCTTGCAGTTCTTCCAGAGGACCTGAGTCCATACCCGAGGACCCACGTGGGACAGCTTGTAAATCTAGCTTTGAGGAAAGCAATGTCTTCTAGCCTCCACAGGCACCTGCTCACACATGGCATACGCTCACACAGATATATACACATAAATAAAAATAAATCTTTTTTAAAAATTAAAGTATTTTATTCAAGTTTATAACAGTACTGGGATAGTAGAAAATGAGTTATCCTTGAATATCCTTGTAGCATGCACGTGTGTAGTTGGTTTTTTTACTAGTGGGAAGCATGTATGAATTCTCAAGTTTCATGTTCTATATTCTATATTTATACATACATTTTTTAACCAATTTTTAAGAGATAATTTAGCAAGTCATCTTGAGAAAAAAAAAGAAAACTATTCCCCTACTTTCTATTCCATCTTTATTACTTTTAACTCATTCACTATTTCTTTTAGTGTTTTTCTGGAAGCCTATAAATGTCATTCTTATTCCCTTATTTCCTGACACTTGCTATCAACACACACATGCAGATATAGCAATGCAGAAGGCAGATAAAGCTACTGCTGTATTTGTTGATGCCCCACTGTGGAAGATAATAAACTACATCTCTTTTCTGAAATCCAGGCTCTAGAAATGTATGTTCTTCACACTCCCTGAGCCCTCCTGGTCCAGTTCTCATGTTTATTACAGCTCATTCCGTGTTTACACAGACTTTGGAGTATCAGATACAGATGAGCCATGGAGAGCAGAATGATGGATCACTTCTTGTCTTTACGGACACACTTGTTTTACCACAATTATAATTAGTACTTTAACTTTTTTTTAAGACTTCTTAAAACAAAAAAACAAAAAACCTTCCACAATCGCTCTTCCTTGTCTTGTTTTCAAATGTATTATCTACTTTATTACCTGGAGGTGCTTGTTAGAGCATGTTGGTCTATTCTATCATTGTCTAGTGATATCTGGTATATAGCAGCCATTCTGTGGACCTTTAGTCTCTGCCTTGTATCAGACCGTTTGGCCTGTTAACCCTGCCTTCTCGTTTACTTTTACTCCCTCTCTCGTTTCTCTAGCACCATATTATGAGAAGATAACATGGAATACACAGTTTGCATCACCCTATACTTCACAAAGTATCTTAATTCCTTTACAATCAACATAATATACAACCAGCTGATTAGAGACTAGACTCCAGCCATCTCTCTAAGAAGTTCAATGCTCTTCTCATTCTTGGTCCCTATGCTAGTTGCTGTTCCTGTTGCAGGGACGGAACACCTGACAGAAAGCAGCACAAGGAAGAAGAATCTGTTTTGTCTCCTGATTAAAGGGGTATAGTCATCATGGTGGGAAGGAGCAGCACAACAGGCGTATAAGCAGCTGGTCGCACTGCGTCTGCAAACATGAAGCAGAGGGATGAGTGTGGCTGTTCAGTTTGCTTTCTCCATTTCCCTGTGCATTCAGGACCCTGACCCATGGAATGGAGGCCCATGTTTAGAGTTGGTCTTCCTCCTCAGTTAAATCTCTCTGAAAAGATCCTCTTAGATGAGCCCGAAGGTATGTCTTCCAGAGAACTCTAAATCCAGTCACACCCATCACAGTCACATTAACCATCATAGTCCTTTAACTATACACACACCCAGAAGACTTCAGGACAGTCTCCACTCCTCATATCATGGCCATGGCTCTGTAATGACTTCAACCACTTAATCCCTCAGCACCTGAATTTCATTTCAGACTACTGCACACACCACCCATTATCCCTGCCACTGCAGCCAGGGTCAGCCTCCTCATCCACTTCTGTCACTCTCGCCAACACTACTGTCTTAATCCTTGAGGATTTTCCTATCCATACAAGTGAGCTATTCAAAATCCTCAGCCCTCAGCTCTTGGCTTTCTGTACCCCAACACTCACTGCACCCTCTTTACTACTCACTGCTTTGGGCACAGCCCACGCCTTGGGACTACACCTTTCTGCAGTTCCTCACTACACTCAGATCTTTGCTTCCCTCCCAGTCAAGTTTGTGTTACATGATCAATGTTTACAATTATTACAATTCCTAATGAGCTAGTGCCATAGCTCATATTAACTCCAATATGCTACCTATTCTGAACCTACACCAGTAAAAATACACTCTGCAGGAGAAAAAAAATCTCACTTTCAATTACTGATATTAAATATTATTTCTGCCTAGCAATTATTGTGTTTTAAATGTTAATGTTTCATTTATTTATTTTGAATTTTGAGACATAGTTTTGCAATGTATCCCAGTTCATCGTCAAATGGCAGCCCAGCTCTAGGAGTACAAGGGTGAACAACCATGTTACACAGAAACCATTCCTTATTTCTAGACCTCCTAAATAATTGTTTCATCTCTTTTTTTCCCTCTCAAATTGAGATTTCATTTCTACTTCAATATATAATTTCATTTCTACTTCACTGATTAAAACAGACCCCATTTTTAAGGTGGGATGTAGAAGAGATGGTTCAGTTGATAGAGTGCCCACTGTGCAAGCCTGAAGATCTAGATCTGATCCCTCAGAGCCCACGGAAAAAGCAAGCTGGATGTAGCATTGAACGCCTGTCATCTCAGCCCTGGGGAGGGAGGTGGGAAAGGGAGGATCCGCAGGGCGTGCTGACTAGCTAGCTCAATCAGTGCACTCCAGATTCAACCTGAGACTCTGCCTCAAACTACAAGGAAGAGCACAATCTAAAGAGATACCCATCAATCTCTGGCCTCCACAGACACGCACGCACAGTGAGGGCTGGATATACCATAACCTCTGCAAACCGCATCTGTCTATGAATTACCTAAATTGATGCCACCCTGTTCCACTCTTCCTACAACCACAGAGGAATGTTCTGCAAACCCACAACACAACCATACCTCTTCCTTTCACTAACTAGATCCATCCCCCTGTTGCCCACTCAGAGCCTTGCTGCAGCCATTCCCCTGAATGATGTACTTACTCCCTCTTCTCAACTAGCACTTTCTTATCAATACACAAACAAGTTTCTTTAAAGATTCTTCCATGTCTCACATATTCTTCCAGACAACACCCAGGTTTCACCTTTCCCTTACAGCAAAATTCCTCCCATGGATCTCTACATACATCTCCAACTGCTCTACAGTTCTCTCACAATTGTGAGATTGTCTTATTAATCCATAGAAACCACACCAGATAAGGTCATCAGGAACCACCATATTGCTAAGCATTACAGCTAACTAGCAGTTCTTTTTTTTTTTGGTCACAATTTTAGAATGTCTTTAATTTTTTTATTATATAATTTATTTATTTTTTTCAAATTGTAATTTATACTCATTCACACAGGGGTTATAAACACAAAAAGGCAGGACGTGGGGAAGGGGATGACACTGGAGCGTGGGTGTTCAGGGGAAATTCAGATATCTTTCAGAACAGGGTATCGGCTGGTTGAGGGTTAAGGGGACAGGTCATTATGGCTCTGCCTATGATTCACTTGTCCTTATCTAAGTTGGTATTATCTGCCAAGGCTAACTATTTACGAGGCCTATGACTACTCAGGCTGGTAAAGTGTCACAAAAACTGCCTGTTTACAGTAGCTTATAGCCATCTGTTTCAGTGTTTATCCACAGTGACCCAAGACTTGGTGTTAGTATACATGTATGGCAGGCCTATTGCTGATTTTAGGCCTATGACTGATTTTAGGCCTTCAATGAATAAGCAGGGCTGCCCCTGACATCTCCTCCCTTCTCTAAGTATAGACGGGCTGTGGCGAATCTAATCTTGCCAAGGCAGGGATAGAGGCCTGACCTCCAGTAATTGATGGGGACCTTATAATGGCTCCAGTCCCCCTGTTGTTGTCCAGTGAGGCATGAGGGCCATACCCATCCCGATGTCTTTTTCCTGGAGAGGGGATACTTTTGACATCAACCCCTATGCAGTCAGGCTTGTCCCTCAGGGAACCCAGAGAGATATTTTTAACTTTTATTGGTATTCCTTTGCAGTGCTTAGCCTTGCAGCCTAAGCAAGAATTCAGGTCACCTGTCAGAGGAGGTTCTGGGTGGCTCCTCTCTGCTTGGTCTAGGGGCGGAAGTCCCCTCTTTTAGGTTGGGTGGAGATGGCTAACTAGCAGTTCTAAATTCACTATATTTAACATAACTATTCCTGTGTTCCTTAAAATATCATCTTCAGCAATGTCCCATGCCCCACTACTCATCCCAGCAGTAAAGACTGCACCCAGGGACTCCTATATGCTAGGCAAACCTTCTTCCACTGCCTTCACTACCAGCCCCAAACCCCATCTTCATGCCATAAGCAGAAATGGTCCCTTTAGAGGAGGGTACTGGCTACAACTTGAAAGTCTGGACTTTTCTGGTTTCTGCTGCCCAAAAGAATTCAGAAACATGAAAATGTCTATGTATGTGGAATGGCTCATAGAAGAAAATCATTCTTGGTATGGTGGGTTCCTGCAATCTATGTAACTAAGACACAGCTTTTATTTGAACAGAAGGATGAGGCATGCATGCCCAGCAGACAGTAATATTTTACTTCCTTCATAGCTGACTCCTTTATTTCAGACATCAGAACATTAATATCTAGCACACCCACTGAGCTGGGAAGGCATGCATTGTTCTGAACCTAGACCTGAAAACTCCTTCCCCATAGGTGGGGTGTGTGGCTAATGCAAACATTCTGAGTGCCCTGAAGAGGATCTTAAGGAACAGTATGCTTTGATGTTTCCCAAATATGCCTGGTTAAAATCACCTGGTGCTTATTATGAAAGAAAGAAAGAGAGAAAGAGAGAGAGAGAGAGAGATTGAGATTGATTGATTTATGGGCTTCCCTCCACATTTGTTGCTTCTGCTTCCTTCCAGAAACCTGAAATGGAGACTGAGTTTGGGGGTCTTTCATTCTGTGAACAGAGGCCTCCTTTCATCTAAATAGGAGAATGGCCCATGCTATTTACACTCCGGACTCTTCTCCACCAGTGTAAACAGCCATCATTTTTGGACCAAGAACATGGCTGGCAGAAAGCCTGTATATTCCCTTCTGTAAGTAAGAGCATTCATTATCCACACATGGCTTCTGCGGTGATCACCTTAGTGTCAGATGGGACCCAATGTCTGCCTGTTTGCCAGAGCTCTTTCCAAAAAAAAATACTTTTTGCATGGTGGTATACAGCTTTAATCCCAGCCCTACCCTTTCGAAGCAAAGGCAAGCAGAGTCTTTGAGCTTGAGGCCACCCACAATCACATAGAAAGACGGTCTCAGTAAGAAAAAAGCTTACTTCCCTCACAAGAATTTGTGATGCTGGTTAAAGCAGTGTGTAAGAAGTAGCACAACAGGAAGTTTCAGAAGAGAAGTGGGATAAGGGAGGCTGTACTCTTCATTCCAGATCGGGCCCTTTCCTAACAGCTCATTTATGATCACTTGTTCAGAAACCACGGGCAGATAGATGGTGTCCCTACTAATTGTATTGCCTATTGTCAATAATGTTGCAAAGGACAAAGGAGAAGATAACTCTTCAAAATACAGATTCAGTCCCTTTAGATGCGGTTGCTGAATCAAATGATACAGGTGAATTCAGAAACATTAGGGTAGAGGCAGTTTATACAAGTCAGTCAATACATGGCCACAACCCTAGAAAGGACTCCTAGATCTGAAAAAGTAAGACTTTCACATTCTGGGTGATCCCTAAGTTAGCACTACCTCCTAAGTGATCAAGCAGTGTGTGGAAAAAGAGGTGCCTTCCCCACCTCCCTACCCTAGACCAGTGGGGTTCTCAACTTTTGGGTCAAGGCCCTTTGAGGGTCCAACAACCTTTTCACAGGGCTTACCTAAGACCATTGAAAAACACAGATATTGATATTACAATTCCTAACAGTAGCAAAAGTACAGTTATGAAGTAGCAATGAAAACAATGTTATGTTCAGGGATCACCACAAATGAGAGACTGTCTTCATAGGTTGCAGCCTTAGGAAAGTTGAGACCCACTGCCCTGGACCCAGCTGCACACATCTCATACTGGCATTGCTGAGGGATACTGGAGATTATATGAAGGGAAAGCTACAGACTAACCTCCTCTAAGGCAGAGTAGAAGGTGAGTCTTTGGCAAAACATCTTTACTATAGTGTTAGTGAAAGTGGTTTCTACTAAAGAACAATCAAAAGTACCAATGTGAGAAGATCATCTAACAAGATGTCAACTGTCATAATCAGATGAAAAGCAAACCAATAGTTCAGATGTTAGCCTTTGATGATGTGTTTTTCCAAACACCCTTAGAACAAACATCTCTGACATACGAGTTGCTAATATTATATTTATACTACCTGAAAAAATATGCCAGGGATAGTTTTGTTTAAAAACTTTACCCTAGTATTATTGAAAATATATAGCAAATCTTTGGATAAGTTGGTATTGAAAAAAAAAGAAAAAATACAAAGCAAATCTCGTTATATCTGAGTGACATGAAGCCTCCCTGAATTAAGAAAACCAGCACAAGATGTGGATGTCAGGAAGTGTCAGGAGCCTAATATAGCTGTCTCCTTAGAGGTCTGCCAGAGTCTTGACATATTCAGAGGCAGATGCTCACAGCTAACCAATGAACTGATCAAGGGGTTCCCAATGGAGAAGTTAGAGAGAAGACTGAAGGAGCTGAAAGGGTCTGCGGCCCCATGGGAGAGCAACAATACCAACCAACCAGAGCTCCCAAGGTCTAACTAAACCACCAGCCTGGGAGCACATAGCACCCATGGCTACAGCTGTATATGTAGGGGAGGATGGCCTTGTTGGGCATAGATGGGAGAGGAGGTCCTTGGTCCCGTGAAGACTGGATGCCCCAGTGTGGGGAAATTCGAGGGTGGGGAGGTGGGAGTGGAGGAGTGGGTGGGTGCGCATCCTCATAGAAGCAGGAGGAGGGGGTCTAGGACAGGGGGCTCCTGGGGTGGGGGCAATGGGATAAGGGGATAACATCTGAAATGTAAATAAAATATCCAATAAAATAAAATAAAAAATGAAGACCAGCACAACATGACACTTTCAGGTCATGGACAAGCATGGTCTCAGATGTGATGGTTAAGTCACTGGCACATTTCTGAGTCACCTGAAGGGAAGAAGTGGTGGAAGTTAGGTTCCCCTTTGTTTTGCATGACATCATATACCTCGAGATAAGAGTAAACGTTTGGAAGAAAATTAATTACCTTCGTTCAGAGAGAAAAGCATGCATCTTCACTGTGCTTTTATGCACTCCTGCTCACAGAGCACCCTTGTTACTCTTACTGGTTCTTCCTCACCTTTGAGTACAAACGCTTAAGTGCTCCTGGACATTGCAGCTTACTTCTCAAATCCATGTCCCTAGTCTGCATCTGCAACATGAAAGTGCTAGCTAGCTAGACCCAGCTACCCTGCTGTATTTCCCAGGTATGTTGGCAAAAGGCACTCCAGACCTCCCATTGCAAACTTTCAGGGCTCTAATCTGAAAGGTTTTATGTCTTAGCAGTTTCACCTTTCCAGTCTCCTAGACTGCCTCAAGCCACCTGTCTCTATTATATGAAGAAAGTAGTTATCATACCCCATGTCCAAAACACAAGCCTACACTCCCACTTGCTCCCATCTCCACTGCCGCCACCCTATCTAGGTCATCCACTGCCTACATACTATAGTCATTTCCCATTTCCCCATATTCTTCCCCCTTACGCCTTCTCATCTATTTCAAACACTGTGGTCACATTGAGGCAATTAAACATAAATCAAGGAATTAATCCTTGTCTTGCTATAACTCATGTTTTTTACTAATGACAACTAAAAACTGGGGAAAACAAAACTTGAGACCCTGAAAAGTAAACTGAACGGGCAAACTATTAGTATTATGTTTTAAATTTTAAATATCTGTATTTTGGGACTAAACACTAGCATGGAAGCCAGAGGACAATTTCTGAGAGTTGGTTCTCTTCTTCTATTGGAGGTATGGGGGGAAGGTTTCTAAGATTGGAACTTGGGCCACTACATTTAGCAGTAGGCACCTTTACCCAATGAGCCATCTTGCTAGTCCTGAAGTACTCTTTTATGAGGGTATTACATTTTGTTTTTAAGTTTTATTTCATGAGGTATTAATGTTTTGCCTGCATGTATGTATATCTGTGGGAGGGTGCTGGAGCCTTTGGAATTGGAGTTATAGACAATTGTGAGCTGCCATGTGGGTGCTGGGAATTGAATCTGGGTCCTCTGGAGGAGCAGCCAATGCTCTTAACTGCTGAGCCATCTCTCCAGCCCTGGGTATTACCTTTTGTAACATGCTGAAGAAGCTCTGTATTTAAAAAACTAAAATTTCAACACATAGTTTAATTCATGAAAACACAGAATTGGGTAGGGAGACGGCACAGTAAAACACTTGGAGCCAAGTATGAGAACATGAGTTTGGATTCCTCAGAACATACTTAGAATCCAAGTAGAACAATAATTCTCGTGCTCAGAAGGCAGGGATCCTCTGGAGCAAGCTGGCTAGACTAGCCAAATTGGCAAGCTACAGATTCATCAAGAGATCTTGTCTGAAGAAATAAAATGGAGAATGACTGAAAAGAACACTGATACTAACCTCTGAGCTCTACATGTACACCAGCACACACAAACACCCACACTCACACTCATATGGGCTGTGTTCACTCTGCTGGAGTACACCTACTAACAAGCAGAAAGAGGTAGAGATAGTATAATTGGGGAGCAGTCTCAGGTTATAGTCCTCTGGGAGGAGGAGGCAGTAGACTAGCTTATACATATACTGTTCAGTGTGGAAACACTGATTCTTGGGCCTGAGGAAGGCTTTGTCATTTTCCTGTGAGCATCACCAGGAGGAAGGCTTCAGCACTCCCACAAGTCTAAGACACCATGGCCTTGGACATGGCCCTGTCTTTACTCAGAAGCCATCTGTTCTTTACACATTCACCCAAGGCTTCCTCAGTCACTCTCTCAGTAACTGGTAAGCCGGCAGGGCTAAGCTGGAGCACTGGATTCTAGAGCACCACTCCACTGTGCTGCTCATGTAAAGGAGGTAAAGCAGTAAAAGAACTTTATACCTCCTGAAGCACTTCAGTGCAGTCACGCAAGTACACACACAGCAAAGACCAAGCAAGCTTGTGATACCTGGTGTTCCGATGGCTTCTACATATGAGAATAGCATATTTGATTTTCCTTTCAGAGAGTTTTCTATGCTGTGAAGGTCTTCCAGGGTGGTAACATATTTTACTTCATTAAAAAGCAGAGCACTAAAATAAACATAGACAAAATAGTAAAAAGTTTATTATAAACCTTTTTTTAAGTGTAACTCCTTTGAAGAAACTTGAGTAATGAGAGCACAACCGTTCTAACACACTGAAATAAAACTGGTCTCTAGGCTATTGTCCTTCCTTGAAAACTCAACCAGCACACTCATAAGAAATTCATTACAATTGCCTCTGCACAGTTAAAGCACATTCACTCACATCCTACTCTAGTCCCTTACAGATCTCTGAGGCTTGGACTTAGGTGAGCCGTCCGCACATCACTGCTGTGGGCTTCTTTCCTAAGCCTTTCATGACCTAAACATTATCTATCTTGCTAACTTCACTGTGTCCCCCTGTGCTCAGTTTGACATAATGCAAGCACAACCCAGAGCCTCTGTTGGGGCGCTTCACACTGAGAAATGGAAATTCAAATGGTTGGAGAGAGCCAGGCATGACACACTCATCTGTAATCCCAGTGGTGGCAAGAGTAGCATGAGTTCAAGGTCAGCCTGGGCCACACAGAAAGAAAGAGAAAGAAAACAATACTGGAAAGTTTACTCATAAATACATCTACTGAATTAAGGCACCAGGGATAGAACACAAAGCAGATGCTGTCCTGTCTTCAACAGTGATCTTTTTAACTTTACCATAATTAACTGAACATATTTATTTCTTCAGTCTTATGAAGACAAGGTCTTACTCTGTCGTTTAGCTTGGTCCACACTTACTTTACTATGAAGCCCAAGTGGGCCCTGAGTTTGCAGCAACCCCTCTACCTCTCTCTGCCTCCCAAATATGAATTCACACATGAGCCAACATGTCCAACTTACTAACAAATACTATTTTGTCAATCAAATGATCCTCTTATTTTGGTGTCTATTTCTAAGTAAGTTGTTTCCATGAATAAGAGTTTTTCATTTAATTTCTATGTACATAATATATTTTTATTAAACTAATTAGAGATTTAGAGATGTTTTTCCAGGCTTACATATTTAAGTAAAGATTCATTCAAATACTCACAATTAGTTATTTAAATACAGCTTTCTCCCACAGAAAACCACTTTCCCTTAAACAGCTATCCTACAACATTTTGGGATTGTGACTCTTTTATAAGCTTAACAATTACTGATGCCCAATTTGTTACATATGTTATCCTATCAATAGTTGCCAAAATAGAAAAGGGAAACTTAAAAATCCTTATTTTTAGAGAATAAGAACACCAGTGCATATTAGCATAACTTTTTATCAAAAAAATTTTTTGCAGAAAAACAGTGGCACTGATTTACATTTTTGCCAATCTCTTTAACATGAAATCAAATCTGCTTCTACATCCAATGTGTTGTGGTACTGGGTGTCATATGGCCTCTGGGAACTTGATCATGAGAAACTGCTGCTGAGAAGGTCAAGTAATGCCTTATGTCACAAGAATATTTTGACTTGGTAGTCACTCTGAAAGTGCTATTCCAAATTATATTAGCTTAAATATTTAACTATTTATTAAAAATTTATGAACTATAAGAACTTGATCTATAGTCCCGGGGTAGCCTCTTGTTTTATTTTGATGAGTGTTTTCTAAGCAGTACTCACTAGGCTAGGTATTTTGCATGCTTCACATACATCCTCAACAATATTACTGAAACACTGTCGCTCTACACAGGAAGTGACAGATCATTTTGCCAGTTGCTGCTACAGCTGAGATTCAAATTCAGGACTCCTAACAGTAATGGATGGACTTTCTGATGTTGTAATCCACTATTTGGGGGACTGGGGAAAAAAGGGTCTTCCTAGTTAGTCCAGGCTGGCCTCAAACCTGCAGAGAGCCTCTTGCCTCCGACTCAAATATGTACAAGCATTTACCACTACACCCAGCCATCACTGACCACTCTTACAAATGAGAAGCCAGTTGGGGAAAGGATACTAGCTAATGATGGGGAAGAAACAACCCAGATCTACACCATTAGGCTAACATCCCATTTCAAAGTCACTGAGTGCTATCCAGTGCACTTCCAAGAATATCATGTAAATCCTTAGCTAAGAATTTTGTCATGGTGAACACAACCCATGACAAAAGAAAAGTTTCTACCAAAATGTTGATAATATCACAAACTTGCTTTTCCAGGCTCCTAGCTACAAAGCTTGGCCATTTAACCTGGAATCATTTGCTTGACAGTCTGGATCAGGAGCAAGTGATACAAACAACCATGGACACTAGAATTACTTTGAGGTGGTGGAAGTACTGCTTCAAAGGCAGTCATGAAACAGTGTTACTGAGCACCTCAATGCAGGTAGTGCAAACTTGCATCCAGTGTGCGGCAGCAATGCAAGAGTCCTCCCCACATTAGCTGTGCCATGATTCTAACTATAACTCTGGGCTGTTCAGTCCAGTTCTCCAGTCCCTCTAACAAAACTGACATTTCCTCTATCCACTCCAAATCCCTCTGTTTCAGTCAGATCAGGTTTGAACTAAGAACCCCCTGAAATGCACTCACTCTGTCTTGTTTAATTTTCATGGCAAACCTCTGAGATGGGAACGATCATTAACCCTGGTTTAAAGACAAGGCTGTGGGGTTTAGAGAGGTTACACTGCCTAATGTCCCAAAGCTCAGTAAGCAGTCATTATCCATGAGGTAATAATAACCAAAAGTAATGACATTCATAATCTAATGATCTCTGTGATTTTTCCCAGTGGTTTCCTGGCTTTATTATATTCCTTAATAGGCTGGTTTCCAGATTATGCACATGTCTAGGGAGCTCAAGGATGCATCCCATATGCCTGTCTGTACTCCTTCACTTTGGTTCCAAAGAGAAAAACTGCGCTGTGGGAACGGGTTAAGGAGAAAGTCTCTCTTGGAATCTTTTCCCTCTAGTGATTGGGTGAGACAGGATGAGATGCTCAGACTGAGGATGCTTTCTGTCCTGGAAAGGACTTACCTTCCTTTGGTGATGCTCTTCCCCAGACTCTATCAGCATCAACCACACAGATAAGACAGACAGACGATAAGGAACTGAGCATCTGTCAGTAAAACAAAGGGACCAAGAGCCTGCTCCTCCCTTTTGTTACAGAGCCAATCACTCATTCCTTTTTCAAAAATTATAGTTGTCAAAATTCAAATTCTTAAAAAAAAAAAATCAGTAAAACAGTATGCGCTAATTTATCACCCAAAATCTTCCACAGGAGGGATAGGGAGTAAGAAATGATGATTATTCTTAAGTGTGAGTTATTTTATTTGTTTGTGCTTTGTTTTGCTTTTTGAGATATGACTTAATAGGTAGCCTGAAACACCTTGGTCTTTCCTATGTAATCCAGGCTGGCTTAAACTAACTCTTTCTTCTTCAGTTTCCCATATGTAGGATGTAAAGACAGCACAGCACAACACACCCAAGAAATTAGTATTATCTAAGCCATGAGGCTCTGACTACCAGATTCACACATAAAGTGATAGGTTGAATACAAGAAGCCACCTATGAAACATAAACTGAAAATACATACAAGCCCCATTTATTCTCTAGTGCCTGCAGTCTCCTATCAGAATATTCCTTAGAAAACAACCACGGGCCCTTAGAGGAAGATTTCTGCTCCTTCCATATTCAGCAATTAAAGTGTAAGCGTCAGAAAGTCACATCCACCAACCTACTACATACTAAGTACCTGAGAGATTTCAAGCACCTCATTATGAAGGTCACTGTTTGAAGATCTAACATTATTACCAATTAACAGCTCTGTGACAAACTCACATCCAAGACAAGCAACCTTTTATTCTAAATGTCCACTAAAAACCCCCTCATCAATTTCATATATTTTTAAGTAATGTTTCAATGACATTTTAAATACCATTTTAAAAGTCCACATAGTTGGCCATAATGGTCCAAAAGTATCTAATTTATAAATAACTAATGTGAACATTATCCTACATTTACACTTATTCTCAGATTTTATAATCTCATTCTTTCCCAGCTATATTTTTTTATATTTGGGGAAAAGGGTAATTTATCAAAAATCTGACTAGTCTACTGACAGAGGAACAGAGTGGAAGAAAAAACGTGGTTCATTCTCAATCAAAACATTCTACATAGCAAACAAATACAAATGCTTTGAGAAAAAAAGTAGCACCACAGCTTACACTGAAGCAAATACATACAAACATTATCAAATGTAAGCTTTCAGCTCATGAACAAACATTTTGAAAACAATCTAAGCATTATCCACAAATATTTCTTGTCCTTAGTTATAAGGCTAAGTAGAACATCTTGACCAAAAACAAATGACAAGTTGGCTGAAATTAATATAATTCAGCATGTACATTGATCAATTTTACACACTACAGAGTAGAAAGATAGCACCAACCCAGCTGTGAACCCTTCTGTCTACAACAGTGACCTACTCACAAAATATACACTAACACAGTAGTGGCAAAAGGGTGGGAGTGACCAGTCTCCACCTGATTGAATTAGGTCCACTCTAAGACATGGAACCCATGTCTAACACTGGTCATGTGGCCAAGAACTTAAGACTTGACAGGCCATGAACCAAGAGGAAAACCAAGTACTATTCTTCTACTAAAGGAACAACAGTAGAATGACTCCTCTGTCAATAGATGATCAAGATTTTTGTTAAATTAATAATTTTATTAATAAAATATTAATGTTAATAAAATTAATTAAATTTTGATAAGTAAATTTAATTAAAAATTGATAAGTTTTTCCCAAGTTTTGAAAAACAACTTACTGCCATATCCATAGATTAGTACTTTGCTCATAGAGAAGCTCCACTTATAGTAGATGGGCTCAAATACAGGGACCCTAACTGGACAGCGCTCAGAGACTGAGACCTTGGAACAGCCAGTCCTTAATGAGATGTCTCAATCAAATCCCCCAATCCCCACACCCTAGAGCTGAGGAAACTCTGGGAAGAGGAGGTGGAAAGATTGTAAGAGCCAATGGGGATGGAGGACACCACAGAGACAAGATATTCTAAACAGAACACAACTGACACATATAAGAACTCACAGAGATGGTGGCAGGGTATACAGGGTCTGCACAGATCCAAGTCAAACAGGCTCTCACTACTGACAGGGGAAAGGACACAAGCTACCATCCCTAACCAGGAAGCTATCTCCAGTTGACAGCTGCTTGCAAAAGAAATACTAGTTTTTTTTCTAATAGACGCTCTCATTGGGTGTACAAAACCAGACTTAAGAGCAGGCCCCATGCCTAGCACTAGATGGCCAACTCAAAATGAACTCCAAAGTATTTGGGGCATTATTTTATATCACAAAGCTTTGTCTGGGCACTTTTTTTTTTAACATTACTAGTTGTCTTAGTCACTGTTCTATTGCTGTAAAAAGACACCATGACCAAGGCAACTCTTACAGAGTAAAGCATTTGATTAGGGCTTGCTTAGTCTCAGAGGCTTAGCCCATTACCATCATGGTGGGGAGCATGGCAGCATGCAGGCAGATGCCAGAGTGTAGCTGAGAGCTATATCCTGATCCATAGGCAGTGAGAGACAGGCCTAGCGTGGGCTTTTGAAACCTCAAAGCCCACCCTCAGTGACACACTTCCTCCAACAATTGTACACCTTATAATCCTTCTAATCCTTTCTAATAGTGCCATTTCCTAGTGACTAAGCATTCAAATATATAAACCTATGGGGGCCTTCTAATTCAAACCACCACTCTGGTCTTTTGCTTGTATATTATGATTTCTGATTTTGTGTTGTTATGGGTTTTCTGTGTATCCGTGTGTGTGTGTGTGTGTGTGTGTGTGTGTGTGTGTGTGTGTGTATTTTGCACATATGTATGTGCTTCTCAAGCTTTTTCTTTGTCTTGTTTTTTTCCTGTTTGTTTTTATCTATTCTTATTTGGTTTTTATTTGCCTGTTTGTTTTCTAAAGAGAGAGAAAAAGAAGGTGTGGAGTGAGATGGGTAGAGAGTTGGGGAGGACACAGAAAGAGATGAGGGAGAAGAAACTGTGATCAGAATAAATTGTATTTAAAAATCTATTAAAAATATTTTTGTAAATGGAAAAAGGTCAATAAATTTTGGATTGCTTATATTCTGTCTAACAAAATGCTAGGTTAGAAGAACAATATGACTCTGTGTGTGTGTGTGTGTGTGTGTGTGTGTGTACATGTATATGTATATGATATATATAATATATACATACCTCTTATGAATATGTTAAACACTAATAAAGTGCTAGAATAATGTGGCTACACATATTTTATACCTGATATATACATATACACTTGTAAACAGATATATCAAACAGTAAATAAAAGCATCTTTAAACTAAGCACAGGATATAAACCAATGGAGGAAAATTGTTCAGCTATGGATAATGGGATTATAAAGACCATCTGTGTATGTTAATAGTTTTATGTAATACTCAATGCATGGAGTCAGAATATCTGCTGCTCAATCTAGTAGTAGTTTATTGTTAGCATTAACAAAGCATCCTACTTTATTAGTGGGTATAACCTAATTCATTTTTCATCTGTCTTTAAAATAAAAATTCCTTTAGGGTCAAAGAGCAAAACACTGAAGACACAAAAGATCAGTGGTCTCCTGGGTGGGGCAGATGTTTTAGGTCAGTGAAAAGGCTCTGTGTGATACCATAATGACTGATTCAATTCTTTATACATTTGTTCAGACCCACAGAATACACAACATGGAGAATGAATCCTTTGGTAACTGCAGACTTTCGGTGACTATGATTTGTCAGGAGGGCTGGGATGTGCTTCAGTATTTGCCTAGCCTATACAAAGCCCTGGGTCAGATCCCCAAAACCACTGAAGAAAAGAAATAAATTATTACATACTGACTCACTGTAACAGATGATGCATCACTGGTGGGAAAAGCAGAATTTATGCAAGTTTGGGAGCAGAGGATGAATGAAAGCTCTGTGCTTTCCTTGTCTTTTTGCTATGAAACTAGAAGTGCTTTTCAAAAGAAGAAATGTCATTTCAAAACAAAAACACCACTACTGGTGTGCACTGACAATACTTTAACAAATGTAAAAATATCCTATTCTAAGATGAGAGGATTCATTCTTAGGAGGTCAACTGTCTCTAAGATAACAGATTTAACACTAGCAGAATTTAGGAGGAATGGGGGAAGGGGAGAAACTGTACAAGCTAATTTTACACGGCATATGAAAATAAAATAAGCATGTGAATTTTGAAAACAAAAATATACAAAGACCTAAATCATTCAGAGTGATTACAAACTCAACAAACTAAAGCAGTGCTACTGGCTTACAGACAAACCATGAGACACTGGCTCAGAAATAGAGCCCAGTACACATAAGAGCTTTGTGCAACCGTGACACCTAATACTGAACACAAATCCATTATTTTGGTTGTGTTGAGACATCTAAGTAGCCACCTGGGTCATACACTCCTCAAACCACTGACCATGTCAAATTCTTTAAAATGTATTAGTCGTGAAGGGGGACAGAATTTTAGAGTGTGACACTGCAATAGTGGGAACATGATACCCAACACAGAATGAACACCCATGTTTAGTTAATATGGGTTCACCAATTATATCACTGTGATAATAATACAAGTGCTTAGGAAAACCATTCCTGGAAAGGAAAGCCGTGGAAACTCTGTACTATCAGCTCAGTAGAACTTTCACTGTTTAAAGCTATTAAACGGCATTACCAACTGAAAACCTCAGAAGGGCTGAACTTCTTTGTAACAATGTCCTAAGGGAAACCACTGTTCAACTTAAAGCCCAAAGTCAAAAAAAGAAAAGATAAATTTGACCACATATTCTTCAGAAGACTACAGTGGTCGATCTCAAAAGAAATTCTGCAATTCTTCCTTTACATGAGAGAAATCAACTTTAAAACACAGTAGAAAAGTGGTCAGAAAATATTCAGCAGTAGTTCCATTATGATCACTGTGCAGATATAAAGTGTGTGGCAGGCCTGCTTGCTGAGCACTGGGTATTGTATAGGGAAAGTTTTAGCCACAAAGACAGAATGACAAATGGAAATGGCATGTTCTTTCTCATGGAAATTTGCAAGGCACTGCCATCATATTTGTTATAGTTACTCAATATTTAAATATTACTGGAAAATGCTATGCAATACTGTGTTCCACAAGTCTTTTTATTATGCTCAAAGCAAGAATGAAGGAATAGCCTCTCTGATTTCCACATCTCACAAGCAATCTTCTCCCAAAGGGCTCCTCACTGCCTCTTCTACCGGCCATGGGAGCAGGGGGAATGGAAAAGTGCTAGGAGTAACTCAAAATGTACAAAACAAACAAACAGCTTTACCAAGGACTGCTGACTTCAACTTCTTAACAGAAACACCTAAAAAGTGCCTCAGCCAAAGTCTGAGATAAGGAGGCCTCAAAAATGCAGATGTACATATGAGTGACATTATATGGACCCAACAGGTTACATTTAGGAATGAATACACACACACACACACACACACACACACACACATATATGCATGCATAACAATTAGTAAGAAGGGGAAGATGATGACTATGAAGAAGATCATGGGATATATGGGAGAAGAAAAGGGAAGGGAAAAATATAACTAAATTCTAATCTCAAAAATAAAATGAAAAAACAAACAAACCCCAGGCACATGGCACTGAATACAGCTGTACATATTAAGCACAGTTACTCTAAAGCAAGCTAGCTCTTCAACTTCAACTGTGGATACGAGCTTGGGTACCGGAATGTGAGGGTCATGAAAATTTTGCCAATAATAAAAAGTTTCTGAAAGCCAACAATTATTAATTCAAAACCAAACACACAATGCACCCAGGTGTCTCTGAGAGTGCTCCCCATTTCACTGGAGCCTTAGTTCAGAACACACACTCTGCACTGAGACTGTCAGCACACCAGTCTACAATGCCCATGCAAGCCACCTGAACCACCTAGAGCTCATTCAAGCCTATGCTACAACCTGCAGTGCTTTTATTGAACAAATCAAGTTACAAAAACATGGTTTGACTATGGACAACAGACACTTTTAACATATTTCCACTGTAATCCTCAGCATATATCAAATTAGCATATCCGTGGAAGAGACTGTATAAAAATGTTCAATTAAAAAAATACTGCTTGGGTTGCTAAGTTTCACTTTTTAAAAAAGTATCACTCAATGAATTTTAGCTTGTGAATATGAAAAAACTTCTAGTAATTTCTGAAATGTCCCTAAACATCCTTGTGGCATTTTGTGCTGCATGTTTATGCAAAATAGCACTCAGCACTCAAGATCACAAAATCAAAACATTGATCGTGTTCCCTTCACCTGTCCCAGAACCCTGCTTCAACGTGTTACACTCCAGACGACTCCACGTCCGTCTGCATGTCCGTCACATATTTCCCTGCTTTCCTCTTCACCAGACATTTACTCTTACAGATTTATGCCATTCTGCCACTTTCTTCAGGAAGCCTACTTAGTATCTACTCTCCACCTAGACATGGCTTTTCCCTTCCCTATACACCTGACAGCCCTCAAGCATACGTGCTTCTAGTATTATACTTACCACACAGTATCTTCTGCATCTACCTCCATGAGAAAATACTAAATTTTTCAAGAACAGAAGTCACACCCTGTTCTGCATCCCCAATGTCCAACAACATCTGGCATATAGCAGGAACATGGGTAAGGAAATTACATGGGGAGTTTGTGTTCTCTAAGTTAGCTTTAGGAATGCACCACTACCATAACAGGAGAACATCAACAAAGTCATCAAGCCAAGCACTCCAGGTAAGAGGCTCCTTGGCACACACAGCCTCTCCTAGGGCCCAACTGTTTCAAACACCTGGGCATGAGGCTGTCTATTGTGATCTACTCTGAAGTCTGGTATCAAACCTGGATTCATATTTTAAGGGAAGGCAATTTTAGTGCCACATTTCTCTTTTCCTTCACCTCCATTTTTTGATTCAAGATTGTTATATCTACTGTGGGGAGAATACCAGCAAAACTGGTAATTTCCTGAGACAGTAGCTTGTCTTCTACTCTGGCTTTTTGTTGAACTTTCAGGGAGAAGCTCAGGACACTAATCAATGTCCAGAACTGGAAAATCTATAGAGACCAAGTATACGGGGGCCTCTTTAGGGGTGGGACATAGGAAGATGGGAGCCAATGGGTCAGGGTTCTTTCTCAAGTGAGAAAAACTAAAATTGACCATGGTAATGGTTGTGCATATCAGTATATATACTAAAAACCACTGAATTGTAGATTTTAAGTAAGTTGAACAATATATTTATTATATCTCAATAACTTATTTCCTAAAAAGAAAGGGACCATCTTTCACCAATTAACTGGCCTTAGGGGTTATTATGGCTAGTTTTATGTCAGTTTGACACAAGCTAGTATTATCTGAAAGGATAAAACATCAATTGAGAAAAGGCCTCTCCAAGATTCAGGTATAGGGCATTTTCTTAATGAATGACCAATGGTGAGCAAACCATGGAAAGCAAGAAAGTAAGCAGCACCCCTCCATGGCCTCTGATCAGCTCCTGCCTCCAGGTTCCTGCTCTAAGTTCCTGTCCTGACTTCCTTCAATGATGAACAGCAATATGGAAGTATAAGCCAAATAAATCCTTTTCTCCCCAACTTGGTTTTTGGTCATTGTGTTTTGCCCCACCCAACAGAAATCCTAAGACAGAGCTCATAGTTGCCAGGAATTTCCAGAACCTTTCCTATTTTGCATTTTAATATATTATTAGGACTGAACAATTATCACTGAATATGTGTTTGTTTGTACAGTGATAATCAAAACTTTGTACCTTTAAACTTTTCAATTTTTTCTATCCTAACTTTCACCTAAATTTGTAGGTAAAAAAAGAATCAGAAAGTGTAACACCAAAGAGAAAATAATGTTGACAAATGCCTTAAGAGGCAGTAGACCTGCACCATGTAATTGGAAAAGCCCATGTAAATTTCATATTTTCTACCTTTGTGGCAATAAATAAATAAATAAATAAATACCAGATTTTTACTGAAAGACAGACAGACTGAGGAAACAGAGCCCAGGTAAACTTAAATCCCAGGCCTTGAAGTTCTATGCAGAGAACTGAGAGTCATCCTCAGTAAACACTCCCATCAGACTCTTTCTGTACTAACCAAGCAGGCACACAACTGTACAATCTGGAAAAATAAGGCGAGTGTGAGAAGGAAAAAAAGTAGTTTAAAAATCCCAAGGAAATAGCAAAGCTGAGCAACCATCTACCACCCAGGCGTGAGTGTCCCTGACAGGCACACACTGCCACCCACCCCCAAAGTCACAGTATTCAGAGGTAGGACTTTGATGGAAAATTAGATCATGAAAGTAGACCCATCATGGATGAGATTAATACTCTTGTAACTGCCCTCGAACCTCAGCACAGCTGACTCCATGATGGCAGCACCAATCACGCCATGAAATTCAGCACATAGTACCACGAGCCAAAATGAAAACAAAGACCTAGTCTATCAAAGTTCATAGTTCTGGGAAGTCTCTACAGGTACTAACCTTGGACTTCTGTAGTTCTGCTTCTGGCTAACTACTCTTGTTATCTGAAGTATGTCAACTCAGAACATAGTTTGGTTTTGTTGTTGTTGTTTGTTTTGTGCTTAAAGCTCACCCTGAGAAAATCTCGATGCTATGGGGTCCCGATGGGATCCTGAATACACAGTATCGTCTCTGGCTGGCTAATACAGACCTTCCATTGGCTTAAACCCATGTCCAAGCAGTCTGCTCAAGTGGATACTCCACAACAGCCTCATAAAAGAAAGCTCAGCTATCCAGGTTCCTTCTGCTCTAAGAGGACGTGAGGAGAACACATCCTTCTATGAAGCGCAAACTCTCATCTGACTCCAAATCTGCCAGTAACTTGACACTGGACTTTCAACCTCCAAAACTGTGAAAAGTAAATTTTGTTTCCTATGCCACCTCATTTGTGGATTTCACTGTAGCAGCCCAGACAGACTAAGGCATCTATGAAACACCCATTGCACTAGTAAACCAAAAGCAACTCACGATCATTCATCGGGTCCAGTTAGGAAAACGACTTTCTTTTTTTTTTTTTTTTTTTTTTTTTGGTTTTTCGAGACAGGGTCTCTCTGTGTAGTCCTGGCTGTCCTGGAACTCACTTTGTAGACCAGGCTGGCCTCGAACTCAGAAATCCGCCTGCCTCTGCCTCCCAAGGAAAACGACTTTCATACAGAGCACATATTCCTGTGTTCCTTGTCACTGAAGGAAGTTTAGATCCTTGATATGAGATGATGAACCAGTGATATGTATGTAACTTGTGTATATAAATATAATATTGAAATTCTAAAATACCTCCAAGGACTGTGGTTCTCAAAAGTGAATTCACCAATAAACAAGCAAATGAACACCTCATGTACTTACAAGAGAACATGGGCAATGATGGCGTTCACGTCAAACAAGATGTCCGTGGGGAATTCTCTGAGAAGTATACTGCCTCTGGAAAGAGTTTTAAGAACATGTTATACAAGTATCTACTTACACTCCAAGTTCCTTGGCAATCTAATACATTAACTTCTTTGATGTTAAAGCCTGTTTCTTATCTGTGTACCCCATACACCTACCAGAGCGCTGGTACATAATATATTCAAATACATACTGTGTATGTACTCAAATTATTATGTTCATTCTGAAAAATTTAGGACCTATACTTGGCAAAAAGTACTGGGAAACAAACCCAAAAGACATCTTCCTGTCACAGAGATTTCCAAACTAGCTTGGGAAAGAAACAAACAGGTGAGAGACAAGTTTCCTAAGCACATCCTAGGACACATCTCCGGGGTCTGAGAGTGTATGAAACTCCTCTGAAGATGACAGACTCAAGGGTAGAGGAATCAAGACACCAGCAGATCCTTAAGAGGAAAAGGATTCCCAATATGGAGCTAGCAGAGGTACTCAGAACACTATCTGCTCTGCTCTTCTTACTAGACAGTAGGAGTAGGAACTCACTTAAGAGTCTCAGGGAGTACTCAAGATCCCAGCTTTTGTAAAGAAGGAAATTAAAATGGCAAGTCTACTCCTTGGAGTTTCTACTAAACTTCCCAAGACCCACTAAAGGCCACATCATTCTGACCCAGTGATATCTTATATACTTTTAAGTAGTTATTAGTAATCATCACATTCCAAAGAAAATTTACCTGAATAAATACGCTTTCATCAAACCCTCTTCTTCCTCACAGTACCTTGACGCTTCTTCTTCGACACAAGTAACCTTTAAAAGATTATATTTAAGATTTAAGGTATGCATCACAGGGTCAAACAAGGAGAATTAAACATCACTGTCTGTCTCCAGGTTAAATTCTGTACCTCATTTTTTCTGACTTATGCTGTCACTGCTCACTCTCGCACCTGAGAAAACCACAGAAAGGGACAGTTCTCTACAACTTGTGACATTAAATTTTCTGCAAGTTTATATTTAACTAAATTTTACTTAAGAATCAGATAGTAAGGAAGTAAAACAGGAAGGAAATGCTTAAGGCAAGATAAACAACTATGAAAGAAAGCCAAAAAGCAGAGGCTGAGAGTGGAGCTCAGAGGCAGAGTGGGTACTTAGCACAAAGAGTGAATGTAAACTCGGTCCATGACAGCAATCGAGTGCCTGAACAGAGTGGCAGCTCACACAGTATGGCAGCCCACATAGTGTGGCTACTTTCTTGGTCTTCTAATCCAAGTCCATCAACCCCTTTACTGTTATTAACAGAACCTTGCTTTGAAAAAAAGAAGCGTCCCATTAGAAAACGTTTTTAGACTCCACAGCAGATCAGAATGGCCACAGGGTACACTTGGGCTTAGCAAATGTAGCTGTGTGGGAATTCACTAACAGTTCTCAAAAGGAGACAGCTTCTCTCTTAATAAGAACACTAGAGTACCAGTAGCAATCACAAGCACAGGCACCTTTACACTGTTTGCTAAACCAAGTGTTCACTGTTAGAACAGCCACACCAAACCCAGACCACTCACAACCCAGACTTATGTAGAGTAATGTCTGAGACCAGTCATGAAAATAAGACAGAGAGTGACAGGGCACAAAATCAGGAGGCAGTAATATAAGTACAGGCCAAGGACTTGGACCTGGAAGGAAGCCATAAAGACTTAGGGGCTGATCAGGAATAAAGAATGTGTGCACACATCACCACATAGAAGCAAGCCATGAGGAAAGCACACACTTTTCCAGCTAGGGAGATGAATGACCACCAATACAACTAACCAAAACAAAGGCTGGAGAGGCAGTTATTTTGTTCCGAATTTGATTAAGGGCTTTGTTTTCTTTGATGGAGTGGGGCTTTATTGTTGTTAGTTAATTTATTCATACAGAATTTGAGGAAACAGAATGAAAACTGAGGAACATTTGTTTAAAAATATATACATAAAAGAAACTGACAGGAAAGACACAAGGAACCGAAAATTAGAATTAACTCAGCTAGAACCAAAAGAACTTTAGTGTACATAGGTTTTTAAAGTTCCAACTATAGAAATGCTTGATGTTATGAGAAGAGATCCATGCACTCATTCATTATAGTCTGAAGATATGGCATTATGTTAATCACTGGGGATACAGTTAAGTCCCAAATAAGAAACTTTATTTTGAATTTACATTTTAAAAGTATAAACATTAAATAGTTAATATATAAAGCTAAGTAGTATGCATTTTAAACAGTAACAGGACAGAATACAGCAGAGCATTGGAGACAGATAATAAAGGAAAACTTCTCTGAAAAGATGACATTGGCACAAGAACTGAAGGGAGACATGTAAGTATTTAAATGTATGCCTAGGGTAAAAATACCTGCAAAGATCCTGTGGTAATGGCAGCTGTGGCAGACTCAAGGAATAGAAAAATGAACTGTATGCTTTAGGAACATAAACAAGGAAGAAGACAGAGTGTGAATCACAGACAAGGCAGTCTCTGTGACACTCAGGGTTTTGATTTACTGTGACTGCAATGGGAAGCCTGTCAACACACGGGGCTTGTAGTGGGGTAAGAGCCTTTCTGGAACAGCACTGTGTCCCCTCTGTGACAGGATGACCAGGAGAGTAAGAGTGGAAAGAGAGTAACTCAACTTGAAAAGTTTTAAAAATAGAACTCAGGGGTCTATGGACTGGTCATTAGAGAAAGACAAGTCAAAGATGACTTTGTTTGTTTTCTTTTGTTTTAAAACAAACTTTGATATAGTCATAAAACTTTGTTTTGGTTATCATTTGTATAATATTTCTTTTTCCTTCATTTATCGTAAAAATGTGTAAAGATTTTATTTTAGACACGTTTAAGTTGCATAAAGTTGGACTAGGTTGCTTTCTGAAGGCTGAAAATAATTATCTTAACTGGGATACTTAGTCCACTTATGCCTTATCCCCATCCATTCTGGAGGAGCTACTAACAACTAATGGTGGCAGACGGAGAGGCAGTCTTTTTCTTCGGTGGTGTAACCACCAAGAAGATGCCTCACTAAATAAGCCCAACCATCACCCTTCAAGCAACCCTCATTAAGTTCGGTGGTCTCACAAGCTCACAAAAACATCTAGATTTTGGTATTTTCTCCATCTACCTGTATCAGTCAATATTAATTTTTAGGACATTCTCAAATGCTACTCTTCCCCAACACCATGTCACTTTCAATCTCAAAGCTTGGCAACAAGCCTTCATTTAACACAGGACTGAATTTGTGTATCCTTACTATACTAATGACATTCTTAGTAACTAAGATGATCTGTGAATGGGATGTAAACCCAGATTTACATATATTCTTTCCAAAGAGAAGAGGTCATCTAAAGAACACTCAATATGGGAAGCTATTTTCACTTGTAAATATTTACTTCTAACATGGCAAGGACCGAGCTAAACCTTTAGTGTGGACCTGATTTATCACCTTCCCTCAGGATTTCTACGTGTTCTCAACCATAGCATCAAAATGTCAGTTAATAACAGTCTGAGCACAGATCCTAATATTCTCCTCCAGGTACTAGATACACAATTCTAAGTTCTTGTCTATCTGTTACTAAACAACACAGTGATGTTTTTCAGTATCATACGTAACTACTACTTCGTTTTTAAAGTTTATTCTTATTTTATGTTCATGAATGTGTGTGTGTGTGTGTGTGTGTGTGTGTATACCACATGTGCGCCTGGTGATGGTAGAGGCCAGAAGAAGGAATCAGATTCCCTGAAACTCGAGTTATAGATAGTTATGAGCTGTCATGTAAGTGTTGGGAACTAAATTCAGTCCTCTGTAAGAGCAGCTGGAGCTCCTAACCACTAAGCATCTCTAACCTGTAATTTCTAAATTTTAGATGCGTGTTGGTGTAACACTCTAGAAAAGACTCATTTGTTCTAAGTAAATCAAGCCTTATTACATACAGAACACTTAAAAATGAAGTTTGTAGTTTGATTGGGTTTTTGTAAGGTACATAGACTGTTCTAACTTCCTGCCCAGAAAGTCTCACTGCAGACAAGAGTCAAATCATCTCTGGGAGGAGGGTGGTAGCTCAGCTGAGAACAAATAAATGTATGCAAAAAACCAGTGGACACTAATCTGAAAGAATTACAACTTTCAATAGGCAACTTCTCATGTAAAGTTAAATTAAATGAAAGTCTTAGATGTTTCCTAATCTGACACATGTGGAAATTGTCCATTGAAATCCATAGCCAATTTGAACATTTTTTTTTGAAAACAAAAATTGTATCTTCACATTGACTTGTTTTATTCTAAAATGTCCCAAACTATAGTATAAGCAATTATAAATACAGAAAAATACAAAGCCTAAAATATTTTTAATCATCTTCATTTTGTTCCTTCCACTTGCATGAATAGAAATTTAATAAAGAGCTGAATTGTGGCTGCTGTGAAACAGCTGGCGAACATAAGCACACCCCAGTAAGGCTTGAGCGGACGCTGGGAGAATAGGATATAAAATGCAGTTAAACTCCCAGCACTCAGGGACTTGAGCAGCTTCTCTTCTCTCCCTGCACTGTTACACAATCCCTGAAGCTCTTCCTGTGCCTCTACCTAAACTTAGGTAGGAAAGCAAGGAAAACAAACTCATTTTTTCTCAGTTTGGACAAAGTTGTGAATGTGTTTTCAGATATGCAGTCTTAGGTCTGAGGGTTGTAAATGTCTGTCACTAATATTTTATTAACATAAATATCTGTCTACCTTTGCAACTGAAATCCCATAGTCCTGGAGAGGCCTAATGGCTTCTTTTAGTTCTTCAAGAAACACAGAGTTACTTAGAGAACCTAAAACAAGAAATGTTGAATGAATATTATTGAATTTGATCTTTTAAAAGATGAACATTTAAAATTAAAGGTAAAATCTGAACACACAAAAAAATTAATTAATTTTCATTAATTTAAGTATTTGTATAACTAGCCTTCAAAACAAACACACCAAGACACATATTTTCCTATTGTTTCTTTATTCTTATTTCTGTTATCACAATATAGTTTAATTTTGTAAGTTACCTTAAAAATGTATTTTTTTTAATTTTTATTGGATGTTTTATTTACATTTCCTATGTTGTCCCCTTACCCCATCCCCCACCCACCCAGGAACCCCCAATCCCCTCACCCCTCCTCCTTCTTCTCTGTGGATGTAACCTCTATCTACCCCCCCCCACTCCCACCTCCCCACCCTCAAAATTCCCACCCCCTGGGGCATCCAGCCTTCATGCGGTCTATTTAAAGTATATATTTAAAATATAATAAGCTTGAATCAGCGCTCCAGCACAGATATGTCCCATGAAGGAGACTGTGTATATTAGGCAGGCCAAGACAGGAACCAGATCCATAACAAGTTTTGAGAAGTGATCAGCAATGAGCGCTAGAGGCTACCTGGGTGACTCAATGCTGTAGCTGGAGAAGACTGAAGTCTACTACAATGACTCGTGCTCTCAGAAGTGTATGCCCGGGAATGCCCTAGCAGACATGGAGCCCAGCACCATAGACAATGTGAGGTCTGGGCCTTTGGGGCTGTTCTTCTGGCCTGACAACTCCATCTTCACCAGCAACAACTGGACCAAGGGCCACTATAAAGGAGTATGAGGATTTTAACTGCCTGCAAAACTTCTAACTCACACACTCACTGGGCATGCACAGACTCAGGCATGGGCACACTGCTCATCAAGATCTGAGAGGAGTACTCAGACTGCATCATGAACACCTTCAGAATCATGTGGTCACTTATGGTCTCCAACACCACAGTAGAGCCCTACAATAACAGGCCACTGGAACACTTGCCGGTGGGGAACACTGATGAGACCTGGTGTATCAACAACAGGGCACTCTACCATATTGCCTCCACAGGCTCAAGCTAAGCACACCTACCTATGGGGAACTCAACCACCCAGTATCTGCCACCAAGAGCAGTGTCACTGCATTTCTGCATGTCCATGTCCATTTGGGAAGTAGACAAGCAGATACTGGCCATTCAGAACAAATTAGATACCCTATATACAGCATACTTATACATGCATACGAAACTTTCAACTTGACTTTAAAACACCAAATCACAAATAACATTAAACAGTGCCTAGAGTTGTGAACTCATTTTGGTAATTCCACTACAACTATACTGTTACTGACATGAGGCTTAAATGAAACCATCACAATTATGTTCAATAGTCATGTTAATTAGCTCAGTATAATTAAAGACATAGCCAAAGCAGAATATAGAATAGTAAGCTAAATCATTGCTAAAACTACATATCCAGCTTTTATAAAGTTGCTCAAACAGCTACACGCTAAAGAAAAGAATAAGGAAGTATACTCCAGAAATGACTGCATGAAATTCAAATGGTTTGTCAGTAACCCTGAAGTAGTGTTTTCTATGAATAAGCAATATGTGGACCCATTTAATCCTCACACTAAGTTTAGAAGACAATCACTACTGCATCATAGCAGATGAGGAAAGAAACAGGAAAGCTAAGGTGCCTGGACTCATGCAAGCAAGCAAGCAAATCACAGAAACAGCATTACCACACATACGGTTATAACCGAAGGAAAGCTCCCACTGAGTGTTCTGACTACAGCGAAATAAGTACCTCAAGAGTCATGTAAGAATTTTAAAAGATACTTACCAACTTGGCAAAAATAAGCTAATGAGGCTTTTCCTGACTGCAGTGTGCTGAAATACTGCTGAGGACTCAGTTCTGGGAGAGAGTCTTCAGTTGACTTGTAAAAACTGCACATCAAAAGCAATGCAACACCAGCTCTAAATACACTGAAGCCAGAAGACATCATGAGCTGTGCCTGGACATACGTGCCAGGAGACTTGTCTGTTTTCTGCACTGCTGTGTTCTACTGCCTGAAGTGATACCTAGCACAGAGCAGAAGATCAGCAAAGTTCTGTTAGACTAAATTTGTTAAAGATATCAAATGAACAGTCTTTACTAGAACTTTATTTCCTTCCAGTGAGAAAGAAATTCTGAGGAGGAATCATATACAAGAACACTGAATTGACAATACTTTTGTTTCACTTTATATTTTCACAGTGCTGGGGACTGTTTAAGAAAGTTTAAGGAAGTTTAGGGATAGTTTAAGGAAGTACTATGTATCACTAAGCTAATTACATTCACAGGCCTTGAAGAGGGCTAGGTGTACATCATGCTATTATTGTTGATTCTGTAATTCTGTTGGTGGTTTGAGACAAGGTTCTAGTCTGAAGGCCTAGCTCACCTCAAATTTGTAACATCCCTGTTTGCTGCCTTTTGAAAGCTTATATTACAGTCATTCAATACCATATTCAACTTGATTTTTGATAACTGCAAAAGAAATCAAAGATATCTACAAAATGCTTATTAAGGTTCACATCTTTACTAAAGTATGTTAAGCTGACATTCTTGAACATTCTAAAATTAATTTAAAATATTATCCAGTCCTTTATTATTTCCTGTGTTAAAGAATGAACTCAAAGCCTTATACAAGCTAGGCAAGCACTCTACCACTGATCTTTTAGGTCAGCCACCTTCTTCCTTCCTTAAGTCAAGGTATCAATCAGCTGTCCAAGCTGGCCTCGAATTTATGATCTTCATGCCCCAGCGTGCTGAGTAGCTTAGAGTACAGGCCTATACCACCAAGCCTGGCTAACTCATTTTTGAAATTGGACATTTTCTTTGACCCATTTACAGCTAATGCAGAACAAATACTCCAGCAACTGTTAAACCCCATTTGGTTGGGAACATGACATGCAAAGTCTGCTATTGGTTTACTACCTTTTAAATCTCCTGTAAAAGATCTACTCACAGTATGCAAGAACATTCGTTCTGAACAGAAGCCTACTTTGATGCTTAGAACATACTATTTTACACTGGTTATACATTGCAATCTGAACTGGCTGGTCCAGCCCTACTTTCTGAACCTAGTTTGGTCTAGTCATCAATTCTCCAACACACCTTCTTCCTTGGTATGCTTAACATATTCCTTCTTGGCCTCCTCTCAGTTTTGTCTGCTATTTTGCAGTTTTCAATGTTTTTTAACATCTCTGGGAGTTTTCCTATACTATCAAAGTTTAAATGAAGATAGCTTAGGTAAGCAATTTACCACAGACATACATTGCCAGCCCCTAGGGAAATTAAAGTAAGATAAAAATACCATATTTATAAAAAGCATAAATACACTCTAGGTATAAGTAAGAATTTTCATCTTTTAATCTGAAATAGGAACGATCACTACTTTAAGATGTTTATATATTCCTAAGAGTAAGGGCAGGGTTTTTCACCAAAGAATAACATGACAATTTTATAAAGAAATCATAAAGCACTGGCTATACACTCCATTCATCCAAGATGATCAATGAGATATTTCTCCCCTAAAGAGCAGGTGTTCTTGGAAAAAAAAAAAGAATGAAAGTAATGATTCATGGATTACTTAATAACTTCTGAAATTCATTAGACCAAGTTACTATCAGTGAACAAATCTGCCTTCAGTTTTTAATCCTGAATTTTGTTAAAAAGTTGAAAGTAAAATAAGAAATGGCAGCTGTAAAGGGTATATAAAAATGTAATCTCAATGATACCTCATTAGGAGGTATTCTTAAAATTGATTATACATTCTAACCATTGTAAGCAACCTATTTCAGGGCTGCTTTATTGATGGAAATGTTTTAAAATAGGTCATTCACTATTTTCTTGGTATTCTGGAGGAAACTGCATGTATTTCTATGGCTAATGGAATAACTACAGAGCATTCATTACTATATGAAATAACAAAAACCTAATTAAACAGCAAAGTATTAGGTTAAATCACAACCGAAAGACCAACCATCAATTATTTCCTTGTCTTGAGGCTACAATTCAATTATTTTAAACTAAATTGGACATTAGAGTTGGCACACTGTTCCTCTCCCCACTGTGTGCTTTGCAGCTCCAAAGGTTTGACTTTAGTGAACTTCTATGTGACTGGACAGGTGAGACTACACCTGTCAAAGTATAGCTACCAGCTAGGGACCAGAGACAGGCATGCATCAGTAATCCCACAATCATTTCACCTTTGATAATATTTGACTATTTAAAACATACTTAGAGCATAGAGTATGTGGAGTCTGCTAGAACTAAAACTGTAATAACCAAAGTTGAATGGATGAGGAGACACAAAGGGAGAACATGAACAGTGAGGCAGTGACAGAGGCTAAATATATTTCACAACACCAAAAGCCAAAGTTATGGAAAATAGTAAAATCTATGCCAAACAAAACACATGACTACAAATTGGGAGCAGTTATCTCTAGAGAAAAAACTGAGACAAGAATAAGTATCAAGGCAACTTATGAAGTCCACAAAGCCATTCTTTTTTTTTTTTTCCTTTCCTTAGCTTTTTCAGATATGGTCTCACTGTGTAGCCTAGCTTGGCTTCATGGTGATCCTCTTGCCTCACACTCCAGAATGCTGAGATTACAGGTATGAGCTGTAATGATACCTGGTTAGCATCACTTCTTTAAATAAATCATCTCCTTTTTATTTTAAAAGTTATTTTTATCTTCTTTGTCCTTCAACTTTTACAATCTTTCACCTTTTATTTGTATGTAAATAAATCTTCCACCATTATTCAAATCAACCCTATCTGGCTATAAAAGAATGGACAAACCTATGCATAGAAAAAAAATATTTGCTCAAAGGCTTTCCCTCCTTATACAAGGATCTTTAAACTAAAGGGCAGAGAATGTGGGTGGGAAACAGTATCAGCAAGCACAGAGTAAAAACAAAGATATAGAAAATAGTGATTTTTCCCTCCAGTAACTAGGAAAGGTATGAAAAAGCAGTGCTCAATGCTTCAAAAGTCTACACACCCACACAAATTGACGAGAACCCTGGAAGAAATGTAGCCTAGGTGTGGCAGATCCTGGATTCAGTACTCTTCACAAGTGTAAGGCAAGCTTCACTGAACTTCCTCATTCCACTTTAGCTGAAGTTGTTTATGATACCTTGTGACTTCAATGTGGGGCGTGCAGGGCGATATCAGTCAACAGTTTCAACAACCAGCACATGGCAGGCACTTTATTGGTAGGTACTGTGTCAGCAGGAACACAGCACAAAGAATCCTTAGCTAATACGTAATGAGCTCAAGGAAGACTTGTAAAATGTTGTCATTGAGATTTGAAGACCTACTTCTGAGCGTAAACTTGTCTATGTCCTTTGGTACCCAAGGTAGAAATGAGCAGCTGCCTTAACAAAAACTCCAAAATACTAGCTAGGAGGTCAAAGAGACCTCAACACTGGTCTGGGCACCACAAGAAAAGGGTTATCTGACATTGATAATCAATAAATGAGCCACATTAAGTTGATAAAACTGTTGCTACAGCAATTTGGAGATGATACATACTTAATGAGTCTACAATGAGTATGTACCAAAGTTCTTACAGCTAATGAGGTTATTTTAAGCACTAAGAGGCTTGCAAACAGAAGATTCATACTGTATGGTAGCCGCTGTTGGTTGTATTTAACAAGGTATGCATGCAAAAACAGATTCTGGGAAGCACCAGCAAAGACAGGCAATATGCAAACACAAAATGGAACTTAGACCCAAACTATTCCTTGTTCAAAACAGCATGCTGACCAAACCACCTCACAACCTCAAAACAAAAGGGCATATACTCCAAAGCCAGTTTGAGATGCTGCCAACATAATGATAAAACTGGCAAGACCTGTCACAGGACAAAGCCAAAGACCATGGAGAACCATGTTCTAGGACACACAGAACGAGCACTGCTGGCTGCTAATCTGTGCCAAATAACTGCTGTGTATTCAAGTTCTCTGAAGAAACTGCATCTATATAAAGACCCTGCAGCATGCTTGACCTGTGCTGAGTAGAACATGAAAGACAGAACACTGTAAAACAAGAACCAAAAATCATCCTGTACTACCTCTTCCCCTTTCAGTCAACACTGACTTTGAATCTGGCCGTACATCTGTGATGTTAGGAATAGCCTCCTCCAATCATAAAGCTAATGAGATAAAGACAACCTCTAAATGCTGGAGATTCCCCTGCCTCATTACAATCCACCTGATGAGCCTACCATTGAATAAACACAGACTTATGGCTTTCTCTTCATTTTACCATTATCGTATGTATGTGTGCATGACTATATCTGTGTAGATGGTAATACTAGTTGGTGCCTGGTAAACTACCGATCCAGAATGAGTACAAAACAGATCTTAAGCTCCTGTGTAACGTGTGCTTGGTGGTGGAGAATTGAGAAACAGCACTCTTCTTAGGTAGAGCAGAGGAAAGCGCGTATTTAGGAAAGGCTGGAAGTTGGATGCTCCAGTAAATATGCTGTCCACAAGAACACTGAATCTTCGGTGAGATGTTCACTCTGAGAACACAGGATTCCCTCTTAATCTCGCATTTCTTTGACTGATTTGCTACCAAATACCAAAAAAAAAAAAAAAAAAAGAAAGAAAAAAGTAACAAACTTCGTACAGTGGCCCAATATACAGTCGTTTCTCACTTATTTAAAGAAGAAATATACCTCTTATTTTGTACCTCTGGGTCTCAGATGAGGATAGCACCACATGCTCCTACACAAGCAGAATATCACACTAACTCTTCCATTCTGAACAATCACCAAATTGTTACTGCTCTCACACACACACACACACACACACACACACACCGCCCAAGACAGCTCTCTAAATTGCAAGTTTCAAAGAATCACCTTCCCCTTCCAGAAGGCCTTAACATTGATCTATTTCCAGTACCACAGTCCTAAAAGACCTCTACCCAAGAGATGGAAGGGTTGATTACTTACAGTTTCCGCCCGCGCTCTACTTCATTCGCTTCCCTCGCCCCGTGTTTCCTCCTGCTCACTTAGAAAAAGAAAGAAGGAAAAAAAAATGAAAAGATCAAAACCAGCGTCATTCGGTGCCTCAGAAACAAGTGAGCTGAATCAGGAGCCGGAGCTCAGCAAGCAGCCTGGCTAGAGGAACGCTGCCGGGTGCTGAGGAGCATGCAATCCTGCAGGCAAGGTCTCGAGGCCCACGCTGCTATGCACCTGCCTGAGATCCTCAAGCGGTGAAAAGTAAGGTCTCTGAGGCCAGCGCTTCCCGCCACCCGAGTGGAGACATCGACAGAAGGCGGGGCAGGGGGGCCGGTCCTCAAGGCAGCTCGCAAAGCGACTACGCCTACCTGAGAGAGCTCACCGCCCACGACTGCCACTGCCTCGGCAAAATCAGTCTCTTGGGCGAAAAAGAAAAAAAAGCCACTACCGAGACTCCGCCTGCTCCTCGTGCTCCTTACGTAAGAGATCCTCCAACCAATGGAAGGCCAGGGGGCGGAGCGAGAACAGCCCCAGGTGACAGAATCTGGAGTCCTCCCGCCGGCGCGAGGAAGTCTTGCAGTTGCTGGGCCAATCAGCAGTGTGGGTGGGGAGGGGGGGGGGGGGGGAAGAGGAGAAAGCAGACGGCCAATCAGGGCAAAGAATTCTGGAGTGACAGGTTCTGAGGCCCGTGGTCTTCCGAGTGAGGCGCCCAGAGGGCGCGCCCGCCCGGGCCAATCGCCGGCAGCTCACAGTGCGGAGCGAGCGCCTCAAAAGCTCGGGTTTCTCAGCTGATTGTCTCCAGCCGAGAGTTGTTTTCTGCTGCCGCCGAGCCGAGCCGCGGCGGGAGGAGACGAGCCCCCCGGGGGGAAGGGGAGGCGGGCCCGAGGGCAGCCGCGGCCACCGCGCGGGGCTGCGACTCCTGTCACGGCGCTGCCCGGGGCCGCAAGCTGGGGCGGGCGGGAGGTCCGGGGGGCGCTCGGACCGCTTCCTTCCCGCGCTCCCTCTCCGCTGCTCGGGTCCCCTCATGAGGGTGTCAGTGCCGGGGCCGGCGGCCGCCGCGGTCCCCACGGCCGGCCGCGAACCCTCGACGCCCGGCGGGGGCGCCGTCGCGGCCTCGGGCCCCGCGGTTCCCGGTTCGGTGCAGCTGGCGCTGAGCGTGCTGCACGCGCTGCTCTACGCTGCGCTCTTCGCCTTTGCCTACCTGCAGCTGTGGCGGCTGCTCCTGTACCGCGAACGGCGGCTCAGTTACCAGAGCCTCTGCCTCTTCCTGTGTCTCGCGTGGGCAGCGCTCAGGACCACGCTCTTCTCGGCCGCCTTCTCCCTCAGCGGCTCTCTGCCCCTGCTGCGGCCACCCTCTCGCCTGCACTTCTTCCCGCACTGGCTGCTCTACTGCTTCCCCTCCTGCCTCCAGTTCTCCACGCTCTGTCTCCTCAACCTCTACCTGGCAGAGGTAAGGCGGGAGGACCGGCGAGCGGGGGAGCGGGGCCGCCGGGATCCACTCCTGCCAAGACTGACGGGGGTCGGGGCGGGGGAGGTGGCCGGAGAGCAGCCTGGGGACACCGAGACCCTCCTGTCTTTCCCTCAACTTAAGCCGCTGATGGACTCGGTGCCTGAGGGGGTTGGAGAAGAGAGAGAGAGAGAGAGAGAGAGAGAGAGAGAGAGAGAGAGAGA
>NW_021621003.1:4815447-4957226 GCF_004785775.1 Grammomys surdaster | reverse complement strand
CCCCAACAACTTAAGGCAGTGGGACACCCTTTGTTCAGTGTCCCAGACCTCCACGTAAGGCGTTGGTGGCGACCACAGAGAGGCATCGTAAGAAGTAGCATCTCCGGTAGCTCTGTCGGGGCTGGACCGGGTTGAGGGAGGTTGGATGCTGAGGTAGAGGCAGCTCTGCTGAAGCTGGACCGCTGCCAGCCATTACGTCACCAGGCAGAGCTGTTCCTCCGCTATTGTTGCTGCGTTTCTTTTATTAGAAGCTTATATTCCCCCCCTGCATCTCCTTAACTGTGGCTCGATACACCTTACACAAATTCTGATTGATCGCTTCCCCGACGGGGTGAACGATCAATAACCAATGCTGCGGGACAGCCGAAGGACCTCCATAAAGCCCTTTAGTGTTTGTCCCAGTTGCTGCTTGTTTTGGCTATTTAGGCGGTCTCTTACAGCACAGCCCTTTGGGGGAGAGCTAATTAGGCGAGAAGATAACCTGTGCCTGTTGCAGAAACAAACCCTGGAACTGTTTTTCTGGGTTTTTTTTAAATCAACAACTTGCTTAATAACTGGAGTCTAATCACACCCCCTTTCTCTTTTATGGGGAATTGCTGCTTGGATTGCATTGTTCTGCAGCACTTTGGTATTTGACCCATTTCAGACAGGTTGGGGGTATAAGGTTGTCAATCATGTATATCAATGGTATTTACGCCTTATTATTTTCAGGTTTGTCCCAGAAAAGTCTTTCTTTCCCTCAAAATAAGAGCTTAGGAGAGGAGAAAGAAGGTGACATCATACACTTAATACTGACTAATATAGAACGGTATTGGTCTATGCAGCTAATCCTCTCAAAGGCTTTTGGAGGTGATGAGAATTAACATAGTTCCAAGGAAAAGTAACCAAAAAGGCACTTTTGAATCAGATTAAGTGTTTATATTTCCTACATAAACCAACTCCTTTTCTCCCTTAATAAACAGGAAAACAGAAAGCATCATTTTTAAAATCACAATTGTAATTTCAACTATATACAAGCTATCTCCAAAAAAAATTAAGTAAAAAAAACAAACTATTCTCTATCCACATAATACCACAAAATCTCAAACCCTTAGGAAGCAAAAGGGGAACGCATATGCAATTGTAACTCAAAGAAACATGCTACAATGGTGTCATATTTGATTGCTTAAGCTATTATAACACTTATTTATAGCTAAACTGATAATTGAGTTCTTCTTGACACTTCTGGTAGGACATTAGTAATTTCCCATCATTGAAGCCTTACTTTAGCCTCAGATACAGTTAATCTACCTGAAAATGACTAAAAGTTAGCTTGCTAGGAGCATCAGATACCATGAGTGTCATCATCCCCCCATATGTCTTAATATAAGAAATTATATATGCAATTCATTGCTAATACCACCCTTCCATTTTAGATATAACACATAACCAGAAAGTGTGCAATCTTAAACATGGAGCTAGGTAAGATTTATGTATGTATACATCCAAGTTAACCAACAGCCTGAGTGAGATCTTGAATGCCTTAAGGGTTCTCTTGTATCTTCTACCAGCCAGCACCTCTCACTCAAAGGGAAATAAAGAAGCCAAAACATTATCATAATAGGAAAAATATCAACTATATTTAAGTACAAATTTCTAAAGAGTATTTCTGGAGCAAAAAATAAAGAGTAGATAAAATTTTCACTTATTTTATCACTGATATTCCAAGTAAGGAAGCATTAAAGTCTGGAAGTCTTATTAAATGAATCACCTGTTTGTGTGTGATATTTTTTTTGGAAAAAAGAGAATCCCTCTTACCCTAGAAAATATAATTTTCAAAATACTGTACTAAACCTTTTTTATTTGTTTATTTCTCAGTATCTTCTGGAAAGGGATGATGATGTTTGTCTTTTATAATAAAACTAAAATTTTTAAGACATATAATAATACTTGAATAAATATCTTTTTTGAAAGCTTGCTTTAAAATAGACATGTGAATCAAAATTTATTTTCCAGTTCATAGATATCTATATTTAAAAGAGTATCTGAAGTGAAGTGTGGTGGTACATACCTATAATTCCAGCACTTGGAAGGGGGAGAGGTTTCAAGAATTTTGAGAGCAGCCTAAACTACATAGTTCTAAGACAATATGGCCTATATAACAACTAAACTTAAAAAATGAGTATGTTAGCACAAATTTGTAATCCTTGTACCTAGATGACAGAGGCAGAAGGCTCTCTAGTTACACATTGTCATACCCTGCCTCAAAAAAACAAAACAGTAAGAAAAGAGTGAATTTGTTTTTCTTGTGTTTTTTTGAGGCAGGCTGTCAATGTACTCCAGGATGGCCTTGAACTCTCCATCCTCCTACTTCAGCCATCCAAATGCTAGGAAATATAGATGTATACCACCTTGCCCAGTTCTGGATTACAATTTTTAAATAACAATTACAAGTAACTGGAAGTATATTTTCCATTGATCATTCTGAATTAGTAAAGTTTTTCTCTGCAAGTTGCTTCTTTATTATAATTTTTTGTTTTGTTTTCAGATGAGCTTGCTAGTTATCTCAGACTGCCCTGGAATTCACTGTGTAGCCCAAGATGCTATCAAACTTAAAAATCACATGCTTTTAAATTCTTCATAGTATAGCAAAGTTGTAGGGAAAGTTTGTTGACCAAAACAAAGCTATTATTTAATTTTTGTCCTAAAGTATTGTCTTTACTGTCTCATATTAAATACTAATTCCATTTTACTTTTAATTTAAAACATTTGTTGTGCCATGTCTGATGAATTAAAAACACTCAAACTTTTCATTATAAAGAACCATGGATCAGGGCAGAAGACATGCCACATCAGTTAAGAGCACTTGCTGCTCTCACAGAAGACTGCCAGTTCCAGCACCAGCTTGTGGTAGCTTACAACTGTAACTGTAGGTGCCAAAATATTTATATTCATACGCACATGCACCCTCACAGATACATAGTTTCTAAAAGAACCATAGATCATTATAAACATAGAAAACACCATTTACTACTTTAAACATGTTTTATGGTGACCTTTCCAAAACACATGATTTTTAAAAGTTAAGAACTGTGTAAACCATTCTTCTGGTTTGTACCTGAATGGAATTGATCTAAAGTATTTTTTTCTGACTTTCCGTCTTTCTGATTTTTGGAATGGAAAAAAGTATAATAACCTAAAAACGAATATTGAACCTTTTCTGACAGTATCAGTAGAGTATGACCTTTACCAGATAAAATTTTGTACTCTTATATTTCCCCTAGTGAAGATTTCAGTCTTTAAAAAGATTATTATGATCTTATCCTTCATTAGGACATACAAAAAGAAAAAAATCAGAGTTAGTATACTATCTTTGGAGCACTATGATACATGCCAAAGTGAATGAGTTCATCTTTGAGGTCCTTATAGACATTTTTTCCTTCCAGTTTCTATAATATAAATGCTAGTTGCTTAATCAATATAAAGTACAATGACTTGATTCTAATGCTAAAAGAACTAAAACATATTTAAAATTTTAACTTCATGAATGGTATTATTGCTTCTTCAGATGAAGGTACTATTCTAAATATCAATGACACTTTAAAATGTAGCTCAATTTCCAGGTATCTTGGTTTGTTATATTATTTTTCACAAGTGAATTTTTACCACCTAAAATGGAAACTCCTATGGACAAGTTATTTTATCATATTTTTGTCTCACAGCAACTACAGCTACTATGAATAGATTATTGATTGATGATATAAAAGCTAAATTCTAGAAAATATATAATATGTATATGTAATGTATACAATTACCTTATTTTTATGAGTAAATATACATGGGTTGTCTGTAATCTTTATATTTGTGCTTAAAGATTATACATGTTATGAATGCATAGATTATCTTGGCTTAAATAGAGCAAAAGTTAATTACTCCTGGTAAAATATTACTAACAAAGCTTCTAAGATATAGTAACTGAAAAGTCTATAAGATAAATATCTCACATCACAAGTTAATACTCAATGGAAATGGCTTAATTCAGCGTTTAACTATTTGCAAGAAATATAAACTGCTTTTGTTTGAACCTACTCAACTACCTTTTACCCACTAACTTGATCCTACAACTGAGCCTATACTTTTTCACCGAAGGCAGGATCAGATTGTCTTATAATTTGAGTTCCAGGCAGTTGTTAGCTACCTAATGTGGGTGCTAGGAACGTGGGTCCTATGAAACAGCAACAAGTACCTAACTGTTGAGCCATCTCTCTAGCCCTACAAAGTAAAATCTTTTAAAAAGAAAATCCAGTAGGGGCTGGATAGTTGGCTCAGTGGTTAACAGCACTGGCAGCTCTTCCAAAGGGCCCAGGTTCAATTCTCAGCACCCACATATCAGTTCATGACTATGATTCCAGTTCCAGGAGATCTGACACTCTCACACAGACATACACGGAAGCAGAACACCAACGTACATAAATATTTTTTTAAAAAAAATTAAAACCTAAGTCCTAGCAATTACAATAAAACAAAAAGGAGAAATAAGTTTAGTATTTAGAAAAGGAAAGTAAAATTGTATTTGTAAATGACATAATTGCTGAGATCAAACATCCTAAAGAATCTTCAAAAACTATTAGAACTAATAAGTGAACTTAACAAATTAAAGGATAAGACTTTTTATACTGCAAAAAAAAAAATTAGAAGCTGAAATTGAGAAACTTTCACTTACAAAACAATAATGTTAAAAATTAAAGTACTTAGGAATAAATGTAATATAATGCAAGATGCGCAAGACATATAATGAACACTATGAAACATTAAGAGAAATTAAAAAAACAAAATACATAGTTCGATAATAGAGTATTCTGCTGACATATACAAAGCCCTGGGTTAGATCCCTAGCATTGAAAAAAACAAAAACCTATGTAAATGAAAAGCATACCTAACAGGATGAATCGTTTTAGGATGTAACTTCTCTCCAATTTGAGCTATACATGAAATACAGCCCCTATTAAAATCTCTGCAGAATTCTATACTTAGAGAAGGGAGATGTCAGGGGCAGCCCTGCTTATACACTGAAGGCCTAAAATCAGCCATAGGCCTAAAATCAGCAATAGGCCTGCCACACATGTATACTAACACCAAGTCTTGGGTCTCTATGGAAAAACATTGAAACAGAGGGCTATAAGCTATTGTAAACAGGCAGCTTTTGTGGAGATTTACCAGCCTGAGTAGTCATAGACCTTGTAAATAGGTAGCCTTGGCAGATAATACCAACTTAGATAAGGATAAGTGAATCATAGGCAGAGTCATAGCGACCTGTCCCCTGAACCTTCACCCAGCCCATACCCTGTTCTGAAAGATATCTGTATTCCCCCTGAACACTCATGCTCCAGTGTCATCCCCTTCCCCACGTCCTGCCTTTTTGTGTTTATAACCCCTGTGTGAATAAGTAAAAATTATGATTTGAAAAAAAAATCTCTGCAGAAGTTATAAAATACTTGGAATGTTTTTGTGGAAAATAGAGGGCTCCCAAGTCCTTAAAGTTTTGAAAAAGAGTACTAAAGTTGGATAATCATACTACCTGATTTTTCAAGAGGTTTTATAAGCTAAAGTTATCAACACCATGTAATATTGATATAAAGATGTATCAGTAGAGCAAAATTCAGAGTTCTGAATTAGACATACACCCTTAATTCAACATGTTCTACAAAGATGTCAAAATTTAGTAAGAGAACATTTTGTTAAATACACAAATGGAAAAAATAAAGATTGATTCTTACCTTATACCATACTTTAAATTCTACTTGATATAAATCATGAACTTAAATGTAAAAACTAATATTTTTAGAAGAAAATTTTTGTTTTCTTAGACAAGATCAAAATTTCTTGGTTAGAAAATAAAAATCATGAACCAAAACTGACAAATGAATTCTTAAAATTAAAGCCTTTTGGTTTTTGCAAAACAGAATGAAGGTGAGGAAATATTTATAAAACAGTACCTGGCAAAAGAATCTGTGTTTAGAATATATAAAAAAAAAAAACTCTTAAATTCTGTACTAAGAAAAATAGGCAAAAGAGTTCAAGGTACACCTTGTAAAGAGATTTGTACAAGGCCAAGAAGCACTTAAAAGATGGTCAGGATGATTAGTTATCAGGAGAATTAAAATTACAATCATGATTAATTACCACTGAACATTGATTAAGAAGTCTAAAATGTAAAAGACTGACCATATCATGGACTGCTAAAGCTGAAAGTTAATTAGAAGTATGAACAGGGGAACTAGAGAGATGGCTTTGCACTTAAGAACACTGGCTACTCTTCAGAAGAACCCAGGTTCAATTCTCAACAGCCATAAGGCAGCTCACAACTCTCTGTTAACTCCTGCTGTAGGGCATCCAACATAACACCCTCACACGGACATGCATGCAGACAAAACAACACACAGAAAAATAAGTCATTTTTTTAAAAGAATCTATGTGCAGGGGTGAGGGGCTGATGGCTTAAGTGTAAGGCTTTACAACCAGTTTGGAAAACAATCTTTAAAAACTGTAGTGTAAGTCTGTCACATAATCTAGCTGTTACTGTCTTAAATAACTATCTAAAAGAAACCATATGTCCATAGAAAGCCTTATATATGAAAGCTTATATTAGATTTATTTACAAGAGAACAAAACTGAAATAACCAAAATACCCATCAAAAGAATGGCACACAAAGGAGTACTACTACTATTAGGTTGTTTTTTTAAGCACATACAACATAAAGTAATTCTCAAAGTCAGTAGACTGAATGAAAGAAGCAGACTCCCCCTTCCCAAATGACCTCACTTATTCTATTTATAGTAAATGTTTTTAAACGCAAAGTAATCAGTAGTAAGTAGGCACTGGAGTCTGGAGAAGGAAACATACAACAGCCACAAAGAGTTCTTTGTTGGATGCCCAATACTGGTTGGACAGGTATGGGAGCATTCCATATTTATAGATGGTCTCTTAGTTTGTATATATCTTTCAAAACTCAGAATTCTATACACTGATGATGTATGTTATGTCTACATTTGTAATGCCTCCAGTTAGATTGATGTCTCCCTCAAGAGCAAGATTCTGCTTACTCCAGGAATAAAAGCTAAAGTGGTAAATGGAAAATGTAATTACACATTTATTAAAGTTACTTAGGTAAATTACTGGGTTACTCTGTGCCTTCCACCTTGCTTATAAAAATGAGAGCAATGATAATACCTGCTTATAGGATTATTATGAGGATTAGAATAAATATGGATATTTAAAATGATACATAGCATATAATATTACAAAATTTCAAAGAACTGGAATTGTATAGCCTGTATTATCTCATACCAAGGCATTACATTAGAATTCTGTCACAAAAGTATGTTAGGGCTGACAGTATGACTCTGTAGTACACTGTTTACCCTAGCATGTATGTGAGACCCTAGGTACAATGTCCAGCATGGATATAAACATTTATCTAGAAATTTTTAAAAACAAGTTGTCATGTAGAAATAAGTTTAAATCCATATTAGCCACATACATTTAAAAAACTGAAATTTAGCAAAGTTAACATCCTTTCTTCTTTTTTCTTTCTTTTTGGTTTTTAAAGACAGGTATCTCTTTGTAGCCCTGGCCGGCCTGAAACTCTCTTTATAGTCCAGGCTGGCTTCAAACAGAGATCTATCTCTTCCTCTGCCTTCTGAGTACTGGGATTAAAGGCATGTACCCCTACAACACAATCCTCCTGTGTCAGCCCCTAGAGTACAAAATCAAAGCCTTTAGATGTATATTGTTTTTCAGTTTTTCATAGTACTCAGAACATAATTTTCTCTCACCATTCTAATTTTCTTTTGCCCCATAATTTTACAAAATATCTGTTGTCTGTAACCCAAAATTAGATAGTTTTAATACTAATTCAAATTAACCAGTAGGAAGTGACTCTGCGTTTCTCCTTTAACACCAGAGGTTGACAGTTCTGATATGTGAGCCTATCTCCCCTCTTTTCCACGTGTTAACTTCTACATTCATGGCATAATGCCACACATACACACACACACACAATAAAAGATCTATACCTATCTCTGATTCACCCAAACTGCATCTCTGAGCCCTGACTTTCTAGGTTTTTCAGTTACTTGACATATTGTCCAATACCTCCAGCACCCAGACTCAGCATGACTTTTCTCCTCTGTCTCCACCCTATATCTATCTCTACCAAAATGTAGTTCTCCATTCCATTCCCCATTTCCTTGACTTCCACTGCACTCTGATTTTTTTTATGTAATTGAGAAGCTACAAGTAATACTTGATACTGCCTTCTCCTGCATACTTACATTCACTCCATCACCAAATCCTAACATCTCTTCAGTCCATCTCCCATCACAAGATTCAAGCTACTACAACTTGTTAAATAGTTAGCTGCCTAACTACTTTGTATTCTCTGGCACACCTACACACACATACAGGTTCAGTCTCTGCACTGTTGCTAGCGTTATCCTTCAACAAGGATCTATCTAATTTTAGAAGTTCTCTCCCTAGATTCTTTTATGGCTCTAGTTACTCTTTAGGATAAAGACAAATTTGTACATACTACAAAGCATTGCATCTTGCAGAGTATTCCTTGTTTCTCATCACTCCAGCCACACTACATGTCCTTTCTTTCAGTCCTTTGTACTGTTTCCTTTTTTAATAGAATGTTCCCATGGTTTCTGATGCCTAGAGTGTTATCCTTCTTTTCTTAGTTACTCCTCTCATTTCCTGAGCAACACTTCTTCAGAGAAGCCTGAGCACAACTATTCAAATAGATCTCCCATGTAATTTTACAGCATAAATATTTCAGCCCCCTTAGCTCTTCCTCTTCTTTCTCTTCCTGCTTACTTAATTTGATTTAAAACAGGGGTCCTACTTAGTTTGGTTTAAAACAAAATTCAAATGCTAAGATGGGCCTTACATCAAGAATGGTGGTGACTGTGAATTAAAGATATCAGGTCTTAAGACATCCACATTAACAGTTTTCACTCTAAGACAATATAAGAAAATAATGTGACTTTTCAAGAGAAAGAAGTGTATTTCTTTTTTTACATTTATTGTGTATGTGTATACTCAAATGTATACATTGTGAATATGCTGCAGAACATGTTGAAGGTCAAAGAACAACTTTCAGTAGTTGGTTCTCTCCTTCCACTTTGTAATCTCCAGGGATAGAATTCAGGCCATCAGGTCATCTCCCCGCCCCCAGCCCAGAAATGCATATTTCTTAAACTGGGGAATCTGATGACCCTGGTACTGGAGAAGTACATACAGGAGATCAGTAGTTCAAGGCAAATTTCAGCCTAATTGTGAATTCCAGGATAGCTTGGGCTATAAGACACTGTCTCAAAATTAAACAAATGGGAAATCTTCTTGTAAATATTATTTAAGAAAATATTGTCACTACTACTAGATAAGGCAAACAAAACATTTGTGTGGGTCATTCCCAACACATGTAACTGATGAATTTTACTTTCTCTTCCTCTTCTGTTTCTAGATGGTCTTTCTTAAAGTAAAAAAATAAATAAAGTCTTTATAATTTTCATGTAACAAACTGTGTTAGTTTTGTTTCCTATTGCTGCAATACAAATAACTCTAACAAAGGCAACTTACGTTTGAAAAATGGTTTATTTTAGTTTCCAGTTCCATGCTGCAGTCCATCACTACAGGGAAGTCACAACACTGGGAGCTTGGGGGAGTTGGCTATATCTAAAATTAGGAACAGAGAATAACGAATGTTTGCTTGCTACTAATGCTCAGCTCACTCTCTTTTTTTGTTGTTGTTTGTTTGTTTTGGGGTTTTGGGGGGTTTGTTTGTTTTTTCTATTGAAATATACTTCCTAATTTTTTTTATATTTTCTTTTTCTTTAGTTTATTTATTTTTTTTCAAATCATAATTTTTACTTATTCACACAGGGGTTATAAACACAAAAAGGCAGGACGTGGGGAAGGGGATGACACTGGAGTGTGAGTGTTCAGGTGGAATACAGATTCTTTCAGAACAGGGTATGGGCTGGGTGAAGGTTCAGGGGACAGGTCGCTATGACTCTGCCTATGATTCACTTGTCCTTATCTAAGTTGGTATTATCTGCCAAGGTTACCGATTTACAAGGTCTATGACTACTCAGGCTGGTAAATCTCCACAAAAGCTGCCTGTTTACAATAGCTTATAGCCCTCTGTTTCAATGTTTTTCCATAGAGACCCAAGACTTGGTGTTAATATACATGTATGGCAGGCCTATTGCTGATTTTAGGCCTATTGCTGATTTTAGGCCTTCAGTGTATAAGCAGGGCTGCCCCTGACATCTCCTCCATTAAGTATAGAAGGGCTGTGGTGATTCTAATCTTGCCAAGGCAGGAATAGAGTCCTGACCTCCAATAATTGAAGACGACCTTGTAATGGCTCTGGTCCCCGTGTCGTTGTCCAGTGAGGCATGAGGGCCAAACCCATCCCGATGTCTTTTTCCTGGAGAGGGGATACTTTTGACATCCAACTCCTATGCAGTCAGGCTTGTCCCTCAGTGAACCCAGAGAGATATTTTTAACTTTTACTTATATTCCCTTGCAGTGCTTAGCCTCGCAGCCTAAGCAAGAATTCAGATCACCAGTCAAAGGGTGTTCTAGGTGGCCCCTCTCTGCTTGGTCTAGGGGCAGAAGTCCCCTCTTTTAGGTTGGGTGGAGATGGGTTTTGGGAACACCCTGGATAGAGTAACAACCTCATCTTGAATCTCGTGGTCCTCCATAGCTAACTTATGATAATGTATCTGAATAGGTTTTCTACCAAATTATTTATCTGTTGTTTCACAAAGTTAGCCTATTTAAGGCCCAAGGACCAGAAGAAATAAGCAAAAGTAACCCAATTAATGGTCCCAAGATGGGAAGAAGTAGGGTTGACAACCATGGAGAGGCTGAAAACCAATTCTTGTACTAGCACTCATCTTTTTCTTTCTCTCTCTGTCTTTTCTCAGGGCCTTCTCTGACCTTTTTCATGCTCTCTTTAACTATCCCTGTCTTGTCTATGTAAAGGCAACATTCTTCTTTAAGGGTTGTACACAGTCAAGAGCTGTACACAGCCTTTTCTATTGTAAAATAAAATCAAGTCCAACTGTAAAATAAAATCAAGTCCAATAAAGTTCTTTTCGATTTTTGGAGGTCTCTTCAGACAGTGAAATGAGGGATTTCTTCAGATTAGTGATATCAGTCTCTAGCTGTTTGATGTTCTTGTCAATGGCCTGTCGAAGGTCTGAGTAGTATAAGTTTGGAGGCCTCAGCTCACTCTCTTCATCCAGTCCAAACCAATTAAAGCAGTGGCTCTCCACCTTCCTAATGCTACAACCCTGTAATGCTGTTCCTCATATTATGGTAACTCTCAACCATAAAATTATTTCGTTGCTACTTCATGACTGTAATTTTGCTACTGTTGTGAATAATAATACAAATATCTAATTTTCAGGATATCTGATTTGGGCCCCCAGGATTTGAGACTCACAAGTTGAGAACTCCTGGGTTAATAGAAGACCCCCACCTTCAATGTGGATCTTTCCCATCTCCATCAACTCAGTTAAGAAAATCTCTCATAAACCAGCCTAGTCTAAACAGTTCTTCATTGAGACTCCCTTCATGGGTGACTCTAGATTATGTCAAATTGTCAAGCAAAACTAACCATAACACAAAACATTAACTACATTTAATACTCACCAGTGATAGTTCAAATAAAATCTGAGAAATTTTTTCATTTATCTCAAGTCTAATCAGGTATATAGGAAGTACTATAGAACACAAGATATATCATAAACGTCTACTACACTGCCAGAGTCTAGTTTACACTTATTTTAAGGAAATTTTGCACATCCTTTACCTGCTTTCTAGAATAAGATATAGTTGAATGTTTTAAAATTATATGTTGTTTTGTTTTAAGACAGGATCTCTCGGTATATTCTTGACTATCCTAGGAACTCATATAGACCAGATTGGCCTCAAACTCAACAGATCTGCCTACCAACTGCTAGAATTAAAGGCAGACTAAAGGCACCACATCCACTGATGTTCTTTTTACAATCTAGTTGAATTATGGCTGCCAGTTTATCAGCATATTAATCATACTGTACAGTTTATTTTTCCAGACTTCAATTCTTCAGAGGTAAAAATACTGTCTTTAAATTTTGTGCTATTTTCTACTATGTTGGACTTCCCAATTGTTGATTCAGTCATTTGGACTTCTTTGAGATGATGTAATATATTTAACTGAATATGAATTTTTCTCCTTTGCAACCTCATATTACATTCTTTAGTTGGTCAAGTGTTTCCTCATTTTCTTTCTCTCATTTTGTGAAGCCTCTTACAGAACAGAAAGTTCAAGATTTAGATTCTAACTCAGATTTTGACAAATCTATTTTGAAAGGATATTTAATAGCAGAGCTGATACAATAACTTAAATTTGAGTGGATACATATACTTAGCAGCAGGAAGAAGGAAAGTAGTGAGGTCATGTGATGACCTACTAGGAACATTATGCATAGTATATTTTAAAGAGTAAACAGACTAGAATCAGTTGGGATGAAGGAACCTACTCTAAAGTGGATTTTTTTTTTCAGGTTTGTAAACTAGAAGTTGTCAGAATCCCGCTAGAACATTAAATATGGAGCAGTTAAGAACTTGAACATTGCCGTGTGCAGTAGCACATGCCTTTAATCCCCGCACTTGGGGCAGAAGCAGGAGGATCACTGTTGAGAAGCCATTCTGGTCTACATATTGAGACCCTGGCTCAAAACCAAACAGACAAAAAAATTCAACACTAAATCCTAATCCTTTGACTCTTGCTGACTTTGAGAAGGCTACTTCTGTATCTCAGTATATTTCCATGTTTAAAATAGAGCTACTTATATCTATCTCAATGCTATAGATATTAAAATACTATTTTAAAATACAGAAAGTAGTGAACAGAACACAGTAAGACACAAATGGTAGTTACAGGTATTTTAGGTGGGAAAAGAGGGCTAAGGAAAAGAGCATCCCTAAAATTAAGATTTTCTTCTGCCTGGTTTCTTACAATGAGCTTTGAACAGTCACTTTTCTTAGTCTATGAAATGTCTGTTGTGTCACTGTTTCCTACTATATGGTGAAGAGGGATTTGTAGACATTAACCCCAAATTTAGATGATGAACTAAGGTGATAGGTTTATGGTAAACCACATTAGAAATGAGAAGAATTGAAATTCAAATCTTCTGGCTACACTAATGCTTTTTCTATCATGGTATGGTATCTACTGTTAGATGCTATTGGTATTTGCATTCAAGATATTTTAGCTTTAAGAAACAAAAAAGCGAGCCAGAGAGATGGCTCAGCAGGTAAATGTACCTCTGTGAAGCCTAGTGACCAGAGTTCAGTTCCCAGAGACTACATGATAAAACTTCCACAAGTTGTGCTCTAAGGTCCTTTAAAGTGTTGAAGTTGTGTGTGCCTGCCAGCCTGTCTGTCTATACACACAAATACATAGATAAATGTAATAGAAAGAAGTCCAGATGAAAAATAAAAACAACATTCCTTATACTTCTTTGTTCCACAGGATTCCCTATGTCTGATACAGCCTATTCCGTTTCCCTCATTGTTTCACAGAACCTGATATTCTTCGGTGTATTCTTGTATTTTCAAAAGCAAGTCTACCATTTTCTTGACTTAAAAGTACAAAGGACTGTATGAACAAGCACTACAGTACACTATAGGGTATTTGCCACTGGAAAATTTATCAAAGGACAAAAGAGTTTCAGTTTTAAGATATATTTAAGTCCATCTTCTAGAAGCATAAATCTTCACTCGTAGTTTAGAAGTAAGTTCTGCATATTCCTTAAATATAAGACACATTGACATTTTCAGCAAACTTTCCATGGTAAATTAATGAACGGTTTGAAGTAATCAGTTGTATTTAGTTTTTTTTTTTTTGAAAGCTCACAAATTTTCTCACCCATAAACTTAAACTTTATTTCTAAAAATTTTAGCCATTACTTTTCAAGAACATAAAGGGTATGCAAAGCACTGTGTTTATAGAGAATTATCCTTTATTAAACAGATTTCAGACTATATTTGCTTGGGCATATTAATTATATAAATATTTAACAACTAATAACTGGTTCCTTTTACTGATGACATTGACATTAATGAAGCAGTATTTGTCACCCTGAAAACTTAGTAGGAAATTAACTTTGCTTTTTCTCCTTTTCTTTGTATCTTTTCTGTTTTTCTGGAACTCCTGCATTTAAGTATTTAACATCCTATATTGAGGTGCTTCTCTTCTCTCCTTATTTATATTACCAAATGCCTTTTTTTTTCTACTTTTGGGGAAAGATTTTCTACACTTTCAGCTCTTCCCTTGACTTTCGTCCATGAGTTCATTTTCTTCTTGGAGTTCTTTAATAACATTTTGTGTTTCATGAATGCATTATCTTAATCTATGTGAGTATGATGATCATTTTTGTTTGCTTGATTTTACTTGCTTTCCCTTTTTTCTGTTTATTTTTATCTCATCTTTTATTAGAGACTCTGAGGCTCTCTGGTTACATATGGATTGCTGTTCATAATTAGAGAAAAATGATCATGTGGGTAAGGCATGTACACCTTGAGCTGTGTTTAAGAGTGGTCTGGGGTTCTGAAACAGAGGCATAAGGCCTTAGATATTACCTCTTGAGTTGAGCAGATTCCTCAGGGGAAATATATTATAATCATTTAGAGAAGCAGAAGTTTACTCCAGCATTTTAAGAATAGACTGAGGCAAGAAAGCTAGAGTAGAGGAGATTACTTATGCCTGGTATAAATCTTCACTCTCCCTGCTTTTAGTGTGGTGACAAACTTGACAGTGCCTAGCACTTAAATGTTATACTTTAAAACAAAAGCTTTTTGCTGACTTATTCACAGAACAAATGCACAGGTACCTGCCAAAGTAAAGAAGGGTATTTTCCCAAGGAACTAGGTGACATTTATTGATTCACCTCTCAAGGCAGTGTTATTTATCTCTATTTTACCTGCCCTAGAGTGATACCTGGCTCTTCTGGCTCATGTAGCTTTGACAGTTCTGAAATGTTTATCAGCTACTTCCCAACCTCCTTGCTCCTGACTTGGGAGTAATATAACTTGGTAGTCACAAATTGTGATGAGATCTCCAAGATCACCATTAGGCTGGGTGTTTTGTTAGACTCAAAAGTTTTATTCATTATTATACTTTATTACAGTGAAAAGATACAAAGTAAGTTCAGTTGGGTAAGCCACATGGCTATAAAGTCTACACAATTCTTTCCTAATGGAACTTCATGTGGTGTACTTTAACGCATTTGGAAACAAGTTATAACAACACACATGAAGTGCTGTCTACCAAGAAGAGATTTAGGCATTACTAGGAGTTTACCAGGTAAGCAGTTTCTATCTATAACATATAACTAAAATTCTAGACTCTGAGAAAAAAGTTCAGGATATAATATAAACCATATTATTTTTACAGTTATTTATAACTTATCTTTTAGGAAATTATGGGGACCCTCTTGAAATCCAGTTTACAATTGATAACGTAGGCCAGTCTTACAAGTAGGGTTTCTGAAAATAGCAGTGCATAAACACATACATAGACATGTGTGGTGCACACAACACTTACATGCTTGCTTTCTAGACTCCAATTTTTGTGTGTGTGTTCTTTCACTAATGGGTTTATGCTTTTAATGAAAGCATCTTTGTTGTCTTAGTTTTCTTTTTTAGATAAAAATAATATAGGTATATTCAATATTCATCTGGAAATTTTTTATTATAACACCTCAGTTTGATTATATAAAATCATTTTAAAGAACTTTATTTTTCTATTAATCATTTTATTTGTTTCCATTTTAAATGTTATCCCCCTTCCCAAGTCTCCCCTTCACAAACCCCCTCTCACCCCATTTCCCTCTCCTTTGCCTCTAAGAGGGTGCTCCCCCACCCACCCACTTTCACCTTACCCCTATAGCATATCCCTTCTCTGGGTCATCAAACCTTCACAGGACCAAGCACTGCCCCTCCCACCACTGCTGGATGAGGTAGTCCTCTGCTACATATGTAGTGGGAGCCATGGACCGGTCCATGTATACTCTTTGGTTGGTGGTTTAGTCCCTGGGAGCTATGGGGGTCCAGTTAATTGATACTGTTGTTCTTCCTATGGGGTTGCAGTCCCTTCAGCTCTTTAAGCAACTTTTAAAGAAACCAAAGTAGAGAAAAAAAACTTTAAGAACTTAATATACTAGATTTCTAACAGAGATACAAGAAGATATTCCTAGAAAGAAGAGCATGAAGATATAAAATAAAAATAGAAGACAGAAGCTCTTTTAAATAAATATATGATTGACATGGAAAAGAAGGAAGTATTCAGCTTAAACCTGAAGTAGCTGAAAATTCATAATCCTTGTATAGTCAACAGCATTGGTAAGCTTGAGAATAATGCAGTGTTCTGCACAGGAATTTGAACGGTTGAGATGGAAACTGTAGATAACTGCTTCTGTGAGAGTAATCTACATAGTTAGATATGTATGCTTAGCTATCCACCATGAGAAGAAATTATATTTATCATGATTCATTTTAACATGAATTCTAAATTTTATACAGATACACTCTCTGGTAAAGTTTTTATTTCAATTCAAATAAGAAAAATTCCACAGGAAAGTGCTTGTCCTATAAGTATTTCAGCACTTACCATCTTCGTAGCATCATGTCCTACATGCCAGAGTGATATATAAACAGTACATACCTTCTGGTTAAATGTTAGTCCATTCAGTATGAGGAAACATAATACCATGAACTAGTATAAACAAGCTTATGAATAACAAAAAATTACTTCACTGCTCTACAGATTGGAAAGTACATGGCTCTGACAGACTTGTCTAGTGAGGGCCCACTTTGGAGCATAGACAGTGACTTCCCACTGTAACGTCAGGTGATAGAAGACATTAGGACCCTCCATAAAGTCTCTGTTACATGAACACTGTCCTCGTTTATGAGAACTCCATCAATGTGATCTAGTCATGCTCTAGTTGCCTCCTAACACCTTCACACTTAGGATTAGTATCTTGACATGAATTTGGAGAACTGTAAACATTCAGACCATAATACCACCTTCAAACTTTGGGTACTTATAACAGTAAACTTACATAGGATATATTGCCACATAAAATATGCTACATTCATCTCTCCTCTGAGAAACTAAAGCGGAATTCATACATCTACATTTTAAGATGGAAACTGCTTCAGATTGCTTATTTATGACTTGAATATTATAAGATAAAATTAAATAATATTATTTAAATCTTCTTTAATCACCAAACCCTATATCATTACTTTGTTTTTCATATTTTTCTCTATTGGCATATGTACTTTGAGCAAACTGCCTCATACATGCTTACCTTCCACTTTCTCACCATTATTTCTGTTGAACTAGACTCACATATTATTTACAATCCCAGGCTTTAAAATAATCTGCATAAAGCATGTGTTAATATGTTTTATGAATTATCTTAACTATCTTAACACATTGTATGTAATTGTTAAGTATATGTTTTTCTAGAAACTATATTTTCATTCAGTATTAGATCTTGTTAAATGTAGTTGTAAAATATTTGGAGTCTATTGATATTAATACCATATTATTGTTTTTAGTATTCCTATAATAAAAATATTATTTAACCACAGATTAAATGATGTATTGAAATATATTCTGCAAGTCCAGGTTGTAAGTGACCTTTTAATTCGTTCTATCTAGCTCAAATCCCTCTTAGACACATTATTCCTTGACCAGTAATATGAATTACCCTTCTAAGCCAGCCCCCACTCTTCTTGATAAGATCTTTTTAATGGCCTGTTCTGAAATGTGGCTATTCCCAGATGGCACTTCGTGGCTTCTGTAGCAGGGAGACAGAAAGTCTATCTTATTCTTCTCTGTACTCTTCACTGATGTTGTGCCATTTGATTAGGTCATCGTTGAGTATAATAATAATCCATCTTTGGATGGATCAGCATTTTTTTATTCCCTTGTCTCCTTTGGTAGAGGACCATCTTCAAAGCCCATGTTTTTAGCCACCAAAAGCCTCAATTCATTGTTTTCCAAAATGTTTCCATTTCTGCTTAAGCTCTCTGTCAACACAGCCTTACCTTGAAATGGTTCTTTAAAGTGGAGCTGTTCTTTCTAACCAGTGTTTCTTTCCTCCTAGACTTCTTCAATTCATTTATCTGTTTTCCACCCCCATCCCTTTGGTCATCTTACCCCTTCTTTCTCTGTTCCATGTTATTCTTCACCTCTTGACATTTTGCTCTGCCAGATGAGTGCAGTTATCAGCAGACATTCTTCTCTAGAGTAGTTTCCACAGCTTACAGTTCTAAATCAATACATGAAGACAACCTTGTTAAACCTGAATGTTCTATAGTGACAGTCACTTTTCCCTATTCAATTATTTTAGTTTTAAAATCAGCAAATCTTGATGGCTATATCTGCTGTCAACTGCATCTGTACACCTTAATATGTTCTTTTAAATACTTCTACTTATGTTATTCATGTTCCAAGCACTTAAATTGAACATTTTTCTCCAGAATATACTTTTATATTGAAAAGTAGACTTTTATAGAAAAATAAAAGAGAATCCATTTGCCAAATTTTCTAATCCTAATTTATATCAAGGTGTCTCAATCTGTAGTGTCAATTTTTCACTTATTACCTTTGTGTATTTGTAAGTGGACATGTGTGTATATGTGTATGTGAGTTAGCATGTCAGAACACATATATGAAGATCAGAGGACAACCTACAGGAATCTGTTCTTCTTTGCACTATGCAGTTCCCATGACAGGTAACTTTAACCACTGAGCCATCTCCCCAGCCCTCAAATGTTTTTAATGAAGTGATGGTTTATAGATTATTTTCAGTGTTCCATATAGACCTCTTAAGTTTTTCTTCCTTGTGTGTATTTCTTCAGCTGAATTGTTCTGCTACAATTTTCTTGAGTAGTCCAGCTTTCTTTCCTCTCTTCTCCACTTTCTGTCTCACCCTTTCTTTTTAGTTCATTTCTACAAAAAGATTTTATATCAGAAACATGAAGGGTCTTTTTTTACTCTGCTTGAAATGTAACAGAGTACCTGTCACCATTTTTATACTATGCCAAAACAAACATAAGACTCAGGTCAGAGAAAGGGGCCATTTATTATGCCAGGCTTTTAAAAGCAGCTACCCAAGCAGGCTTTATGTCGGGTTTCTGGGCTCTAGTCCATAGGGCAATATGATGAGGGCCAGAATTACCTCTACATGCAATAAGGTGAGCTACAGGGGAACCTTTTTGGCAAGGTGTTAGTGTCATACTAGTCACCCCCACCAAATGCTACTTTGTTAGTCATTTTTCGCTTTTCATGAAATTGCACAAGGGCTATACTTCCCTTTAGCTTCAAATCATCCTGCTGGCTTCTATGACTTACCTAAATCTGTTTCTTTTCCTTGCCGTAGCTCTCTTGTTCGTCATTCTTAGACTCTTTAAATCCTGTTGAATACAAAGGTACCATAAATTATTCTAATCTTTGTTCCTCATGCATCTGCTACTATAGTTTCAGTTATCACCTCTGCAGGTGTCTGTACTTTTCTTTGTACATTCTAAAACTCACCATCGTACCCTGAAAATGTCTACATCATACCAAATAAGGCCATGAGGAAGATGCAGGAATAATAACATGTCTGCACTTTGTTAACCTCATTCTAAAAATACTGAGTAAACAGGGAACTACATAAAAATTGAAAGTGGCTTGTTACAGTATTGATATACTAAGATAGCTTAAAGTGTTTTGGTTGTATACTGAACTGAATGACAGAATGTTAAGATACACATTTTGGAAAACCAAAATAGTGTGTTTTGGAGGCAGTAGAGTACTGTAGTAATGCTAATGTTTAGTTATTTTGGAATTATTTTTGAAGTATTGGAGCTAACAGTCTGTGGTGTAGATGTGTTTTTTTAAGCATTATTATCTGTAAAAAGATAATTTTCATTTATCTGACTTTTTTGAGACCATTAATATTCTTGCTTGGTCCCAACTGTGGAGATTTTGCAGGATAGTTGTAGTGTCAAGCTGAATTATATAAAGCCTTTTCTCAGAAGACTCAAGTGATCTCCTAATACATTTCTCTAAAAATTCTTAAGCCTCAAGTCTGGTTGTAAGTAGATTTTTCATACCATCTAAAATAATCAGACATGGGAATTGGACTTTCTTGAGTAATGGAGGATTTGGTTTTGTTTTGTTTTGTTTTTCCTTCAAGTAAAGCTCCCAGGTTCTTGATGAACCACTATCCATACACAGATGGAATCCATTTGGTCAGCAGGAATCAGAAGTTAAAAAATCTTAGTCTTTGCATTTTGACGCGTCATACAGTTTGATAACCTTCACAGACTACTTTCCTATCATCACCTGACTAGAACGGAGTCCCAGGGGGACTGACAACTCTGCTCAGCTAACTTAATATTTTATTTCTTACAACTCACAAAAGCCTTTTGGTCATAACATATGTTTCTATGAGATGTGCTTTAAAATAAGGAGTGTGGAACTTAAATACATTTCCATTAGAGCTACCATATTATTTTTTGACCTTAAGTGTGTGGCACCTAGACACCATGTCATATCTAGTTAGTGAGCAGAAATAAGCACAAGCTCCCATTTGACCAAGTGACATTCCTCTGTAGGAAAATAAATACCCAGCTACAGAGGGGAGAGTAGCCTTAGGGAGAGAGCTGAGCCAAGGGATGTTTTACCCTTGGAAAGTTAGAGCATTTTAAGTGTACAAAGTCTTCATTCCTAGGCTGTTTTCCATCGATTTAGCTTTTTGTGTGAGTGTTAAACTTCCTGTGGTTTCCTCTGCCTCTCCTATGCTGAAGTGGTTTTGTGTTGTGTACCTTTGTGCTAGTTCTGGCTGATTCCAATTGCTTGCTTCTTTCGAAATTGCAGTTCCTAGCCCCAAACTTCTTACAGTCTTTGTTATAAGAATATCTCTGCATTGTTCAATGAAAATTAAATAAAAAGGTTGTAAAAAAAAAAGAAGAAGAAAAAGAAAACTCACCATCATTGTATCTATTTAGATGTAATAAATATTAAAAAAATAAAAGTGAAGCCCATGATCTGATTTATTTCAGTTATTAGTTGGTCCTTCATTCTAATAGTTCATTAGATTCAAAAGTGAGTAACAATCCAGGCAGTGGTGGCACATGCCTTTAATCCTAGCACTCAGGAGGCAGAGGCCGGCTGACCTCTCAAGTTTGAGGACAGCCTCATCTACAGAGTGAGTTCCAAGACAGCCAGAGCTACATAGAAAAACCGTGTCAAGAAAACCAACAATAAATAAACAACAAACTATTAACAGTTATGGCAAGATGGCCCAGCAGAAAAGGTAATTACAACCAAGCATGACCACCTGAGTTCAATTCCAACGTGGTAGAAAGAGACTCAGCTCCCACAAGTTGTCCTCTGACTTCTACACCCATATCATGGTACATGCATACAACATACTCATACACAAAAATAAATGTGATTTTTAAAGTTAAAAATGTTTAACCTGGGAGCATGATTTTGTAGATTCAGTCATATCAATGATATTTAATGAAAAAATTTACCTCATTTCACTCCATTTTCTATGATCATAGAAAAATCAGCCAAACAGAATCATATTACAGTTTGTAACAGGCTAAAAATTACTCCTCCAGCACTTTACATAAGATCTCTGTGACTCAATGGTGGCTTGTCCTTCCAGCTTTAATTTCTTCCATCTTTCCACACTCTCCTATACTACACCATAATACCAAAGTACTTGCTTTGACCTGAATACATTGATCATTTAAAAAAATATTTTCTGAACTCCTGCTATGAAGCCAGCATTGTGCTAAAAAAGTGAGGCTATAGATCTAAGTAAATTGTGACCTTTCTCAAGAAGCAAGTAAATATGAAAATAAATTTCATGGAATATGATTAATAATGTAATGATGTGACGGTTTCTCTTTCCCTGAGGCACTTAATCAGACAAAAAGTGTGGTGAAATTTGTTACATGATTATGAAAGTACATTCTAGATAAAGTGGAAACATGTACAAAAGCATGAAGATACACAAAATTGAACCCTTTTATCAAGAAGTTGTAAATAATTTCAAAGTGGATGGATCATAAAATTGAAGGCAGGAAACTAAAAGAATATAAGGTGGGATACAAAACCTTTCGTTCAAGTGCACACATATTAAACTCTGTGCACTTTTTCTTGGAATGGTATTATGGGATTTACAAAGACAATGCTGTACTGTAATTCGTTCAGACAAGAGTCAATTGTAGATACTAAAACTAGTGAATAAACCTTTGAAGGATAAGATAATTACAAAGTTTTTAAATGCACCTACATATAATATTGCTAGTTAAAAACCTTGCAGATTCTACCTCAACTAGCTAATCAGTGTTAACAACATAGGAATTGAACAAAACACCATCATGAGTCCCTGATAGAATGGGTACTTCATCATTTCTGTGGCATTTTAGCTGAAAAGCATAAATCCAGTCATAAGTAAACAGCCAAAAAAAATCAAAGATGGAGAAGCATATCAACAAGTGGATATGCTGAAGAGGTAAGACAGAAGAAACACAAAATTTTTGAGTAATACTAAAAAGGACAAAGGTATAATAGGTTAAAGGACACTAAACAAAGCCAGATGGCTAGGAGGTAGAAATCCATGCCACCAAGCCAAATGGCATGAATTACATCCCCAGAACCCACATGGTAGAAGGAGAAAACAAATTTCAGTAAGTTATCCTTTGACATGCACATGCGTACCGTGGAACCTTCCTGCCCACACATATACAGGATAAAGTTAAAAGTGTAAGAGACTAAGCACAAAATAATGTATTTGATGCATAATTCATGATTTCTCACCATAAAGGCATTATTGGGATAACTGAAAAATAATAAGGCCTGAGCATTATATAATAATGCTGTATCTACCTTTGATCCTAGCACTCACAAATCAGAGGCAGGTGGATTTCTATGAGTTTCAGGCCACCCAAGTTTATATAGAGACTTCTAGCCAGTCAGAGGCACATAGTGACACAGTATTTTTACAAACAAAAAGTACTACAGAGCACTTGTTGCCCTGCGAACAGTGCCAAACACCACAACCATTCAGAACGCTAGTTCCAAGGGTTTCACCACCCACTCCTGACCTCTACAGACAGCAGGCATGTACATGGCTTGCATACATGCTCACATACACTCATACAAAAAAATTAAAAGCTAAAAATAACTTTAAAAAACAATTATTTCAACATTAAACTTTATATTAATGAAGCTGAAGAGGTAGCTCACCACATAACAGCACTTGCTGCTCTTACAGAGGACCTAGGACCACGTTGTTGCTCACAACCATCAGTGACTCTAGTTCCAGGACATGTGACGCCCTCTGGCCTCTACAGGTACTACACACACGTACATGCAGAAAAAAACATCAATCAACCTTTATATTCGAAATTGTGTTGTGGATAAATGTGAATTTACTTTTAAAAGAAAATGTATAGGGTTGGAGAGAGAGCTCAGCAGTTAAGAGCACCAGCTGCTTTTCCAGAGATCCTGAGTTCAATTTCCAGCAGTCACATGGTGGCTCACAACCATCTGTAATGGGATCTGACACCCTCTTCTGGTGTGTCTGAAAAGACCAGTAGTGTACTCATATACATTAAAAAAATCTTTTAAAAAGAAAAGAAAAAGTAAATGTACAATGGAGTATTTATAGGTAAATATAGAACTCACTATCAAATGATGTCTTAATATTTTACATTGAACATAGATATTTATAGCAAGATTCACAAAAAAACATAAATGTAGAAGCTACATACATGTTCAATGATAAGTAAGTGCATAAAGTTAATATATAGTATATATAATTTCCTTCCTAAGACTAACTATTCATATCTATGTGTATATACATATTATACACATATAATAGTTATGTATTATGTACATTATAATGTACATATATATTGAGTAAATGTGCATTGCATATGTACTTATATGTGTGTACATAGACATGTACATATCTATGTGTGTGATATATATATATATATATGTGTGTGTGTGTGTGTGTGTGTGTGTGTGTGTGTAGCCTTAGGAAAGAAATTCTGACACAGTTGAATCTTAAAATCATCTTCTATGAGAAATAAGTCACAGGATTACTATTAGATAAGTATAGTTATATAATTGGAAGTTAAATTTATAGATACTGAAAATAAAATGATTGTGAGAGGTTGGAAGAAAGAAAAATGGGAATTTTTTAATGGACTTGAAGAATGGAAAGATAGAGGCGGATGGTGATGGTTGCACAGAAGTGTAAGTGTACTTAATGCCACTGGAGCAGATATTTTTAAATGGTGACATTGTAATTTTTATGTTAAATGTATCTTACCACAATTTCAAAATTAAATTACTTGGGCACAGAAAAGGAAAGTGATAAAGGGAAGAGTTATCTTCTAAAGAAGTAGATGGAGTTACAGTGGACTTAGAGAAATCAATTAAAAGACTCTTGAAATAATCCGTTGTGGTAATGAAGACAGAAAATGGGTGAATCTGAAAATTATGTAAGGAGTACAGCTTAGAGACTAATGGGATAATATTTTAGGCTCTGCCATACATTGACCTTTTGGTACATAGTAGGGTGTTGGGCAAATGCAGTAGCTATGGCTAGGCCTAAACACCCATCTGCTGAGGACCCATGAACACCCATGAGCATCTATGAACACCCATTCCCCTTTCATAGCTGCTTCCACTGAGAAGCCCTGCCTTGCTCTGTAATCTCCCTTACTTCTTACCCTTTCCTGACCAAGCCCGCTCAGTCAGACAACAGGTTCTCCAGTGCAGGAATGAGGATTAAAAGAAAAGAGATGGTTAGACAAAATTGCAGCATGACCCCAGCCAGTTCTGAGGCTGAAGGCTGAGCCAGGTTTGTTTATTCCCACATTTCTTTTAAACCCTTTTAATTACATGCAATTATTTAGGTCAGTTCTAGGTTGAAGAACCAACAATACAATAGATACAAACAGTCAAGGAACAAACAAGGCAATAGACAAGAGTCCCATGATCACTCCCGTGGTCACTCTCATGATCGCTGTTTCTAAGGGCTCATCAGGATGACAAAAATATCTGAGCCTACTTCCCTGTCCTAGCCCACAGTCATATTCAAGCCTGATGCCTACTTCTTTGTTCTAGCCTAAGACTTGGATTCCTGACTGAAATTACTTCTCCGTTTTAGCCTAAAATTAGACTCCTGCCTGAACTTACTTCTCTATTTTAGCCTAAAATTAGATTCCTGCCTGAACTTACTTCTTTGTCACAGCCCAATGTCAGATTCCTGCCTAAAGCCCATTTCCTTGTCCTTGGCCAATGTCAGATTTATGCCAAGCAGCCCCAAAAGCTCTCCACACTTTCCTGAACTCATTTTCTTTCTCGTTTCTAAGTTTTATGATAGCACCATTGCCTTTTAAATCCAGTATATCAAAATACGTAGTTTATCATTTGCTTTTATTCAGTGAGTTTCTACCAAGTATAAATAGCAACTATGTTTTTAAAGCTTTGACACCCTACACAAGGCATGAGACATCTGGGTTTTCCCCACTGTTTTGTTTTCTTTTTTCTCTACTTTGAGATAGTCTATGTAACTCAGGCTAGCCTGAAACCCATCATTCTGCCTTTGCCTCTACTTCCTACTTGCTGGGATTATGGGACATGCCACCATATCAAAACAAAAATGGAACTGTAGTAAGTTCTCAAGAAGTATTTGAGTGGAATCAGTAAATTCGACTGTATTTAACAGTATTTGTGTGCATAACATTGTGGGTTTTGTCTGTCTTCTCTTTTTTTAATATTTTATTTATTTTATGTATACAAGTACACTGTAGCTGTCTTCAGACACACCAGAAGTGGACATTGGATCCCATTACAGATGGTTGTGAGCCACCATGTGGTTGCTGGGAATTGAACTCAGAACCTCAGGAAGAAGAGTCAGTACTCTTAACCGCTGAGCCATTTCACTAGCCCTTGTCTTCTCAAACCATCAAAATTCATGTCATATTTCATAATCGTATAACTAGTCTTCCCATTTCTGTTCTTTTTCCCTCTGTGCATACCTGTATGTTAATACCAGATTAGCAAGACATCATGCTTTGAAATATCTGTATAGAAATACTCAATCTCTTCCTGTTATCTAAAAAGTATAGTTCAACTTCACCAATAAGGACTTTGGAGAATATAGTCCTATTGATATTAACAAGCTCTATTTTAGAACAAAACATAACTGATAAAAAGTTTAGGATAGGGGATAGAGAGATGGCTCAGTGGTTTAAGAGCACTGCCTGCTCTTCCAGAGGATGTGAGTTCAGTTCCCAGCACCCACATCTCCCATTGGCTCACAACTGTCTATAACTCCAGCTCATGGATCTGATGTCCTCTGGCCTTTAAAGTTGTCAGGTACACATATGGCACACAGACATGCATGCAGACAAAGCACCCATGCACATAAAATCAGACTAATTTATTTTTTAAATATTTAGAATAGATGGCAAGCCAACTACCATATCTGCTTCATAGAAAAAGTTCATACCTATTTAAACTAACAATTTTGTGTATTATTTAAGATAAAAATTTAAGTATTTGTATACCCATTTTTTCACAGTAATTCAACTGAAAGCATTGAACTTTATTGGAAGCACAAAGTCAAAGTAAATTGAAAAATATCTGTATTACACTTGTTTTCAAAACTCTTTATGCTCTCTTTATAGGTTATATGTAAAGTCAGATGTGCCACTGAACTTGACAAACACAAGTAAGTTTCGTGAGTGTCACATTGTCTGTCTAAAAGATCTGTAATTGTTGTAATTTACTTACTTTATGCATATTGGTGTTTTGCCTGCATGTATATCTGTGTACCACGTGTGTGAGTTACAGGCAGTTATGAGCTGTCATATGGGTGTTAGAAATCTAACCAGGACTGGAAGAGCAGTCAGTGCTCTTAACTGTTAAACCATCTCTCCAGCCATCTCCCTCCCAGCCCCCGCCACCAGCAAGTAAATATTTTTTAACAGTCAATTGATAAAGGTGAAAGGAAGGAATTGCAGAGGATGCCTTTGCAGTCTTGTAGACAATGTAGTCATTGGTCATTTCAAAGGCAATAAGCACAGTAGTTAACTTTCTCCCTTCAGCCGTGATAGCCGTGAGATTCATACCTCCCACCCTCCCTCTTTCTCCCTTTTCCCTTCCCCTCCTGGCTCCTCCTTTCTTCTTCTTGCCACACAGTGTATCCACATATGCAGAAGCTAATGTATATCAGTTTCCTGAACTAAGCAATGTTTCTGTACTGATTACTCTCAGCAGAGGGAACGGAAAATGAATCCAGAGACATGAGTTTCAGACCCAGTTCTCTTAACTCAACTCTTCTGTGCTTTGGTTTCTTAAACTATCCTGATTCACTACATAACATAATTTCAAGGTCATTTTTTGATTTAAAGTTCTAAAACTATTCTTTTATTATTTGGTTCAGCATGTCATCACATGTGGTAACACAGGCTATAATGCCAACACTGGGGAGACCAAGGGAGGAAGACAATTTGGACTGCATAGAAAGACCCTCCTCGAAAATGTTGCTTCATGTAACCTTTCAAACTAATTTTTTTTTACTTCACTCATATACTCAAGTTTTCTTATTAATGATTGCAGATTACCTTCCACTTATCTTCTATAAATTATCTTTAAGCATCGATGGCTTATAATGTCTATTGATGAAAGCAATCCAAAATAGAAGATGCTAGAATGCAAATGTATTTGACCTGGGGTTGTTTTCACAAGATTGCTGTAAAGTACTACTTGGTACAGATGGCCTCTTACGAGAGTTTTTATGATGTATGCTAGATACTACATGTTCTGTTCCTGTGTTCTTTTTCAGTCAATTTTGAAACATGTTTGTTATAGATAATCAGGTCATAGGCTCAAACATTGTTTAAAACTATTTCCCATAGCTCTTAAAATTGATGAATTAATTAGATACAGCATATTAATTTCCTAGACAGATTTTAAGAACCTGATAATTATTAGAATAGGAAGGCCAATGCACATGCACTCAGTAGTTATAAAAATTAAAAAAAAATCATGATTTCCCATAGTGGTGTTAAAATGGCTCAAAGTTTTTTCAACTCCACAGGGTCAGTATTTTTTGTTTTGGTTTGGTTTTTTCGAGACAGGGTTTCTCTGTGTAGCCCTGGCTGTCCTAGAACTCACTCTGTACACCAGACTGGCCTCGAACTCAGAAATCCGCCTGCCTCTGCCTCCCAAGTGCTGGGATTAAAGGCGTGTGCCACCACTGCCCAGCCCAGTATTTATTTTTATACATGAGATTATTTATAAAGAAATGATTTAGAGTCTGTGCATTTTGAAATAGTTCCTATACTAAGTTCATAATGGCAGACATGCCAAGTAACTATGGGAGCTTATTAAATTTGTGTTTAATGAAATTATAAGCATTTTAAGCTGAAAGAATTCTTGCCCCTGAAACAACACTAATTTCTCAATAGTTTTATAAACATCAGGTAAACTGTTTTTTCTTTCAGAATTCTACTGCATTTGGGCTTTATACTGGCAAGCCTTCTCTTCTTAGCAGTGAACTTGACCTGTGCAATGCTAGTCCATGGAGATGTCCCAGAAAATCAATTGAAATGGACTGTGTTTATTCGAGCATTAATTAATGACAGCCTGTTTATTCTCTGTGCCATCTCTTTAGTTAGTTATATATGCAAAATTACAAAAATGTCATCAGCAAATGTCTACCTCGAATCAAAGGTAAGTAGAGTTTTTAAATATACCTGAAAGTCTAATTTCAAATCCTAATACTAAGGATCATATTTTAGTGGGAAATTTTTGTTACTTTTTAAAAGAGTACTGTGGAGAGCAGTCACATTTTTAGCATGAAAAATAGTTGTAGCAATTAAAAGATGTTCAAATTGGTTGTGAGCCTTAGCCTTCAACAGCTAAGCCATTTCAGGTCTTCCTAAACAATTAGGGGCTTTTGTGACTCTGCATTAGAGGCTAGTCAAATGAAGTAAACCAGAACAAATGTGAATGAACCAACTACATCTCACTCCTCCTGGGACAGTGCTTGGAAGCACTCAGGATGGGCCCACATTCAACACATGGTCACAGGCTTTCTTACAGTACAAGCCCTAACAAAACTAGGCTGTCTCAAACCCTTAGATAGCATTGTTTACCTTTATACCAAAGTTAGGAAAGCACCAAAATCCACGTGTGCTCAGACAGACCTTGAGGGTTTTATGCTGTTAAGACCTAACGTCCCTATGAGGTTGTCTAAAACATGGGAGCACCTCAGCAAGGCTTCTGCTGGCTCCATGTGTGCTGTTTATCTAAGACAGGATGAAGCATGCTCCCCATTTTTTTTTTTTTTTTGGTTTTTCGAGACAGGGTTTCTGTGTAGCCCTGGCTGTCCTGGAACTCACTCTGTAGACCAGGCTGGCCTCGAACTCAGAAATCCGCCTGCCTCTGCCTCCCAAGTGCTGGGATTAAAGGCGTGCACCACCACCGCCCGGCAGCATGCTCCCTTTTAAGGAGCAGAAAATTATAAAAGTTTTGAAGATGTGAGCATAGAATCAGAAAGTGATGAAATATGAAGCTTTTTAAGTAATAAAAATCAAGTCTTGTTCAACCAATGCTTATCCATCCACTGCCTCTGGTTTCACATCAGCTTTCTCGACAGCACCAAGAGTGTTTTCTTAAAGCTCAGACTCAGTCTTTTACTTTCCTCTCTCTAGTCTTCTTCCTTTACATATATTGTAATACTAATCTCTCAGCCAAATCATATGTACTGTATTTTCAAATGACGTGGGGTATGCCTCCTGCCTCTACGTCCTTGAGCTACATCATCCAGAATTGCCTCCCCCCTTCCTAGTGCTCTCTGCATGTTCCTCTCTTCCTCAGCCTTAAAGACCTCATTTAATCCAGTCTCTGCTCTCAGTCTCCACAACAAATGCTAGACAAGCTGACTGACTTGTCCTGAAACTTTGTGTCTGGAAGATCGTGTCATTTTCAATGAGCTACCACTTGTATACATATATTGTGTATACATAAACATAGATTCTAAGTAAAGTGAAGCCACTTCCCTTTCTGTATCTTCATATGACTTTAAAATGTAAACACATTTGTCTCATAAATTAACATGGATAAGACAACTAACTGAGGAAAAATTGAAGCTTTGGGATCATGGTGCCTGGGTTTTATCAACACATAATTTAACCTCTCTGTAACTGTCCCCATAGCAGTGCAATAAAGATGAAACAATATTATGTGGGAGATCACAGCATCTGATCTGACACTAAAAATAGAAATGTTAGCTGCTGTTATCATTATGCTTTTGCTTAGTTTATAGGGGACTTACTAGAAAAGTTGAACAAATTGTTTAGATAACAGTTTGGGGAAAGGTTGTTCTTGATATGTTTGTTTGTTTTGTCTTAGCTTCCCCTAGTATTGTTCATTAGCTGGTTTTATTCCCACCAGATCAGCAGTCTCCAACCTGACTGTTAAAGCTTGACAATAAGAAAGAGTATAATTCTGTCTTAGGTTGGTAAGGCTCTGTGCAGAATTTTACCTGTCCTTGGCTTGCCAGCCTGTTAATTTAATAACTCTGTCTGGGGATCCATTTTCAGTTTCAAGCCATGTACTTTGGCTGCCAACATGCTGATGTTGTTAAAGACAAGCTTTAACACAATAGGCAGTAATAAAAGTATTCCCAGGACAAAAAGGGCTAGCATAATCAAGCTATATATGCCATTCTTGAAGCTTGACCAAAACAGAAATACTGACCTCAGGCCATGAGTAATTTTATCACCAGTATCTGCAGCATTAAATCTCAGCAGAGCAGCATTCTTTAAATTCATAAATTCACTATATAAAGTTAAAACATTGAGAGGGGTGTTAGAATTATGCCAAATATACTGCAAGTATCTTTAAACTTTTTCCTAATTATAATGACTGCCACTTTACATTTTAGAACAACACGAATCCAATGGTATTTGTCATGACACTCGAGATGGCTCCTTACTCTTAAACTCTGAACCTCCTTCTAGTAATTTGAATAGGCTAAAGAGCATCAATCCTTTGTTACAAACGCCTATCTAAATCCTCTTGTATATTCAACACATTAGTAACATTTTTTGCTAAATGATTAACAAAAGTAGCTGTCTTAACTTGCATTGCTTTTGATAATGCATATTCCATAACAGGTAAGGAAGAAATTCTTGGCAGAATGACCTAAGACAGGCTCAGTCTTGTTTATGAAATAAAAAAAGGGGGAGAGACAGAGAACTTTTGGGGCTACATAGCAAGAATCTGACATTGGCCAAGGACAAGGAAATGAGCTGCTTGGCAGGAATATGACATTGGCCAAGGACAAGAAAGTAGTCTTTAGACAGGAATCAGGCTAAAACAAAGAAGTAATTTCAGGCAGGAATCTAAATCTTAGGCTAGAACAAGGAAGTAGGCTGTAGACATGAAAATGACTTTGGGCTAGGACAGGAAGTTGGATCAGATATTTTGGTCATCCTGATAAGCCCTTAGAATCAGTGACCAAGGGAATGTATTCGGGGGAACTTTGTTTATTGTCCTGCTTGTTCTTTGACTATTTGTGTTTATTGTCTTGCTTGTTCCTTGACTATTTGCATATATTGTATTTCTAGACCCTCAACCTAGAACTGACCTTAATACTTGCATGTAATTAAAATGGTATAAAAACAAAAAGGAGGAGGGGGATGGGATAGGGGGTTTCTAGGGAGGGGGAATGGGGAAAGGGGATGGCATCTGAAATGTAAATAAATTTATAAGAGAAAATAATATAAAAAAGAGTATAATTTCACAGTTTTAAAAGAAGCAGCAGTGGACTCCATGTAGCTCAGCACAGGGAGCGTGCCCAGTACACCAGGCCTTGGGCATCATCTCCAGTACCGAAGCAAACAAGCAGCAATGATGTTACCGTGATATTTATATTTAGAACCTGAAGCAAATATAACTCCATGACCTTCTTCACTATGCCCTAGTAAAGAACCTTATTTTATTAAAAACAGGACTCGATAACATTTTGCTATATATCAAAATTTAACTCCTGGCTGATAGCCAGCCTTGAAGTCATTTTTTTTTTAAATATCAACTTCTAAATTGTTACTTATATTCACAGAACTGGACTAAGGGTTTTTGTAATTACATCTCAACTCACTTTACATAGAAGGCACTTAAAAGTCTTTCATGTTCACTTTTGTGCCATTTAATTTATATGTCGAGCAGCTATAGCAGTACTGTGGTTTGATTCTCTTTTTCAAAGAGGACTATTATTTGCTTTTAAAACAGTAGTTACTGAGAGCCAGAAATGGTAGCACATCTTTAATCCCAGCACTTTGGAGACAGGTGCAGGTGGATCTTCTAGTTTGAGGCCAGCCTGAGCTATGCAATAAGGCTCTGCTATAAAAAAAATAGTTACCTAGAGTCTGAATCATTGATTTCTGTGCCTTTATTGTTTTCCTTTGTTTGTTTACTTTCTTACACAGTTAAGGCTGCTACCTTGTTCTGTATGTGTGTGCTTATATAAACTATAAACATCATTCTTTTATAAACTAATGCAGGTAGAACAGTATGATTCCTCAAGAACTATTTTGGTGTTTCTCATAACCTTATAGTATTGTAGCAACACCACTTTCTTATCAAAAACAGTGAGAGCCTAGGGAGACGGCACAGTGGTTAAGAAGGCCGGCTGCTCGAGTAGAAGGCCAGAGTTTGATGCTGAGAACCCATGTCAGATAGCTCATGACTGCCTGTAGCTCAAGCTCCAGAAGGATTCCACACATGTACCTGAATCCACGTACACACACACACACACACACACACACAACTTAAAAATAAGCATTTAAAATTTTAAAAATTAGGTTTAGATTTCAGCCATGTCTCATGCATTGCATACTCACAAGTCAGTGTTAATTACACATTATCTCTGTCAGCTCACCTCAAGAAATTTGAAAATCAGATCTCTGTCATCTGTGAGTCTCCTCAACTTCCATAAAACGTTACCAGTTTTACCCTCTGCTTGCTTTTCCACCAAGGTGACTCTGACCTAAAGTTCCTGATTTCAAGGTTGTTGTCAGAATAAATTCTCACCTGTTAGATTCAGATGTTTGTTTGTCAGAAATATGGCCTAACGGGGATACAGTCTGTTTCACCTTCTGATATGTACCAGCTCTATCTATATGACTGTAGTTTTGAGTTAAGCCTGAATAATACCGTGGATTAGTGACACATCATCCTTTGTCCTACATCAAGATATTTAAAATAATTTTCTTATAAGAAAGGCTTGTTCTAGGAGCTGGAGAGGCCCCACCTGAGCTCCCGAGTTTTATCCTCAGTTCTGTGTCACTGTTCAGAACTACCTCCAGGAGATCTGTGCCCTTTCTGACCTCTGCAGTCAGCTACACATGCATGTGGTATATATTTATACACACCTACAGACATGTAAATAAACATAAAGAGGCTTTGTTCTGGTGAGCGCTAGATGGCTCAGCCAGTGAAGGTACTTGGTGCCAAGCCTGACAACCCAAGTTTGATCCCCACATCCACACAGTGGGAAGAGAGTCAACTCCCACAAAGTGTCCTCTGCTTCCATTCCTGTGCAGTGGTGTATGTGCTTAAGAACACACACATTAATAAGTAAATAAATATTTGAAAACTTTAAAGAAAGGTTTATATTAAAATCATCAGTGTGTGTTGTATAATGCTGTTGATGCTGCTAACAACACAGAGTCCCCAAGAAAAGGGTTTTTTTTTTCTTTTTAACATCAAAAAGAAGAAAAAAAAAGTCACTGGTTAAAATTCTTTCCTCAGGTTAGTATGTCTCCCATTCAGAAACAAACATGTAGCTAGCCCCTATCAGTTTTTTTTATTGGCTATTTTATTTACAGTTCAGATGTTATCATCCCCTTACCTCACCCCCCCACCCAGGAACCCCCCATCCCATCCCCCCTCCTCCTGCTTCTATGGGGATGTGCCCCCACCTACCCCCCACTCCCACCTCCCCACCCTCAAATTCCCACACACACAGCATCCAGCCTTCATCGGACCAAGGATCTCCTCTCCCACCTATGCCCAACAAGGCCATCCTCCCTTACATATACAGCTGGAGCCATGGGTCCCTCCCTATGTGTTCCCAGGCTGGTGATTTAGGCCCTGGGAGCTCTGGTTGGTTAATATTGTTGCTGTCCTCATGGGGCCACAAACCCTTTCAGCTCCTTCAGTCTTCTAACTCCTCCATTGGGAACATGTGATTAGTTCAAAGGTTAGCTGTGAACATCCACCTCTGAATATGTCAAACTCTGACAGACCTCTAAGGACACAGCTATATCAGGCTAGCCCCTATCAGTTTTAAAAAGGCCTTATTGTATGGACTTTTGCTCTGGTTCTACCTCTGTCTTATTTCATCTCATTCTTCTCTACCCACAAGCATATTTTTATGTATAGTTTTAACCTGTGTGCACCTCAATAGCTTCTGATTACTTGCAACTAGAGAGATGTAAATTAGTGAATACATATAATGCATGTCCTTTTGGGTCTGAGTTACCTCACTCAGGATGATATTTTCTAGTTCCATCCATTTGCCTGCAAAACTCATGATGTCCTCATTCTTAATAGCTGAGTAGTATTCCATTGTGTAAATGAACCACATTTTCTGCATCCATTCTTCTCTCGTAGGACATCTGGGCTGTTTCCAGCTTCTGGCTATCACAAACAAGACTACTATGAACATAATAGAACATGTGCCACTGGGGCATGGTGGGGCATCTTTTGGGTATATGTCCAAGAGTGGTATAGCTGGATCTTCAAGTAGATCTATTTCCAATTTTCTGGGGAACCTTCAGATTGATTTCCAGAGCTGTACAAGTTTGCAATCCCTCCAGCAATGGAGGAGTATTCCTCTTTCTCCACATCCATACCAACATATGTTGTAACCTGAGTATTTTATCTCAGCCATTCTGATTGGTGCAAGGTGGAATCTCAGGGTCATTTTGATTTGCATTTCCCTAATCACTAAGGACTTTGAACATTTCTTTAAGTGCTTCTCAGCCATTCGATATTCCTTTGTTGTGAATTCTGTTTAGTTCTAGACCCCATTTTTTGATTGGGTTGTTTGGGTTTTTTTGGTGGTTAGTTTCTTGAGTTCTTCATATATTTTGGATATTAGCCCTCTATTGGATGTAGGGTTAGTGAAGATTATATTTCTTCCTTGGATTTATTTTTTTTAATTACTGCAGAAAGACCTTAGGGACAGTATATTTTAGGAACTAGAAGGAGAAACTTGAGTTGAGAGAGAAGGATGTAAGTCTTGCTGAGTCAACAAAAGCGTCTTCCCCATCCCCCACCCTGTTTTTTACAATAGCCTCAAAGAAAAAAAATATCTTGGAATACTCCTAATGAAGGAAGTGAAAGATGTCTACAGTAAAGACTTTAAGGCATTGAAAAAAAGAAACTGAAGACAATACATGACAAAAACAGAAACAAAACTTGCTATGTTCCTGGATTGCAGATTCAATGTTATGAAAATAACTACACTACCAAAAGCAATCTACTGATTCAGAAGAATCCTCACTAAAATTCCAATGACGTTCTTCACAGAAACAGAGAAAAAAAATCCTAAAATTCATTTGGAAACACAAAAGACCAGGTAGACAAAACTAAGCAGAAAGAACACAAGCAGAACCATCACATTTCCTAACCAAAAATTACACTACAGAGCCATAGTGATAAAGATATTGTGCTTCAGGAATAAAAACAAACATGTAGACCAATGGAATATTACAAAAGAACCATATATAAACTATATACCTGTGGACATCTAACTTTTGACAAAATTATCTCTTATTACACTAAAAAAGAGACAACCTGGCAAAACTGGATATATACCTATAGAATGAAGTTAGAATTACTTTCGTTATTGTTTTTAGGTCCTAACAATGAATTTTCACATATTAGTTGGATTTTAATTCTATTATTTTAGTTATAGTTACCACGTTTTACGCCGGAAATAATTAATTTGGGTTGATCGTATGACCGTGGTGGCTGGCACGAAATTTACCAACCCTAAGATGTATAGCTTAGTCAAACTTTCATTTATTGCTTAAAATTTATCACTGCTGAGTCCCGTGGGGGTGTGGCTAGGCAAGGTGTCTTAAGCTATTGGATGTGCTTGATACCCTCTCCTTAAATTTTGAGTCAAATGTTTAAGGGATTTTACACCAGTATATGGATGTTTGCATGTGTAATCTTACCTCCAATCAATTATAAGGCCAGGACCAAACCTTTGTGTTTATGGGATAAAGTATCCATCTAAGCATTTTCAGTGCTTTGCTTTGTTATTAAGCTACATTAACTTAATGTATAAACTTATTAGGGGGGCAGTAAGGGGTAGACCTTGGTCGGTAGGGGTTCGATTTCATGAAAATTTTACCAGTACTAAAATTAAAGTTATTTTTTGTGAAGCACTAGAATAGAATATAATCTTATGAAATTTGAGTTAATGTCCTTAATGTTTTTGGGGTTTGGCATTAAGGTGGGGGAGGGGGTTTGTAAGAGGTTTTGCAGGTGTAATATAATCTTATGTCTAACAAGCATTAAACTTTAGCCTTTGGTGAACTGGGTATGAGGATAAATGACACTTAACGAGAAGTCCAGCTACATGATGGGTTACCCTTCATGCCTTGATGGCTATGCTGAGTCACAGCATCCTAAAAATTAAAAAATACCAAATGCATGACACAACAGTTATGTTGGTCATGGGCTGATTAGACCCGTTACCATCGAGATGCCTTATTTAAGGGGAACGTATGGGCGATAACGCATTCAATGGCCCTGAAGTAAGAACCAGATGTCTGATAAAGTCTCAGTTTAGCTACCCCCAAGTTTAATGGGCCCGGAGCAAGAAGAGGGGCATAGGTGGGCAGGTTGTTGGTTTCACGGAGGATGGTAGAAATAGAGACCAAATGTAGAAGGGGATAGTCATATGGAAGAGAAAGGTTTATGACTTAATGGTGTATGTATGATAACACAGATATGTCCTTAGAACATTAATTAAATATGGGAACTTAATAGTCATGGTATAGACTAGTTTATGGGTATTATACAATTATGTCTTGAAACATTAATTGAATGTATGTGCTTAATATTCATAGTGAAGATAATAATTAGTTAGTTTAGTATTATGTACTAATACATTAATTAAGATGTACTTGCTTGTATACTGGGAGAAAATAATGTAATGTATGATATACATAAATGTTTTATTGTACTAAATAATTTTATGTACTGTCAAGAAGTAGTTTAATTAGAATATCAGCTTTGGGTGTTGATGGTGGGGAGTTACTCCTTCTTCTTGATGCCTTGAAAGGACTGTTCCTTATTTTTGGTTTACAAGACCAAAGTAATATTTATACTATCAGGGCATAGATTTCATTTTAGTATATTGTCTTCAATAATACCTGAGATTGGTATTAGGATGAGAATAATGGTGAAGTAGCTGATGGAAGCTAGTTGTCCGATGATGATAAATGGGTGTTCTACGGGTTGTCCTCCAATTCAGGTAAGGATGAGTAGGTTGGCTACTAATGCTCAGTATAAGATTTGGGTAATTGGGCAAAAGATTAGGCTGTGTTGTTTTGAGGTGTGAAGGAAAGGCAGGAAGGCTAGGATTAAGATTGATATGATTAGGGCTAGTACTCCTCCTAGTTTATTGGGGATAGATCGAAGGATGGCATAGGCGAATAAGAAGTATCATTCTGGTTTGATGTGAGGAGGGGTGTTAAGTGGATTAGCTGTGGTGTAGTTATCAGGGTCTCCTAGTAGGTCGGGAAAAAATAGTACTAGAATTATTAGTAATAGTATCATTATTAAGATGCCTAGGATGTCTTTAATAGTGTAGTATGGGTGGAATGGAATTTTGTCTGCATCTGAGTTTAATCCTGTGGTGTTATTTGAGCCAGTTTCGTGTAGGAATAATAAATGGACCTACACCAAAAAATCAGTACAAAATGTATCCTTAATTTAAAACTAGAAACATAGGAACTGCTAAAGGGAAACACTTCAGGACATAAATATAGGCACTAAATTTCTAGGTACAACTGACCAACACAGGAAAAAGCACCAAGAATTGACAAATGGAACTGTATGAAATTTAAAAACTTCTGCACAGAAAAACTGTCAGCAGAAAAAAACATGCAGCCTACAGAATGGGAGAAAATCTTTGCGAGCTATACCCAAGACATGGATTTAATATCTAGAATATATAAAAACTGCGAGAATTAAATATCAGAGAAACAAAACTGAAGGTCGGTGAGTGGGCCAGTGACCTGAACATATAGCTTGCAAAAGAAGAAATAAAAGTGGCCAATACTTTTTGAGTGTTGAACATTTCTGACCATTAGAGAAATTCAAATTATAACTACTTTGAGATTTCATCTGTTTTCATTTAATAAGAATAACAAGCATTAAGAAAACAAATGGCAAACAAATGCCACAGAGTATGTAGGTGAAGAACCTTTATGCACTGCTGGTGTGAGTGAGGACTTCATTATGCTAGTCAGTGTGGAGGCTTCTCAAGAATTATACATATACCACATGACCCAGAAATATGACTTCTTGGCATATACCGAAAGGATGCCACATCCTACCATAGAGACACTTGTCCATTTGTGCTTAGGGTTACTCAGTTTACCATAGCAAGGATATAAGATTAACCTAGATGTCCATCAACAGGTAAATAAATACTGAAAATGTGCATATATGCAAATGTGATTTATTTATCTATAAAAAAAATTTGAATTTTCATGAGGATGGATGGAATTGGAAAACATTTTAAGTCTGGTCCTAAATATACTCTGTTCTCTCTCAGATGGGTATCCTAGCCTTTAACTATTAAATATGCAAATCCAGATGGGAGAAAATGTGGATAAAGGCCTAGAAACTGGAAAGGAATCTGAGTGACTGGAAAAGAGGGCCTTAAGGGAGGAGTGGAAAGAGACAAAAGAAAAATATAGTGGGAAGATTAGAGGCAAGGACAGCAAACGATGGCAGGGAGATGGGGAGGCATGGAGAAAGGACCAGCCAGAGGACAAGTTTGTGAAAACCCATAGAGAAATAACTGTTACTTGTAAGTTAATTTAAAACAACAAAAGTGTGGTGGAGATAGGACAATGCTGATCCCCTGGGTTTCTGTGAGGCTGAGTAGTTAACTACCTCACAAGTCTGCTGTCAGAACTCAATGAAAATGCTCATGAATAACTAATATAGTGTGTGCACTTAAGAAGTGTTACAATGTTAGCTTTGAGCTTGTAACAGATGGTAATCTAGCTCGAAGGAGTGTGTTGTTGTGTTGTTGTTGTTGTTATTGTTGAGATTTATGTATTTTTATTTTGTGTATATGGGGTGTTTAATCTGGATGCATGTACCACATGCATTCTGGCTATTACAAATGAGGCCACTATGAACACGATGGAGCATGTGTCTCTGTGGTATGGTGGAACCTCTTTTGGGTATATACACAGGAGCAGTATAGCTGGGTCTTCAGGTAGCTCTATTTCCAATTTTCTGAGGAACCGCCAGACTGATTTCCAGAGGGTTGTACCATCTTGCAATCCCACCAACAATGGAGGAGTGTTCCTCTTTCTCCACACCCTTGCCAGCATCTGCTGTCACCTGAGTTTTTGGTCTTAGCCCTTCTGATTGCTGTAAGGTAGAATCTCAGGGTCATTTTGATTTACATTTCCCTGATCACTAAGGACTTTGGACATTTCTTTAAGTGCTTTTTGCCTATTTGAGATTCCAATGTTGTGAATTCTCTATCTCTGTACCCCATTTTTTAATTGGGTTATTTGGTCTTTTGGAAGTTAGCTTCTTGAGTTCTTTATATATTTTGGATATTAGCCCTCTATTGGATGTGGGGCTGGTGAAGTTTTTTTTTCCCATTCTTTAGGTTGCTGATTTGTCCTATTGACTGTGTCTTTTGCCTTACAGAAGCTTTTCAGTTTCATGAGATTCCATTTATCAGTTGTTGATCTTAGAGCCTGAAGCATTGGTGCTCTGTTCAGGAAATTTGCCCCTGTGCTAATGAGTTCAAGGCTCATTCCTACTTTCTATTGAATTCTATTCAATGTATCTGGTTTTATGTTGAGGTCCTTGATTCACTTGGACTTTAGCTTTGTGCAAGGTGATAAATATAGATATATTTTCATTTTTCTATATGCTGACTGCCAGTTACACCAGTAACATTTATTGAAGATGCTTTCTTTTTTCCACTGTGTTTTTGGCTTTTGTCAAAGATCAAGTGTCCATAAGTGTGTAGGTTTATTTCTAGGTCTTCAATTATTTTCCATTGATCAACTTGTCTGACTCTGTACCAATACCATGCAGTTTATATCACTATCATTCTGTAGTACAGCTTGAGGTCAAGGATGGTGATTCCCCCAGAAGTTCTTTTATTGTTAAGAGTTGTTTTCAGTATCCTTGGTGTTTTTGTTTATCCATATAAAATTGAGAATTCCTCTCTCCATTTCTGGGAAGAATTGTATTGGAATTTTGTTGGGGATTATCTTGGATCTGTAGATTGTTTTTGGTAGGATGGCCATTCTTACTACATTAATCCTACCAATCCATGAACATGGGCGCTCTCTCCATTTTCTGAGATCTTCTTCGATTTCTTTATTGAGAGACTTGAAGTTCTTGTCACACAGATCTTTCATTTGTTTGATTAGAGTTACACCAAGATATTTTATATTGTTTGTGACTATTTTAAAGAATGTTGTTTTGCTATTTTCTTTCTCAATCCACTTATCATTTGTATAAAGGAAAGCTACTGATTTTGTTGTGGGAAATATTAAAAAAAAGAACAGCAAGTTCCCATGCTATCCCCAGCACTGGCGGTCCACATGACAACAAAGCTCCAAAATCCACCCATCTTGCTAGGTTCCCACTGGCAGGTTGCTACCACGCCAGCCCCATGCTTCAAAACCCCCACAGCCCTTGGGGTACACAGCAGGCAAACCCACAGTTTGCCACCATACCTTTCTCTCTTGAACTCAGTCAAGTTGCTGCAAGAAGAAAAGCACCACACAAACTTAGTTCAGAAACAATGGTAACTCAATCACTGGGCACAACAACAAGAATGTTAATCTTGTAAACCATATCAAATCTAAATCCTCTGGTGGTGAATCCTGGTGGATTCGCCTTATAAGCCAGGAGACGCTTAGTAGCTACATCTTATCCTCACACTATCCTATCCCCTGAAAAGACCCTATCTCTCTCCTCTTCCTCTCTTCCCCTATCCAGCCCAGAAGTGATTGGCTCCTTTATTCATTAGGGGATGGTTCACAAGTCACCCGAGTACATGACTCCTTCTCTGCAACCCCTCCCAGGATAGCGGAATTAACATACGAACAATACCAGGGCCATCCACAACAGATTTCTTTGAGTTAATTTTATATTTAGCCACTTTGCTGAAGTTGTTTATCAGCTGTAGAAGTTATCTGGTAGAATTTTGGAGATCACTCATGTATACTATTATATTATATCATCTGCAAAAGGTGATACCTTGAATTCTTTTCCAGTTTGTATCCCCTTGATCTCCTTTTATTGCCTTAATGCTCTAGCTAGAACTTGGAATACTATATTGAAGAGCTGTGGAGAGAGTGGGCAGCCTTGTCTTGTCCCTGATGTTAGTGGGATTGCTTCAAGTATCTCTCCATTTAATTTGATATTAGCTATTGGTTTGCTGTATATTGCTTTTATTATGTTTAGGCATGGCACTTGAATTCCTGATCTCTCCAATACATTTAACATGAAGGGGTGTTATATTTTGTCAAATACTTTTTCAGCATCTAATAAGATGGTCATGTGATTTTTTTCTTTGAGTTTTTTTTATATAGTAGATTACATTAATGAATTTTCATAGGTTGAACCATCCCTGCATCCTTGAAGCCTACTTGTTCATGGTGAATAATGGTTTTAATGTGTTCTTGGATTTTGTTTGCTAGGATTTTATTGAGCACTTTTACATTGATATTCATAAGGGAAATTGGTCTGACGTTCTCTTTCTTTGTTGGATCCTTGTGCAGTTTAGGTATCAGAGTAATTGTAGCTTCATAGAATGAATTAAGTAGTGTTCATTCTGTTTCCGTTGTATAGAATAGCTTGAGGAGTGTTGGTATTAACTCTTCTTTGACGGTCTGGTAGAATTCTGTGCTAAAACCACCTGGCGCTGGAGTTTTGGGGGTTTGGAGGTTTTTAATGACTTCTATTTCCTTAGGGGATATGGGAGTGTTTAGACAGTTTACCTGCTCTTGATTTAAGTTTGTCACGGTGTATCTGTCTAGAAAGTCATCCATTTAATCTAGATTTTTCAGTTTTGTTTAGTAAAGGCTTTTGTAGTAAAATCTGATGACTTTTTTTAATATCCTCAGTTTCTATTGTTATGTCTCCCTTTTCATTTCTGATTTTGTTAATTTGGATACTGTCTCTGTGTCCTTTAGTTTGGCGAAGGGTTTATCTATCTTGTTGTTTTTCTCAAAGAATCAGCTTTTGGTTTTGTTGATTCTTTGTATTGTTCTCTTTGTTTCTAATTGGTTGATTTCCACCCTGAGTTTGATTATTTCCTGCCTTCTACTCCTCTTGGGTGTGTTTGCTTCTTTTTGTTCTAGAGCTCTCAGGTGTGCAATTAAGTTGCTAGTGTAGGATCTCTTCAGTTTCTTTATGAGGGCACTTGTGTTATGCATTTTCCTCTTAGCACTGCTTTCATTGTGTTCCAGAAGTTTGGGTATGCTGTGTTTTCGTTTTCATTGAATTCTAGAAAGTCTTTAATTTCTTTCTTCATTTCTTCCATGACCAAGTTATCATTGAGTAGAGAGCTTTTCAGTTTCCATGGGTATGTGGGCTTTCTGTTGTTTTTGTTGTTACTGAAGTCTAGCCTTAGTCTGTGGTGATCTGATAGGATGCATAGGATTATTTCAATCTTCTTGTATCTCTTGAGGCTTGTTTCCTGACTGGTTATATATGGTCAGTTTTGGAGAAGGTACCATGTGGTGCTGAGAAGAAGGTATATTCTTTTGTTTTAGGGTGAAACGTTCTATAGATATCTGTTAAATCCATTTGGTTCATAACTTCTGTTAATTTCATTGTGTCTCTGTTTAGTTTCTGTTTCCATGATCTGTCCATTGGTGAGAGTGGGGTGTTAAAGTTTCCCACTATTATTATGTGAGATTCAATGTGTGTTTTGAGCTTTAGTAAAGTTTCTTTTATGAATGTGGGTGCCGTTGCATTTGGCATAGATATTCAAAATTGAGACTTCCTCTTGGTGGATTTTTTCCTTTGATGAATATGAAGTGTTCTTCCCTGTCTCTTTTGATAACTTTTGGTTGAAAGTCTATTTCATTGAATATTATAATGGCAGCTCCAGGTTGTTGCTTGGGACCATTTGCTTGGAAACTTTTTTTCAGCCTTTTACTCTGAGGTAGTGTTCATCTTTTTCATTGAGGTATGTTTCTTTTATACAGCAAAATGCTAGATCCTGCCTGCATATCCAGTCTGTTATCTTACAGTCTTTTTATTGAGGAATTAAGTCTCTTGATTTTGAGAGATATTAAAGACCAATGATTGTTAGTTTTTGTTATGTTTGTTGTTGGAAATGCTATTATGTGTGTGTGATTCTCTCCTTTTGGACTTGTTGTGAGATGATTAATTTCTTGGTTTTTTTCTCTGATGTAGATACCCTTCTAGTATTGGAGTTTTTCTTCTAGTATCCTCTGTAGGCTGTATTAGTAGATATATATTGTTTAAATTTAATTTTGTCATGGACTATTTTGGTTTCTCCATCTATGATGATGGAGAATTTTGCTTGGTATAGAACCCTGAGCTGGCATTTATGTTCTCTTAGGGTCTGTGTGACATCTATCCAGGACCTTTGGGCTTTTAGAATCTCTATTGAGAAGTCTGGCATAATTCTGATAGGACTACTTCCATTTTTAGGTCTTGGACTGCTTTGTTCAATTCGTTCACCTGTTTGATTGTGTTTTCCTGTTTTTCTTTAAGGTAATTATTTTTTTCCTCTTTAAGGGCTTCTTCCTGTTTAACTGTGTTTTCCTGTATTTCTTTAAGTAAATTATTTATATCCTCCTTAAAGGTCTCTATTATCTTCATGAGATGGAATTTTAGGCCAACATCATGCTTTTCCAGTGTTTGGGGTATCCAGGGCTTGCTCTGGTGAGAGAGGTGGGTTCTGATGGTGCCGAAGTATATTCTGTTCCTTAAATTCATGTACTTGCCTCTCGCTATCTGGTTACCTCTGGTGTTAACTGTCCTGGGTGTCTCTGTCTGGGGCCTGCCTCCTATGTCCCTGGCTGCAGCAGAACTTCTGGGAGACCTTCAGACTGTGGGGTGTTGAGAGGGACAGAAACACTGATCTGCCGCAGTGGAGGTGCAGACTGGAAGGGAGATGGGGTTCAAGTGGAAGTGTGGGGTTCTGCATCCACTGATCTCCTTGGGGATCCCTGCTGCTGTGGTTATTTGGGTGGTTGTCTTACCTGTTGCCCTGGTTGCAGCAGATCTCCTAAGAGACCTGCAGAAAGGGAGCGCCATTTTATTCTTATGTAGTGTTCCTCTCTTATTTTTATGAGTTAAGTGTATGAATGATTATATTGTGTCTAATATTTAGTTTCCTTAGTACATTTTGTTGACAGTTTGTTGTGTTTGTTTGTTTGTTTTTGTTTGTTTGTTGTTGGGGGTTGTTGTTGAGTTTTTGAGACAGGATTTCTCTCTTTATCCCTGACTATCCTGAAACTCTCTCTGTAGATCAGGTTGGTCTTGAACTCATAAATCAGCCTGCCTCTGCCTCCTGAGTGAGGGGATTAAAGGCGTGCGCCACTGTGCCTGGGTCTTGTTGACATTCTTAAGTGTCTCCTTATTTGTTTTAAACCTTGCATATCCTCTGTAGAGTGGCGGGCTCAAGAAAATAGAGAGTGACTTTTCTCTAAGATCCAAAAGTACAGAATGCTTCACAGATGTATTTGTCATCCCTAGCACCACGTATGTAAAATATTACTCATAATTTTTATGACTTCTCCTGACCGACAAACTGAGAGCAGTCTGCAGTTGGAATAGGCCATTTCAGTAGTGGGCTGAAACAGGCTAAAGCTGAGGTGATGGTCTGGAGTCTGCCTGCTGGTCTCATGGTGCATACACTGTGTGATTAGATTACAGGCTGGTAGGAGCTATTGCCATGGCAGTGTTAGGTGTCCCCTTCTTTATGGGGTCTAGGAAAGTGTTGCACCCTTCCTTGGTCTAGTGCATTCATGAGTTTTCAGGCCTGGCTTTCCTCATATGACTCAGATATGCCTATATGCTCCTGTGGGTGCATTTTACCATGATAAGTTTACTGCCTGATGTACTTTTAAGGATGTTATTTTTCAGTCTGTGCCTCTTGAGAGGTTCGTGATGAGTGGTATTGTTGATGTGCACAGCAGAATGCAGAAGTGTCCTACTTCTATAACTCTGTTCCAACTGCAGTTAGATGATGTTTGCAAGACGGACTCTCCTAGAGCAAGGTACAGCCTGAAAAAATGCCACTTTATATAGTGTGAGCTCAACACTCAAGTGGTTTTTTTTCCTTTATACTTTTATACTCTACTGGGCTTTCTTATCAGAACTGATTTTTTTTCTGTGATCAGAAGGTCTACCCAATAAAAGCTATCTGGACTGCAGTGTCAGGATCATAGGGGTCAAAGGCTTAATTTCATTGTGGTTTAACAGCGTGATGTTATTTCTGAAACTATCCAGGTTTTAGAATTTTAAAACTTATTTTTAAATTTGCTGAAAATGTTTTTCTCGTTTTTAATGCTTAGCGTGGCCTTTTAATTTTAAAAGGAAAATAACATTTGTGAGACTTTTTAAAAATGTGTGCAGCTCTCTGCTTCTGATAATGACCAAATTTCTCCTACTGGATAGAATGATGAGCTTTAGGCTAATATATCAAAAGCACTGAAGATACCGCAAAGAAACACTTAGAAGAATGTGGTACTGAACCAGATACCTGATTTTTACTGCTTCTAGTCTGACCCCCACCCTTGGGGAGCTTGAAAAATCAGAAAATGCAGTGCTCATGCTATTCCAGGTGGGAGCTAACTGGGAGCCTGGGGATAAAGACAGCTTCGTAGAAGAAACACCACGTTCTGGTTATATCCTATGCCAAATTTTTGTTTAACACTAGATATGGTCTAGACTGTAGAAGAATGATAAAGAAGTTAGCTCATATCTAATATGGGAAACAGCCTGAGATCAAGTCTACCAATCATTTTATGGTTTGCTAAAACAGTCATTTTTAGAGGAATATAACAGAATTTCAACTCTCTTAAATATGTCTTTTACAATGCTCCCAATCTAAAGCAACTAGCTGTATAAAGAAATGGAAGACATAACTCACACCCAGAAATCAATCAAAAGAGCTTTAGACATCTCCCCACAAGATGACATAGATCTTGTATTTGTCCAAAAGTCTATTGTGTGTTCAAGGGTATAAAGGAAAACATATTTTGATTAAATAGGCATTCTTAAGAGAAACATAGACTATAAAAACAAATAGAAATTCTAAAACTTAACAAGTCACTTGGACTGGATTAGAGAGGAAGAGTCAGTGTGCTTAAAGATTAAACCAATGGAAATTAACCAACTGAAGAACAAAGGATAGTGAGGGAAATACAGAAATATAATGATAAAAACCTACAGATCTACTTTTGAATATTTAGAGTAACCAAAGGAAAAGAGAAAAAATGAAGTTGGAAAAAGTATTTGGAGAAATGACTTAAATTTTCCAATTTTGTTGTAAGAAAAAAAGATTTATAATTTTAAGAAAATCCCCATCAACTTTGATTTACCCAGGAATATATAAGAAAATGTCTAAGCACACTGCAATCATGTTGCTTAAACTCAGCTGGAGAAAAATGAGTCATCACATGTCAGGAACAGGAATTCAGATGGTACTCATTTATCTCAAATAAGAGAAGCCAACAGCAGGGTAACATCCTCAAATTCTGGAAGGAGAACTTTCAACTCAGATCTGCAGCTATGGTGAAATACTCTTTCTATTGTTTTATTTGAGACAAGGTCTTCCTGTATAGTCCTAGCTGTCCTGGATCCCTTTACATAGACCAGGTTGGCCTAGAACTCAAAGATCTTCCTGCCTCTGCCTTCTAAGTATTGGCATTAAAGGAATGCACCACCACACCAAGCTTGAAATATTCTTGAAGAACAGCAAAGGAATAAATTTATTCAGATGAAGGAAAAACAATGAGCATACCTGGATTGCATGAAATGCTAAGAGCATTCTACACTCTGTAGAAAAATGAACTGCCTTGAATTCAGCTCTTCAGAAATGAAGAACACTGTAGTTAATATGCAGATAAACCAAATTTCTTTAGTTTTAAAAATACAGAATGTGAGGTTTCTATATGTAGCTGTAATAGGTAATGTTCTCTGTATGCTGTATCTACTGTCAATGAATGATAGAAGAATATAGAAAGTTAAGGGTGTACATTATAATATTTAGAGCAGTGGTTTTCAAATTGATCTTGAGACTATTAGAGTCCTAAATATTTACAAGGTCCTCAAGGAGCTTTGTAGTATGCTTCTATTACCATAGAACATGTTAAAAGTTAAAATATTAAGCTGTTAATTCATTGAAAAAACAAACACATTGCATATAAAATCAATAACCCTTTTGAGTAAACATATTTTCTTTTTAAAATTAGCAGATTGGCATGCTATACTATTCAAGTCTCCTTAATATCTGACTTGGTAGAAGACATCTGGGTTTTCATGTCTACCCCTGCACTCAGTGTGTTAGGATATGTTATTCAGATTGAAATAAATTCAGAAAATCTAACTTTACACAATTATACATTTAGAAAATGGAGGGCTTTTTTAAGTATTTCAGATAATTGTGAATGTTTTTATAACACTATACCAAAACTCAGAAGATTAAAAAGCTAAAAGATTAGTTACCATGAAGAATCTAAAGCAATGAGTGAGTTTTTTATTAATCTGTATAATACTTGGAAATTTTTTATGAGATTATGCCTTGATCATTTGAAAAAAAGTTAGTCATAGATCTTCAAAATGTTGTATTTAGCAGATGAGCAGCTTGGTCTTCGTGCAGGTCTGCCCCCCACACACACACCCCAACCCCACCAACTGGAGCAGGGGATGTTCCTGAGCCTGTTGCCTGCCTGCCTGCCTGCCTGCCTGCCTGCCTGCCTGCCTGCCTGCCTGCCTGCCTAAAAGGGCTGCCTTGTCTGGTCTCAGTAGGAGAGGATGTGCTTAGTCCCACAGTGACTTGATGTGCTGGAGAGAAGGGGTGTGGGAAGTTAACACCCAGAGGGAAGGTGGAATAGGGGGAGGACTTGTGTGAAGGGGTGCTAGGTGAAGAGGAGGGGCTGATACTGGGTTGTAAAGTGAATAAATGAATTTTTTAAAAAGTTAAATACTATATACAAAAATGTTGTATTTTATAAAGTTGAGTCCAGATCACATATGTTAGTCTCCCACCATCTCTTCAGGAAGGTCTAGTCTATAGAAGACGTTACACATGATGCAAGTGTGTGCAATTTCCCAGAAGCTCATTTTCACTTGAAAGTTCAAAATCTCATTTAATTGGTAACTGTTTTGTTTAAAGATATAGGCTTATTTTGTATACATAAAAAAAAAATACAACTGCATACCAAGTCTGAATAGCCATTGTTTGCCTGTCAAGTAGAAAGTACTGTCCTATGGGGGTGTGGGAAGGAGTGGTTTTCTCCAGGACAGCCACAGTGTTTCCATACGAAAAAGAAGTGCTTTAGGGGCTCAGATCATCCTATGATGTGGATTATTAAATAAACTAGTCTTCTAGTGTCAGGGTTAAAATATCTTTACTGTTTCATCAAGGTTATTATTAGAATGGTGCTTAACTAAAATCCTGGCACTTGGGAGGCTGAGGTAAAAATCAGGAGTTCTGGGCTAGTCTCAGCTTCAAAGAGTATTTGAGAACAACCTGGGCTCTGTGAGACACTGCATCAAACAAACGAGGCGAGGAATTATTAAACCCAGTTTCAACCAAGAATGCATGGTACTGAAGGGTAGAATCACCATAAAACAATTTACATCTGTGGCCTAAAAAAAAAAGACATTTTATTGAATCTTCATTTATGGGAAACATTATAAAAACAGTATTTGGTGTTTAAAGCATTCACCATACCTGCATTTAAATTTTCAATTCCTTTTGCTTTAAGCTCTGAATGATTGGTCTCACTAAGATGCTGCAGCTTAACTTGGACCATAGTACTATTCAAAAAGGGTTCTGTTGCAGAAGACATAAAAGGTAAAGTCTTAAATTTTATAAGACCATTGAAAGACAGTTCTCACTACTTTTTTGTTTCTTACTAACAGTTTCATGCCATTCCTTTGAGGCAGATTGAAGGAATCTCAGTGACTCAGCTCTCTGACACCTTCATCTTTCTTAGCAGCTTTCTTTTGTAGGACAGCTCTATGTTGAAGATGACATTCATTAATTTTTCTTTTTTTAAACACTTTTGAAAGTATTTTATTTGTTTGTGTGTGATACATGTGTACATATTTGTGTGAGAACTCACTCGTGTGAGTGCAGACACATGTGAGGTACGGTACACGTATAGACACAAAGGCTACTTTTGCTGTCCGTACTTGCCTTCCTCTGGTTCAGACACAGCCTCTTTATTGTCTGCCTCTGCATACACCAAGCTAGCTAGCCCACAGAATTCTGAACTTAGATTGCTGGACTTATGCAGCAAGTATGTTACCAGAGTCATCTCCTGAGGCCGAATTGTATCCATGTTAACCATTCTTAAATGCATAGTCACTGCCCTTAGGTTCATTCAGAGTGTTACACAATCATCCCCTCTATCCATTCCCAGAATGTTTCTCTCACCACCAAAACTCTGTACCCATGACTCCCCATTCCCAAGCCAGTGATACATCTTTAAGTATGAAGTGTGCATTTTATTTTAGAGTTTTAGTTTTCTGTAGCTGTACTGGAACTCTCTCTGCAGACCAGGCTGTCCTTGGACTCAGAGATCCACCTGCCTCAGCCTCCTGAGTGCTGGGATTAAAGATATGCACAAGCATGATCTAGCTCAAATTAAATATTTTAACTTTGAAAAATTATGAATTATTTAAGGCAAGGGAGACAGATCCGTGGGTCAGAGCACTTCCATACAAGGAAAGGTGAGGTCCTGGGCTCAAATCCTCAGAGCCCTTGTAAAACAGGCTGTGATGGGTATCTGTCATCCCCAGCTTTCTTACTGGTAAGATAGGAGGCACAGCGGGGCACTGTCTGGAAGCTGGACAGCCAGCAAGCCTGGTGTAAGTGGCAAAACAAAGAGACCTCATCTCAGAGAAGGTAGAAGGAAGGCAAACTGGCACCCAAGGCTTCCTCCAACCTCCATATGGTGTGCACTGTGGCATTCACATACTCACACTCAGACAAGTAAGCATAAATAGTACACACATTGTACATGCGTATATGCATGCATCATACACACAGTGGAGCAAACCATGTCATCATTTTAGAAGACTCAGAAAAAGTATTTCACAAAATTCAGCACCCACCATGATTTTAGAAGATTTTTTTTAAAAGTATTCAGTTAATATGTAATGGAGGAAATTGCTTTTGTTTGGTTAAAAAAAATCTATTTTTAAAGAATACAATCAATACCCTACTTAAATATTGTAGTCAATATCCAACTTAAATATTAAATGTTCTGGCCCTAAGACCTGCTGGATAAAGAAAATAACATTGGTAGATTTTTGAGAATGTAATTCTATTCAATATACCAAGAAAAAGAAATGAAAGTTATCAAATTGGGAATTATATAGAAGTAGCCAGGTATAGTGGCAGAAACCTGTAACCCCAATATCTGAGTGGCTGAAGTAGGAATATTTAGAGTAGAGGGCCAGCCCTGTGCAGGACTATACAATGAGAGCCTGTCTGAAAAAGTAAGGGACAGAGGGAGGCTTAGTGATCATAAATCCCTTCAGTCTGCTTTTATCATGGACATACTTCTCCTTTTCTAGATAGTTTTGCTGGGTGTAGTATTCTGGGGTGGCAGTTACTGTTCAGAACGTGAGATACATCATTGCAAGATCTGGTTATCCCACTGGATAATATGGTGTTATAGATCTGCCTTTATATGTGACTATTTGTCCTGGGCCATTCTTGGTATACTTTTTATTGTTCTGTATATTCATGGTTTAATTATAATATGGGGGTCTTGTTGACTCTTGTCTGCTTGATACCCTTGACGGCTCTGCTATGTAGTTTGGCATCTCTTTTCCTGACTATGGAGAATCTTCCGATTCTTTAAAAAATGTTTTCTATGTCAGTAGAAAGAGAGTCTATAACCCATAAATTTGGTCTTTTTCCCTGTCACTTCTCAGAATTACTACCCTATCATTACTGTTTTATCTGTGTCCTTGCTGGATTGTTGTGCTGCCTCCTCTTGTCTGCAGGCTCAAACTCTGTTTTATCATTTTTCCATCTATGGCTGAGACTTTCCATGGGGTTTTTATTTGATTGTAGTTTGTTTTAGTTGTTGTTGTTTATTTCCAGACATAAGACTGGTTTTTCTTCCATATATTCTTCATCTATTTTATTGGATTGCTCTTGCATTCCATCCTTATCCCTTCTTGTTAGGCTGTTCATGTCTTTAACCTGCCTATAATTGTTATCTTGAGTTCTTTGGTTTTCATCCAATTCACTCTAAGTAGATGCCATTGCTATAGGGATAAGTCATCTTTGGAGGCGTTACATTATCTTGATTTTTGCAGTTCTTCTGTTACACTGGGATTTATGCTTCTTGTGTTAAATGTTTGGCTTATTTTTATGAGCTATATTTTTCCATTTGAAGTGTTCAAGTGAGAATTCCATGTGGTAGTATTGAATGTGTAGTTCACTAAATAATTTCTCAGACCAGGTCCAGACACCTGATGTATCCTCTATATTGTTCCCTAAGTAGGATATAAACTGAGTGACCACAAGCATTTGGCATCACCACTGGGAAATTGTGACCAGTAAATAGCAATGCCCTCTTTCACTTCCATAACTGTTGGAGGGTGACCAACTAAGGACAGTATGGAGCATGCTTAGATTCGACTTAATCTCCATCTTATTTTTTGCAACAGGGTCTCTTGCTGCACTTGGAACTCACCCATCTGGCAAAAGTAGCACAGGCCGCAGGAATTCTGGCTCCAGCTTTGCTGCCACGGGATTACAGCCATGGTGCACTGATGATGCTCTGCACAGAGTCTCAAATGGGTGCTGGGAATTGAACCCATGTTCTCATAATGAACACAGCAAGCAATTAACTAACTGAACCATCTCCCCATAAATTTACTTAAAACTTAAACATGAACAAGCCATTAACTTACTAAGTCATATACTTCAATGTGCACAGAATTCTACATGTCAGTCATCTTGTAATTTTTTTAAGAGGTCTTTATTTCTGTTCTCCCATTTAAACTTCTCTTAGAATTTGTTTGTTTATTTATTTATCTATTTGGTTTATTTATTTACATACCAAACACTGCCCCTCCCGGTTCCCTTCTCACAGAGTCCCTCCCTGATCCTCCATCCCCTTTTTCTCTGAGAGGGTGGGGCCCCTCCTGAGAATCCCTCAACCACTGTGCATCAAGTCCCTGCAGGAAAAGGCACATCCTCTCCCACTGAGGCCAGACATAGCAGCCCTGCTGGGGAACAGATTCCACAGTCAGGCTACAGCTTTAGGAACGGCTCCCGCTCCACTTGTTGGGGGACCCACATGAAACTGAGCTGCACATCTGCTATGTAAGGTAGTCTCTGAGAGGTTCCAGAGCTCCAGGTTAGTTGACTTTGTTGGTCTTCCTGTGGAGTTCCTGTCCCCTTCAGGGCCTTCAATCCTCCCCCAGCTCTTCCATAAGAGTCCGAGACCTCTGACCAATATTTGTCTGTGGGTATCTGCATCTGTTTCAGTCAACTGCTGGGTAAAGTCTCTCAGAGAACAATATGCGCCTGTCTGCAAGCTTAATGGAGTATCATAAATAGTGCCAGAGAATGGTTCTTGCCCATGGGATGGGTTTCAAGTTGGGCAGTTATTGTTGGCCATTCCTTCAGTCTCTGTTCCATCTTTGTCCCTGCATCTCTTTTAGACAGGATAATTTGGGGGTTGAAAGTTTTGTGGGTGGGTTGATGTCCTTATCCCTCCACTGACAGTCCTACCTGGCTACAGGAGGTGGTCCCTTGAGGGTCTATATTCCCATAAGTAGGCATCTTGGCTAAGGTTGCTTATATTGACTCCCAGGAGCTTTCCCAATCCCAGGTGTCTCGAACACCCTAGAGATTCCCCCTGTCCCACTCACCTACTACCCTCTACCCCTACACCCTGTAGCTGCAGGTTTCCATTTATTTTCCTGGCCCTCTCTCCTATCTCCTCATACCTACACCTGCCCTCCCGTTCCCTTCCCCCTCTCCTCTCCCACTCAGATCCCTCCCTCCCTCTGCCTCCTATGGCTATTCCCCCTTCTAAGTGAGATTCAAGTATCCTTGCTTGAGCCTTCCTTCTTGTTTAACTTCGTTGGGTCTGTGGGGTGTAGCATCCTGTATTTTATGGCAATATCCACTCATCAGTAAGTACATACATGAAGGTCTTTTTGGGTCTGGGTTGCCTCACTTAAGATAATGTTTTCTTTCTTTCTTTCTTTCTTTCTTTCTTTCTTTCTTTTTTTTTGGTTTTCTTTTTTTTTTTTTTTTTTGGACTTATATTTAAAATGGAAACCTTTATTGATCATTTCGGATTGCTATAGAGTTCCACAAAAACAAACAAACCCCAAGACAATGGTGTAGAAAGCTTGCAGCACGTGGGTCACCGTTCATTAATATAAGGGATAATAATTTAAACACTTAGTATAAAACAGTAAATAACCCATTAGGCTAGATTATTCTTGTGGACTGAAAGTGAATAAAAATGATTACAACTGGGTATGGAATTCTTGCCTGTAATCATAATATTCACCAGGCTGTAGCAGAAAGATCAAATTCAAGGTCTACCTGGCCCACCCAGTGCGACTCCTATAGTGACCAAATTTTAAAAAATTGTAACCTGAAATTGAACAATTTTGAGTAAAGAAGTTTTCTCCAAGAAAAGCTAATATGAACTGATCTACTTGTTAAATCATAGAAACAGCTGTACAGAAGGGGCTTAGCATACCTGCTGATTATCTCCCTTGACAGGCCTGAGGCAACCAGAGGTCCAGTCTTAAACACCTAGCAAGCAGCACTCCCGTGGGAGGGAGCAACAGAAGATCAAATGCAAGGCCAATGTCACAAGGCCTGCCTAGCCTAAGTTAAGCTTTTGTAACTACCTAGTAGCTTCACAAAGCTAGCTGTAAAAAATTCATCTGCAACTACCTTTTGGTCAGTTGTGATCCACAGTAGAACTCTGGGATAGCAAACCAAATAGCAAAGGGAACACTTTATTTTATAGAATTTAGATGAGAAAGAAGGGTCTATGTGTTTGGCAGCTAGCTCTCTTACAGAATTTCTATCCAAACTGGAAACACCATTATTTAAAATACTACTGATTATGTTTTATGCCTTTCCAAAAGCATAAAAAGGAATGACTTGAGTACATTAAATTTGTTATCTAAAGACATACAAGTAACATACATGCTGGGTGCTGGTGGCACTTGCCCTTAAACTCAACTCTATGGAGGCAGAGACATGATTTCAGGACAACCAGGATTTACATCTGGAAACCCTGTCTTAAAAAACCAAAACCAGCCTGGTGGTGGTGGCGCACGCCTTTAATCCCAGCCCTTGGGAGGCAGAGGAAGGTGGATTTCTGAGTTCAAGGCCAGCCTGGTCTACAGAGTGAGTTCCAGGACAGCCAGGGCTACACAGAGAAACCCTGTCTCAAAAAAAAAAAAAAACCAATAACAATAACAACAACAACAACAAAAAACAAAACAAAAAAAACAAAACCTAAACAAAAAAGTTCCTTCAAGAACTTTCAGAAGCTACAACAGGTCTCTCATCTTTACTTCCTCATGTTCTCTTCCTCTCTGGCAAGCCTGTCTGCCTCCAAGGCCTCTGCCAGTCTCTTCCTGGCTTTCTTTACCTTCCAGATCTGTCTCTGGATGTCTGAAGTTGTTACTTTTTGTATGCAGTAAGATGGTGACAGATGAAGAGGCAATGGCAGTGTTACCCCTCGACTGGAGAAAGATGGTGACAGCTGAAGATCTACTTGTTCAGTGTTTTCCAAGCATGGGGGTTGTACAGAGGTGACTTCTCCACGACTGAGCTGATCCTCAACACTGTTTTGGTCCTTGGCTTCATCCTGTATTCCCAGTGCAGGTTTTTCTACAGGGTTTGTAAGTTTCGATGGACATGAAGCTTCACTGTCTTCAACTAGATGTTTCTGGAGTCTGTTCAATGCACAGAGCTGCTGGGGTTTCTCCAGCTTTTCTTCACCTTTCCTGTACCTGGTTTTATTCCCAGGGTGTGCAGTTATTATGGTCACAGGCTTTGGGAAGATGCAACTAGTCAGCCTTATAGGATCTTTGGGAGTAACACCAGATCTGTGTTTGGGCTTGGCCTTTATCTTGGTCTTGGCACGCAGGGTCTCTCTTCTCTTTATTAAAGGCTGGCTTGAGACTGAGCTTCCCGAAGGCCTCTCCATGGTTGTATAGTTTGTCCTAAAGACTCCACGTCAGAGATGCAGACAAGGCTTGAGTTGCAGGAAATGGCAATGTCTCTTTCTCTCTCTCACCTAATCCGTCTGTAGTTCACTTCCAGAGAAACAGTCAGCTGTGAATTAGAAGTCTAAAAATCTAGTAGTTCCTAGCCCTACAAGGCTAGTTGTCTTAGCTGGTCCACCACAAAAGTATGTTCCAATAAATGTGCTGAGAAGGAAATGAAAGCTGGGAAGAACAACCTTTTTTTGGTTTTCAAGACAAGGTTTCTCTGTATAGCCTTAGCTGTCCTGGAACTCACTCTGTGGACCAGGTTGGCCTCAAACTCAGAAATCTACCTGCCTCTGCCTCCCAAGTGCTGGGATTAAAGGCATGTGTCACCACTGCCTTGCTAAGATAATATTTTCTAATTCCATTCATTTGCCTGCAAAAATTCATAATGTCCTTGTTGTTAATAGCTAGATAGTATTCCATTGCGTAAATGAACCACATTTTCTGCATCCATTCTTTGGTTGAAGGACATCTGGATTGTTTCCAGTTTCTGGCTATTACAAACAAAGCTGCTATGAACATAGTGGAGCACATGTGCTTGTGATATGGTGGAACATCTTTGGGGTATATGCCCAGGAACAGTGTACCTGGGTCCTCAAGGAGAACTATTTCCAATCTTCTAAGACAGTAACAGATTGATTTCCAAAGTGGTTGTACAAGTTTGCAATCCCACCAGCAATGGAGGAGTGTTCCTCTTTCTCCATATCCTCGACAACGTGTGCTGTCACCTGAGTTTTCGATCTTAGCCATCCTGATTGGTGTAAGGTGGAATCTCAGGGTCATTTTGATTTGCATTTCTCTGGTGACTAAGGATGTTGAACATTTCTTTAAGTGCTTTTCATCCAGTCAAGATTTTTTTTGTTGAGAATTCTCTGTTTAGTTTTGTACCCCACTTTTTAATTGGATTATTTGGTTTTTTTATTCTAACTTCTTGAGTTCTTCATATATTTTAGATATTAGCCCTGTATAAGATGGGTAGGGTTAGTGACTATCTTTTCCAAAATTTGGAGGATACTGTTTTGTCCTATTGACAGTGTCCTTTGCCTTACAGAAACTTAGGTCCCATTTGTCAATTGTTTATCTTAGAGTCTAAGCCATTGGTGTTCTGTTCAGGAAATCGTCTTCCTGTACCAATGCATTCAAGACCATTTCCCAATTTCTTTTCTGTTAGATTTAGTGTATCTGGTTTTATGATGAGGTCCTTGATCCAGCTGGACTTGAGTTTTGTGTAGAGTAATAAATATGGATCTATTTGCATTCTTCTACATGTAGACATCCCGTTAGATCATTTGTTGAAGATGCTTTCTTTTTTCCACTGTATGGTGTTGGCTTCTTTTTCAAGAATCAAGCATCCATGGGTATGTAGGTTTATTTCTGGGTCTTCAGTTTGAATCCATTAGTCGACCTATCTGTCTCTGTACCAATACTATCCAGTTTTTATCACTACTGCTCTTGTAATTCAGGGATAGTGATTCCTCCAGAAGGTCTTTATTGTTCAGGATTGTTTTAGCTATCCTGGATTTTTTGTTTTCTTTTGTTTTATTTTCCATAAAGTTCAGAATTACTCTTTCAAAGTCTGTAAAAAATTGTATTGGAATTTTGATGGGAATTGCATTGAATCTGTAGATTGCTTTTGGCAAGATGGCTGTTTTAATTATGTTAATCCTACTGATCCATGAGCATGGGAGATCTTCCACCTTCTGACATCTTCTTTAATTTCTTTCTTCGGGATCTTAAAGTTCTTTCACTTGCTTGGTTAGAGTTACACCAAGATATTTTATATCATTTGTGTCTATTGTAAAGAGGGTTGTTTCCATAATTTCTTTCTCAGTCTATTAATCATTTGTATTTTAGAGGAGGGCTTCTTTGGGTTAATTTTATATCCAGCTACTTTGCTGAAGTTATCAGCTGTAGGAGTTTTCTGGTAGAATGTTGGGGGTTGCTTATGTAAACTATCTTACCATCTATGAATAGTGATACCTTGACTTCTTCCTTTGTAATTTGTATCCCCTTGATCTCTTTTTGTTGTCTTATGGTTCTAGCTAGAACTTCAAGTACTATATTGAATAGATAGGGAGAGAGTAAACAGCCTTGTCTTGTCCCTGATTTTAGTGGGACTGCTTCAAGTTTCTCTCCATTTAATTTGATGTTGGCTCATGGCTTGCTGTACATTGTTTTTATTGTGTATAGGTATGTGCATTGAATATCTGACCTTTTCAAGATTTTTACATGAAAGGGTATTGGATTTTGTTGAAGGCTTTCTCAGCATCTAATGAGATTATCATGTGATTTTTTTCTTTGTTTTATATAGTGGATTATGTTGATGAATTTTTATATATTGAGCCATCCCTGCATCCCTGGGATAAATCCTACTTAATCATGCTGAATTATGTTTTTGGGGTACTTTTGGATTTGGTTTGCAAGAATTTTATTGGGTATTTTTGCACTGATATTCATAAGCAAAATTGGTCTGACGTTCTCTTCCTTTGTTGAATCTTTGCATGGCTTAGGTATCAGGGTGACTATGGCCTCATACAATGAATTAAATAGTTTTCCTTCTGTTTCTATTTTGTGGAATAGTTTGAGCAGTATTGGTATTAGCTCTTTGAGAGTCCGGTAGAATTCTGCACTAAAACCATATGGCCCTGGGGTGGTTTTTTTTGTTTGAGGTTTTTTTTGGGGGGGGGAGGGGGGAGGGGGGTTGTTGTTGTTGTTTTTGATTGGGAGAGTTTTAATGACTGCTTCTATTTCTTTAGGGATTATTTGACTGTTTAGATAGTTTACCTATTCTTGATTTAACTTTGATAAGTGGTATCTGTCTAGAAAATCATCCATTTCGGTAAGATTTTCAAGTTTTGTGGAGTATAGGCTTTTATAAAGGCTTTTATATAGCTTTTATATAGGCTATTATTATAAGACCTAATAATTTTTGAATTTCCTCAGTTTCTGTTGTCTATTTTTTCACTTGTAATTTTGTTCAGTTGGATACTGTCTTTGTGCCATTTAGTTAGTTTGGCTAAGGGTTTGTCTATCTTGTTGATTTTCTCAAAGAACCAGCTCTTGGTTTTGTCATTCTTTGTATTCTCTTTGTTTCTAATTGATTTATTTCAGCCCTGAATTTGACTGTTTCCTGCCATCTACTCCACTTGGATGTATTTACTTCTTTTTGTTCTAGACCTTTCAGGTGTTCTGTTAAGTTGCTAGTATGAATTTCTTTGTGCTGTTTCTCTCCAATTTCTTTGTGAAGGCACATTGTGCTATAAATTTTCCTCTTAGAATTACTTTCATTGTGTCCCATAAGTTTGGATATGTTGTGCATTCATTTTTACTGACTTCTAGAAAGTCTTTAATTTCTTTATTTCTTCCATGACCAAGTGATCACTGAGTAGAAAGATGTTTATTTTTCATGAGTATGTGGCCTTTCTGTTGTTTCTGTTGTCTTGATCCATGGTGATCTGATAAAATGCAAGGAATTATTTCAATCTTCTTATATCTTTTGAGGCTTGCTTTGTGCCTGATTATATGGTCAGTTTTGGAGAAGGTTCTGTGAGGTGCTGAAAAGAAAATATGTTCTTTTGTTTTGGAGTAAAAGGTTCTGTAGGTATCTATTAGATCCATTGGGTTTATAACATCTGTTGGTTTCATTGGTTCTCTGTTTAGTTTCTGTTTTGGTTACTTGTTCATTGGTGAAAGTGGGGTGTTGAAGTCTCTCACTACTATTGTATGGAGCACGACACGTGATCTAAGCTTTAGTAAAGTGTCTTTAATGAATGTGGTACCCTTGCATTTGTGACATATATGTTCAGAATTGAGATGTAGATTTTTCGTTTGATGAGTATGAAGTATCCTTCCCATCTCTTTTAATTACTTTTTGTTGAAGTCTATTTTATTAGATATTAGAATGACTACTCCAGCTTGTTTCTTGGGACCGTTTGCTTAGAAAACCTTTTCCACCCTTTTACTCTGAGGTTGCTGAAGTGCATTTCTTGTAGGTAGAAGAATGATGTTTTTATGTATGTGTTTTTATGTATGTGTTTATGTATCCAATCTGTTAGCCTGTGTCTTTTTATTGGTGAATTGAGTCCATTGATGTTGAAAAATATCAATGGCCAGTGATTCTTAGTTCCTGTTATTTTGATGTCGGGGGTGGTACTATGTGTGTGTGATCCTCTTCTTTTAGTTTTGCTGTGAGATGATTAATTTCCCATGTTTTCTTGGGTATAGTTTCTCTCCTTGTGTTAGAATTTTCCTTCAGGTATTCTTTGTTGGGCTTGATTAGTAGAAAGATATGATTAAATTTGGTTTTGTCATAGAATATCTTGGTTTCTCCATCTGTGATAAGTGAGAGTTTTGCTGGGTATAGTAGTCTGAGCTGACATCTTTGGTCTTTTAGGGTCTACAAGACACCTGTCCAGGATCTTCCAGCTTTTAGGGTCCTTGTTGAGACATCAGGTGTAGTTCTGATAGGTCTGCCTTTTTTATTTTACTTTGCTTTTTTCCTTGCCACTTTTAATATTCTTTCTTTGTTCTATACATATAGTGTTTTGATTATTATATGGTAGGAGGATTTTCTTTTCTGGTCCTGTCTACTTGGTGTTCTGTAAGATTCTTGTGTGTTTATAGTCATCTCTTTAGGTTAGGGAAGTTTTCTTCTATGATTTTATTGAAGATATTTTCTGGACCTTTGGACTGGGAATATTCACCCTCTTCTATTTTTATTATTCTTAGGTTTGGTCTTTTCATAGTGTCTCAAGTTCCCTGGATGTTTTGAGTTAGGAACTTTTTTACATTTGATGTTTTCTTTGACTGATGTATCAATTATTTCTATGGTATCTTCTTCGCCTGAGATTTTCTCATTCATTTCTTGTATTCTGTTGGAGATACTTGCAAATGAACATTTAGATTGATTTCATTTCCTTGGTTTATTTTCTCTTTCCTATCCTCTTTCCTAGGGTTTCCGTCTCTGGGGCTATCTCCTTTTGTGTTTTCCTTGCTTATATTTCCATTTTTAGGTCTTGGACCATTTTATTCATTTTCTTCACCTGTTTGATTGTGTTTTTCTGTATTTTTAAGAGATTTATTTTTATCCTTTTAAAACGACTCTATCATCTTCATGAGGTGAGAACTAAGGTCAGTCTTACTCTTTAGGTTTGTTAGGATATCCAGCACTTGCTGTAGTAAGAAAGCTGGGTTCTGATGGTAACATATTGCACTGGCTTCTGTTGATTATGTTCTTGTGCTTGCCTTTTGCCATCCTGTTAGCTCTGGTGTTTGCTGGCCTGGTAGTCCCTGGTTGTCTCGGGTTAAAGCAGGCCTCCCTGGAAGCATACAGAGCTGTGGGGTGAGGAGCAGTATGCAGATCAGATATTGCAGGTGGAGGTATGACTAGAAGAAAGACGAAGCTCCAATGGGGCTGGGCAGAGCTCAAAGTTCCTAGGCTTGCTGGGATCAGGGTGCGGGTAAAAGGGTTAAGCGTGGGGATCTCACCTGAGTGTCCCAGGTTAGAGCAGGCCTCCTGGGCTTATAATTTTTTAATTAATTTGATCTCAAAATTTGTGTGAAAAAGCAAAGAACCTAAAATACTTAATTTAGTGAAGGGGTCTATAATTTTGGGGGACAATGAAAGTTTTCTGTAATTGTAATGTTCATTATGGTTCATGATCATAGATGACTGCTGAGCACTTGCTGAAGACAGGACCATTTCATGTAAACTTAAATACTTATGTCTAGCTAATGAATACTGTATTTAATGGTGTGGAAAGTAACACCAAAAAGGAAAGAGATTTATGATTTATGGCTGTGAAACTTATTCAAAAAGCTACAGTAATTAAGACTGCTACTGGCCTAAGAGTAGACAAGTAGACCCACAGAACAGAATTGGCATCCTGGAAAGAGAATATGAAAGCTGTGGCCATCTAATTTTTGACAAACGAGGCAATAATGTGCAGTGGAAGAGATAACCCATTCAATAAATGGTGCTGGCAAAACTGCATGTCTATCCAAAGAAGAATGAATACAGATGCAATCTTGTCAAGAAGATGATTTAAAATATGAGATAATAAAACTGTCAGGAGAAACGGAGACTGCTTTTCCGAAGATACCGTGATAGGGAAGGGCATCCTGAACAGAATCTCAGTAGCACAAGAAGCCCCAGGTGTCAACAACTGAAATTTAAGAGTTTCTGCACAGCAAAGGAAACTATGAACAGTGCATACAGCAGCCCAGAGAATGGGCGAAAATTTTCACCAACTATATACTTGAAATAGGGACTAAAGCCTAGAATTTACAAAGCAATGCAAAAAATCAAATACTAGGAAATACAACTGCCAATCTACAGATGAGCCAATGAAGCATAATTTTTAGGGAAGGAAAGAAAGAAGGAAGGGAGGGAGGAAGGGAGGGAGGGAGGGAGGAAGGGAGGGAGGGAGGGAGGGAAAAAGAGAAAAAAGAAAGCCCCAAAACTATTTTAAAGTACTCAGCGTCCCTGAGCATCAATAAAATGCAAACTAACCTACTTTGATATGGCACCTTTCCCTAGTCAGAATAGCTATCATGAGAAATCTGCCAACAAATGCTAGAGAGAATGTGGGAGTAAAGGAACCTTTAGTCACTGCTGGTGGAGGTACAAATTAATACAAATTATAGAAAGAAGTTTGGAGTACCCTTAAAATATTAAAATAGAACTGCCATATAACCCAATTAATTCCACTTCTGAGCATATACTCGGAGAACTCCATTCCACACTCGTGTTTATTGGTGTTGGAATAAGCATATTTTAGCAAGGAAATGGAACCAATCTAAATGTCTATCAGCATATAAAATATGATCATGAAACTGTGGTTTATTCACAAAATGAAATATTATTTAGCTGTAAAAATGAAATTTATAAGAAAATAGATGAACTTAGAATATATCATATTAATTAAAAGAAGTTAACAGATATATCAATATGTAAATTTAGGAGCATGCTATAATCAGATATTTGTCTGTAGACAAAAGAATCATGAATGGGGTGACTGCAGGTGCACAGTTGGATTTTTCCAGGCAACACACAGTATTGGTATTAGTGCTAAGATTCTATGAAATATTTGACCTCTTGATAAAACTTTAAAAAAACAAAACATAAGTTTTATGTAATTGCCATAATAGAAGAGATTTTATACATTATATGTGCTTCTGGGAAATATGACATGTTTTTAAATTATACAAACTATTTTTAGATATTCGAAATTTTATTTTAAAAAATAGCCTTCATTACAATTTTGAAAGTTTGAGAAAGCTCCTTCTTATAATCATTCTCAATAAGTTAATAAACATGTACAAAGATTAACTCACTTTAAGAACATAAAAATGTAAGAGATAATATCAATAGGTTTCAATTTTAAAGAAGTATCATCCTCTGGTCATTGGTAGCAGGGTCAGGAAGGCTGTCTTAATCATCCAGATGTGGACCTTCATTCTACCACTAAGGTCCAAAAAAGAAAAATTAGACAAACAACAAGGAAACAAGTGTTAGCATTAATATCCCAGCTGGGTCCCTGGATTCTGCACTTGAGATAACAGTGGTTTGTATTCCCAATGGCCATTGGGTGGTTTCTCCACCTGAAATGAAATCATTCTCTTCTGCTTGTTTTGGAAAGGTGAATTTAAGCTCTCTTTTAACAGAGCACAATATTGAGACATAACCTCTAGTGTTTGAAATTACCGGTTCTTTTGAGATGTAACATTTAATGCAACAAAATGTGTCCTAATCCACAAGAGTTAGGAAATTAACTGACTCAGAGAATTCAGGCAGGGTTCTGCTCACGGAGCAGGAATGCTGAGACAGGCTCCACTGAGCTGGACTTGCAGCTCATCCAGGTGAGGTAGTCTTCTCATTTTGCATGGAGTCGGGATTCAGAATAGCAAACAGTCCTACATCAGGTTAATTCTGCTTCCTAATCCACAAAACAGTGCCATATTACTAGAGCTATATGACATTGTTTAAATACTGAATAGGTGTATTGCTTTGCTGTAAGCCCTTATTCTAGGGAGATGTTCATCAATACTTATGATCATGAACCAGCACAAACAGCACAAGGAGCCCTCCCAGCAGGCTGAGTATCATGGCTTCAGATGACAATAAAACAGGAAACAGGCTACCAAAATGTTATTGTATAAAATGGAGTTTAATTCTGGCCAAATAATCATAAACTGTTTTTTCTTCTTGAATACCATTTTGTCCTTTTTTTTTTCAGAGCTGAGGACCGAACCCAGGGCCTTGCACTTGCTATACCACTGAGCTAAATCCCCAACTCCCTTCTTGAATATCATAAAGGTCAAAGGACAGTACTCCTATGGGAGCACTCCCCTATGACTTGCAGATCATTTACCAACCCTGGATCTTGTATGCTAAGTGTTATAAATGTCTCTTAAGCTAGTGACAATTGAACACAACTTCCAAATTACCATATTGAGTGTTTACTTGAAGTGGGTCAGAATATTATTCTCTTAGAATAATGTTTTTAACTCACATGAAAAATATGTTGGGTTACAGAGGAAACCAATTGTATTCAAATAAAGACCTCAGATTGAGAGTCCTTGCAAACAGTATCATCATCCCCTTCCTTGTACCCAATATGGTTGAAAACCAGGAAGTTATAAATAGATAGGGCTCTGTATCTTTGGGGAAGTGGTAAAAGCCGTATCTAGACTTCGAAAGCAAGCCTAATACCTGGTTTATTTTGTCAGCACCATGACATCACTCAAAGCACCATCGTCCATTTCCTAATAAAATGGAGTAAATATGCAAGGAACTGAATTTTTGTTCCTGCTTTGTATCAGGAAAAAAGTGTATCAAATAGGCAAGTGTTTCCATTTCCCCTTCCACTCCGATTAGACTACATTGACTAGAATCAATTATGGCTCAGATCTTTGGCCAGTCTGTGTACTCATGTATTACCACAGGGATAAGGCAACTTTGGTAAAACAAAATCTTCCAGCTGTCATTTGACAAGTGGGCAAAGCACTTACACATATTAAACACTGCATGTCACTCTAGGAACAAGAATTACAGGCAAGATAATCAAGAGGTTACTTGAGCAGGTGTCCACCCCTCTGTCTAGGGGACTTTGCGAGAGGTGGCTGTGCTGTATGCCAATGAACTGCTCGCTCACCATGGTAAACATGCTGAAATCGTGGCTGTGCTTTTCATTTCTACAGGGTATGTCTCTGTGCCAGACTGTCATCGTGGGCTCTGTAGTCATTCTTCTCTACTCTTCCAGAGCTTGTTATAATCTGGTAGTGATCACCATATCACAAGATACCTTAGAGAGTCCATTTAATTATGGCTGGGATAACCTTTCAGATAAGGTAAGTGCCTGACACATTACCAGTCTACAGTTAATACCGTGGATAATTAAGTCTTAGCAAGGACATTCAGTGTTTGACTCAGACATGTTTTTATACAATCTTTGCTTTAAAACTGTTTAAAACTGTTTAAATTTTCCCAATTTGCATGGGACACCTTGAAATCATTCTTCAGAAAGTTTTATCAAAAAAATAACTTATTCTGTAAATAATAGTGCTTGAAACATTTTACTCATAAGTCTAGTTACTAACTTTTTAAAATGATGATGTTTTAATATCTCTAGGAAATTGTCTAGCATTAGGCAGTGAAAATATAGCTAATGTACTGTAAGAATGAAGAAACTACATAAAATCTTAGTACTTTGTTCAGTTTAATATATATAAGTAATGACTTCCTTTACAATGTGCTTTTATCAGCCTTGCAAAGGGAACAGCCTTAGTAGTTCTTTGCGTGTCCAGGTGTTTACTATAATTCACAATATTGTAGCTGTACATATTTACCCTCTAGGCATTTTCCATCCCTTCCTAACTGTGCAGTTTGACAGTTTCATGTTCTATCTTTGTATTAGTTTCACTGAGCACTAAATCTAAGGGTCTAGAAGACTATTTCATCCATTCAGTAAGGAGATGGACTTTTCACATGGTGGAATAGAAACAAAGTTAATGTATAGAGTAGTCCCATAGTATATTTTAAAAATCAGCTGTGAAGATTTACTTAGCATATCTGATTTTTCCACAGGCCTTATTACTTAGAGTGCCACCATGTCTGTGGGGCAGTTGGAACAGTAATGCCTTACAACTAACCCCTCAGACTATGGCACCTCAAATGATATCATTCTGCATTATCAGAGGACTAAAATTACTTTTCTAAGATAATGCATTGAAAAAAGTTTGTCTTGTTGTAATAAAAATTAAAAGTACTGTTATGGTCCTTGAGGGAAAAATAATCATTACATGAAAAATCACAAAATACAGAAAAGTTCAGTGCTCTTGTGTTTATTCTGGATGTATGTGATTGCTTGTAATATAAATAATATAAAGCCAGTGTGAAAATGACTCTGCTGTGCTCTGTGGACAGGCTCAGGGAGAAGATGGAAATGGAGGAGACTACATTGTCTTTGGAATGGTACTCTTTCTGTGGGAGCATGTACCAGCATGGTCAGTGGTACTATTTTTCCGAGCACAGAGATTAAACCAGAATCTGGTAAGATATCATAATATCCCCCCAAGGCTCAATCTCATTTTTTAAAAACATGGAATATTTATCCCAAGGTGCTGTTTTTAGCAAAGTTTGGGGCTAAAATTCATAGACTGTGGTCTCTGCCTTCACCCAGTCTTTCATGCTGTGTCCATAGGCTCCTGCTGGCATGATAAGCAGCCACAGCTACAGCTCCAGGGCTTTCTTTTTCGACAATCCAAGACGGTATGACAGTGACGACGACTTGCCAAGACTGGGGAGCTCACGGGAAGGAAGGTAGATGTAACTGATCACTCGCTGAATTAGTATTGAAATAGATAGGTAAGAATAAATGTGAGCTTTAACCCACCCATTGAACAGGTGATTTGGCAGTATATATCAATACATACAAACATGAAATACTGTAGCTTAACACATTATCTCTTTACTATGTGGCAGGACATACTCTATAAAGAACTGTCAGCTGACCTGAAACCAGCATACCACCCTTTCTTGAAAAATGTTGGGAGTAAAGTGGTACCATATCATCTCAGGACCCCTTCTTGGCTCAGAGTCAGAGCATGCATGCACTCTCACGCATGTTGACAGGCATGGAAGGATTGCTGTGCGCTGTGTATCTGGTTTTATGTTTCTAGTGGAATTCTAGATAAAAAAACAAGTCTTTCCATATCCACCACTTAAAACTACTGTGAAGCCTTATCATTCACCAATAGGACTCTTTCAGCTTGGTTCATTTTCAGTAATTCCCTTCACCTAGACAAGACATTTAAGGTGGTTTTCATCTGTGAGGCGGTGGTTATAACTCAGCCTGCCTAATGGCTTGTACTGAGGACTAAAGGAATACATGTACATAGAGATGTGCTGGAACAAAGCACACTACATAATAATAAAACATTATCATTGCCAAGCACAGTCTGACACTTTTGAGAATCATATTTTTTGTGATATATGTTACAGATCAGAGATACTAGATAGAAGCCTTAAACTTTGTAAAAAGTTGTATTATTTATTTTAATATATTCTTTTTTTTTTTTTGGTTTTGGTTTTTCGAGACAGGGTTTCTCTGTGTAGCTCTGGCTGTCCTGGAACTCACTCTGTAGACCAGGTTGGCCTCGAACTCAGAGATCCACCTGCCTCTGCCTCCCAAGTGCTGGGATTAAAGGCGTACACCACCACCACCCAACTTATTTTAATATATTCTGTGTTGTGAATTTCTTTGGAAATTTTCTTAAATGCCAGTGTGACACCTTCTGATCACAGCACTATGTCTTATTTGCCTTATTGTTATTGTTGCAGTTTATCAAACTCACAAACTTTGGGCTGGTACGGCACCATGACCGGGTGTGGCAGCAGCACGTACACGGTCACGCCCCCACTGAATGGACCTGTGACGGACACTGCTCCTTTGCTCTTCACGTGCAGTAACTTAGACATGAGGAATCACCACAGCTTATATGTAACTCCGCAAAACTGACGGCTTTCCTACAGCACAAGTCTCGGACTGCTTTTCATGAATGTGTATGTGTATTCAACATCTTTAAAACCATCTGCATCAACACTGCATCATCTATTGCAACTAACAAGTCTGGAAATACAGCTGTGTTTCATGGTTCTCCATGTTTTGACCTCTGCATAGTGAAACGTGAAGTTCGGAGGAGAAGAGATTAGACGCTAAGGTACTTGATGACCTCAGAACCTCCTAACTTTGGGACATCCAGCGCACATTTGCATATTTGCACTTTTACCTGTGTTTGGAAAGAATACTCTGCAGTCCCCAAAGCCACACTTGAGTATTCACACCAGAATATTATTGTACACTAAATCAGGAGACAGTTTTCCACAAAAATCAAAACCTAGAAACCTGATGGTTGTACTCTACCTTACCCAGTAAGAGCTTTAAAGTATGATCAGTGCACAGAATTAAGGCTTAAAAATCCATTATTCTTTTTTTAAAAAAATCTAAAAAATATTTAACACTTAAGACAGTTTTCTAAAGCATGCTTTGAAAAACGTCCATTGAAATTACCCACTGTTTTAAACAAGTGATAGTAAAAATCCTCCACAGTGCTGCTGGTTGGCAGTGTTCTTTGGAAAGCCAGAGGGGTTTCTTTAAGAGGAAGAGTAATCCAGTGGAGACTGTGTGGCTTTGAGGACTGCTCAAGTGGCTACTTTGTGACTAAGTAGCAGTTTAAGCATGATTCTTCCAGAAGCAATAGCGACCTTTGCGTAGGCGGCTTTGGTAGAATGTCTTGGGACTATACAAGTTTACAGATGCATTTAGAGATTCTTCATTGAAAAAAAAAGTGCTAAGTTAAAAACAGTATGTTTTCAAAACGCATTCAATTTATCTGAAAGGAGATGGAGCTCTTCCTACCTACTGAGTCAAGACTGTCCTCAGGTAAATTAAATCATGAAACATTTTGCAGTAAGCTAAAGTGCAATACTTGATAAGATGTATAATCCCGCTTTATTTTTCACATTTTATACCTTGTATATGGCCTAAACCAAATTAAATTAATTCCAATCAATTCCAGCATTGAATTAACAAGCAAACAGGAGAAATGTTAAGAGGCTAATAACATTGGAATATTTTAGGATTTCATTAAAACTATCTTAAATATGATACTGTACGCCATGTGCCTGTGCACGGTTGTGTGGACTCTCGTGTTCACATGGACACACACAAACTTAACACACACACAGTAGTAGGCCAAGACAACACAAATTTTAAAATGCACGTTTGACCTGTGTCTATATGGAAAGTAGATGTTGAGTACCTCAGATTCCGAGGGAATGGGCAGTTTAGGAGGAGGTCACACAGGTAAACATGACCCCACACAGGATCTGCCAATTGCTTTGGAACTGAGACAAACACAGCTGCCCTCTCCTGTCTACTGTGACTAGAAACTGTCTTATTTGTACTCAATACATAAAATATCTTTCAGCTTTTTGATGACTAATGCAGCAAACTTCACAAAAGTGTGTATGAATCTTTAAAACCACATTGTTAATCCTTTCCATCTTCTGAGATGGTACAAAGCCAAATACTTTTTTCATTTTTATGAACAACGGATTTTAAATTCAATCAGAAGTATAATTAATATACATGACATTTGTTTGTAAGTTCTTACTGTAACAAATTGTTTAAACTTTTTTATAGTATAGAATTTAGCCTTGGTACTAAAATGACAACCTAACAATATAGTCTACAACCGTGAATTTCAGTTATTCAGTTTCCCAGAATGCCAGTTGTTTGACATTAGATATCTAACTCTATCGTCTTTGTTCATCTCTGGGTTCAAGATGTTTTTTCCTAGTTAAACTTCTATATACAAACCTCCTGATTGACAAAGTAAGCAAAGATTACTTAAACACTTCAGATAAAGTGTTTTAGTTCTTTAGCTGCACTGGTTGACTATACTGAATTTGAGATTTGTGAACTCATTAAATTTATCACTGACTCAAGTACTTTTTTTTGCTTGTTTTTTTGTTTTTTGTTTTTTGTTTTTAACAGGATGCCTCTATGTAACCCTAGCTGTCCTGGAACTTGCTATGTAAACCAGGCTAGCCTGGAACTCAAGAGATCTCCTGTCTCTGCCTCCTGAGTGGGAGGATTAAAGGTTCGTGCCACCACACCTGGCCTATAAAGTACCTAAATTCTTACCATTTGTCTCATATACATCTCACAGTACATCACCAAAGAGATCTACCCCCGTGTTTGCTTGAAACTTCAGAAGCACTAGCAGCACTTTAAGTTTGGTCTCAGAAGGAGCTGTTTATCAAGTCAAAGGGCTATAGTTCCCTGACCACCTTCGCTGAAGCACATGACAATTCCAGCCCTTCCTCAGTCATAAACTAGAAAACTGAATTCCATTGCTTAAGTGTATAATTCTACAGTGATTAGCAATATTTATCGTTGTATTTCATTTGGGTTGCTATTACTTTTGAAACTCTTACCACTTACTGTAGCTGACTGTAGTTTTGTGGACAATGTAATTTATAGCTAAAGTGACTTTTTTTATTCGTAATTGCCTTTTTATTGTTTAACAGTGTTTCTCAGCTATACAGTCAGTTTCAAACTGGTTGCAAAAGTATAGCTGTGGCCAATGAATGTACTTCTTTGTTTCACTAAATTATAATAAATGCTACTGTTAAAGAGTGCTTTTATTTGAAGGTATGTTTTCTTAATGTTCCTTAATGGAATCCATTCAATTTTTTTTTCAAAAGTCTCATTACAAATGAATTAGTGAATAATGCATTAAATCTGGATCACAACATATTATAGCCAGTTTGAAATAAAGCACCATGTTTTTAATGGCAGTGTTATTAGGCAGACACTTACTCAAACATTAAACGAAGAAAATTCCTCATGAAATGGTTTATAACATCCCCCTCCTCCTGAAAATCCTGAAGTTTGTCTGTCTACAATTCTAGCTATCTTTTCATCAAGAAACTCCTGTGATATTGCTTCCTCCTTTAGACTTTTTCCCAAAGTAGATCCCATTCATGACTGACCAAAGACCAAAGATTTTCAATCATTTCCATCTTTACTGCTCCTACCCTCAGTCTACTGATCCTCACTGTGCAGCAAAGGCAGTGAAGGTCCCTGCAGTGAGAAACAGCTGTCACGTGAAGCAATTTATTCAACAAACATTTATTAAATGCTCATATGCCAAATATTATGCTACAGAGATGCCAAAATGAATGAAGTTTCTTTTCCTGCCCCTAAGGAGCTCACATTCTAGTAAAGGACACTTTAAAAAATAAAATATACAGTACATTAAGTAATTCAATAGAGGTAGGTTGCAATTACAGTGGTGACCATAGGAAGGGGACAGGGATAATTTCAGAATTTCAAGAATGCATGGGATTTCCCAGATGGGAAAAAAGCCAGGGGTTTTATATGCAAATACGGTGTCTACAAAGATTTGGAGGTATACCAACTCTGGACATTTAGAAAACTTTTTAATACTCTTATCAGAGCAGTGGCAAACTCAAGAGGAAGTCTTGGACATCAAGCAAAGACTCTCACCAAAAAGCTCATAAAACTGCCAGCAGGAATTAGGCTAAATGCTTCTAAAAAGCCCAATCTGGTAATGTGACCCAGCAAAGAGATGGGAAAATAGAAATAGATAATCATTTGGGTGACCGTAACAAAAATGAAAAGATAGTGATAGAAATGTTAGAGTAAAATCGGCAGAACTTGGACACCAATAGTCAGGCGGAAGATAGAGGAATGAACTGTAAAACCTTGACAAGTGCAATGGTTCTGAAATTAACCAAGTAAGAAACACAAACAGAGTAGGTTTGTGGAGACCGAGTCCTTGAAGAAGCAGAAGGGACAATAGGTAGCTAAGCGAGCACAGCAGGGAAACAGAAGCTAAAATGAGACACTGCATGGAAATTATGCAAGAGTAAGTTCCAGTGACTTAGAGCGAAAAGTCTGAGGAATGAAGAGACCAGAAGAAAGACACCCAGGAGCAAGCCAAATACAAGGACACAAAGGAATAGACTTCAAGGAAGGGATTGCCAATTGTGTCAAGTACAGGAAAGTTAAGATTCCTTAAAAATTAAATTGCTTGTTAACTGTAGACTTAGAATCAGGTATTAGACCTCACTTGGAGGGACAGGGGACACAGGGCCAATCAAGTGGGAGACAGCAAGTGAATGCAGTGAGGGTTTCAAAAGGGCTGGCTTGTGTGTGGTGATCATTTAGTACTTCTAAGTCCCCAAGAAAACTGACCCAATTAGTGGGTTGATGTCTTTCACTTATTATGCAATTAGAAAGAAAAAAATCAGAGAGAAGGGAAAATAGGATACATTGTTAAACACAGTACATCACCATCACTTAAAGTATACTAAATACATATACTTTCCATCAATAAATATTAGACACCAGCTGTATGCCTGGCACTAGACCAAGTCTTAGGGACAGAGAAAATACACAGCAGTGTAAAGTGACATTCCTAACCATTACATATGTAAGTCCTGCATTTTCTTATGTGACGTCTCAACCTGTCCTAACTGTTCAAGACATTGTATGTTACATCAAGGGGGTGTAATTTTGAGGTATATACCATTTATAGTTGGCATGTGATGTATATGCTTAAGCCACTTCAAATATTGCTCTCAGTGGAAAGCTCCACTAGTAAAAGCCTATCTAAGTTATAGTTCCATTCTGTGGAGGAAGAGAAAACAAGTTTTATGCCTAGAAAACATGAATTGTACACCCTGTGATTGCACGGATCAAAAAAGGCAACAAAACTCAAACTTCAGGTGCCTGGGATTCAGGGTGCGTCCTTATTTTAAGGCTTAGAATAGGTCAGCTTGGATTTGTAAGGTTTGGTTTTTCCTTTAAAAAAGATGATTTTTAGGAAATTACTGACCATCACACTTAAATATTTTGGGTTAAATCATGATGCTCATGACTGGTTTTCAAACACCTAAGTAAAAACAGGATATCTATGTCTACATAGGAGCTTAAGCAAGGCCTGAGAACACAACTCATTGATGCAGGGCTAGCCCAGCATGACTGAGGTCCCAGGCTTTGGGGTAAGTAGTTAAAACACATGTGAACAATTCATGAATCTGAGTAAAACAGGTCTGGGTTTTTTTTTTTAACTGTTTTTGAAACTTTTCTGTAAATATGAAATTATATAAAAATAAAATTTTCCCCAAAATTTTACTATTAGAGGAACTATTATGAGAATAAATATATAATCTATTCATCTTTCTACAATGTTTAGAAATCTCCTGTGCCTTTGAATTGCTCTACTTCCCTACATACCAAAACAGCACAATCAAAATAGCTATTTAACTCTAAAAGGAATGTCTCATACCAGTGTATTTTAAGGTTGCCAGGAAAACTAAGGCCTCCCAGTTAAACTTGAACTTCAAGCAAATAATTTGTAGTATAAATAGGCTCTAATAAAATTCAACAAACTTACATTTAAAGGAAAACTAGCTGCTTATCTAAAATTTAAATCTAACTGGGAAGTCTATATTTTCTTTGCAAAGGAGGCAAATGAGAAAGCATTGGTGTCTGAGGCCGATGACCAGTTTGCTGCTGAGCCTCTTAACACTTTATTATCAAACACTTGTCATAGGTACCTTAGCTTTGCTTCTATTACATCTTCTTAAATACAACTCTAGTTTGAGAGCCTAAGGCAGTATTTACCTAGATTTATCATGTGGGAACTTAATGACCTTACTTTTGCTTAGTATTAAAATTTGTACATTACCAAAATACTACTTTTATTCACAGTAATATTAAACATGAACACAATTTTTAAAAATGTCATTTACTTAAAACAATGTATCTCTCCTTTTACAAAAGCAGCTTTATATAAACTTTTGGCTGAGGACGGTTATTGCAACCATGGTGCTCAGTAATTCTGCCCTTCAGACTCTCCTGTGCAGAAACAGGCGCGTTCCAACCGTCCTCCTCAGTGAACACCCTGTAACAAGTGCCTGAAGTTCTCTAATTCTCTCACACTGGTGGAAATCCTGCAACCAAGAAACATTTCACATAAAAACTGTCTCTCATAAATTTCTATTCATCATTCTACATTTTTAAAGTATATAAAAATTTTAAAGTAGTTTATTTCAATAAATTGAAAGGTACATAAATCTACTTATATCCTTTATTTTTTAATCTGGCAAGAAAAACCTAAAATAATATTGTTCAAACACAAGCTAACTTTTAATATTAAAGTATTAAAAATATACATGCATATGTATATAAATGTATATTTTAAATATTCAGAGCTATGTTGAAGTATTTAAAGCACATCAATATTTAGTATAAAATATATAAGAGCAACAGAATATTTATATATTTTAGGTATTCATAAATGTACTTGTTATTTATATTACTTACATAATATAAAATACAAAAATGTAAAAATATTAAAATAAGTATTTAAATGTCCAGTGTAAGAGTACAATAAGTAATATATTTTTCTTTAGTACTAAAGGTACAAAGGTCAAAGCTCGAGACCGTAAACTCTGTTCTGTACTGTATCTCTGCATGCTCCTTTTTAAACACTCTTTAACTCTGCACTCTAGTGTGATAAACGGAGAACACATGATTTATTGCAACAGGAAAGCTCCTGGGTGCAAGGGAAATAAATTCTAAGCCCAATTATTTCAAGCCCAAAATGTATGATATTATTTTTAAGTGAAAGCAGTGTCGGATGGAGATGGCTGCCCACCATGTGAGGGCTCCATGGCAGCACTGAGGGAAAGAAAGGGTCTGTCAGTCTCAGAATCACCACGAGCAGAACAAAGTGCCATCCATGCCTAAACTGTTGATGGATCTTCCCTATCTCACGCTTTTCCTCAGTTTTCATAGAAAAAAAAAATTTAAGAATTACTCATCTCTTTGTATAATGATGAGTTCAAAGAATTATTTGTGACTTTCCATAACCTCTAAAGGTAACACCAATAGTGCTTGCTTCAGCAGTGAACATACCAAAACGGGGGGGGGGGGGGGGGGGGGGGGAGGAGGAAAAGAAATGCTTTTAAATAATCACAATTATCTGGGCCTGATGGGACATGCTTTAATCTCAGCAGGAAAGCAGAGGCCAGCAGAACTCTGCATTTGAGGCCAGCTTGGTCTACACAGTGAGTTTCAGGCCAGCCAGGGCTACATAGTGAGACCTCATCTCAAAACAAAACAAAAACTATATATGTATGAATATATAAACTAATTACAATAAAATGTACAAATTTAATGGTACTCAAATGTGTCAGAAAAGCAAACATGAATATAAAAATCAATAGATGGAAATAATCAAGTAGTAAATATATGTGTGTGTGTTCTTGAGGTATTTTATCAGATCATATAATTCTATAACAAGGCAATCTTACTGAAAAGAACATTTCTAAGTTTATCTGGAAATACACTCAGGACATCAGACTAACATGGCTAGCAGAAGCAGTTTCAGTACATCAAAACTAACCTTCCAAATGCATTAAACAATGATACTATTTCTTGTCTGGTTAGCTGGAATTCATAACTTGGTCCGCTTTCCGGCATATTTGCTATCAGTTTTTCAGAAAACAAGATCTTCAGAGCAGTGCCCAGACCCTGAGTCTAAAACAGACATAAGAAAGACAAATGAGCACTCCCCCTGAGATCCATCCCATGTGCAGTCACCAGAGGCAGACGCTGATGTGGATGTCAGGAAGTGCATGCTGACAGGAGCCTGATACAGCTGTCTCCTTAGAGGTCTGCCAGAGCCTGACATATACAGAGGCAGATGCTCACAACTAGCCATTGAACAAGGAGTTCCCAATGGAGGAGTTAGAGAGAAGACTGAAGGAGCTGAAAGGGTTTGCAGCTCCATGGGGAGAGCAACAATACCAACCAACCAGAGCTCCCAGGGTCTAAACCACCAGCCTGGGAGCACATAGGGAGGGACCCATGGCTCCAGCTAAATATGTAGTGGAGGAGGTCCTTGGTCCGATGAAGGCTGGAGTGTGGGCGAATTCGAGAGTGGGGAGGTGGGAATGGGGGGGTAGGTGGGGGCACATCCTCATAGAAGCAGGAGGATGGGGGATGGGATGGGGGTTCTTGGGTGGGGGGTAGGGGTGGGGTGGGGAAAGGGGATAACTTCTGAAATGTAAATAAAATATCCAATAAAAAATTTTTTTAAAAAGACAAATGAGGGAACTGCTCACCAATGGATGAGTAGGAGCCGGAGCAGGCTTACCTGAAGCTTGCCCCACAGGCGGCACTTGAAGCAGCCAACACAGTCCATGATTCTGGAGATGTTTCTAAAGTGTAGTCGGAAGTCCTCCTACAAACAATGTAAGAGAATCTTGTAAGAACTGGTTCCCGAGGGCTTCCTGTGGACAGTGTACCACAGAGCAACAGAACATCTGCTACCTGTGAGAATCCTTCTTATCGTTTAAGATAATCCTCCCCAGATATCCAAAGCTACATACAATCCACCCCTCGTGAAGTTCTTTAAGACACAGAAACATTAAGTAGCAGGACTAATTCACATTCCTAGTAACCTGTACAGTTTGAAATCAGCCCGCCTCACTCCAAACCCACAGCAGCTGGGGAGACTATAAGTCATTTACTAGTATACATCAGAATTGGCAGTTGTGGGATAAAAGGGTATCACCCAAAAGGTACAGGGAGGAAGCATGGAGGAAGGTGGCCTTTGATAAAGTTAAATTATAGTTCTCCTTTCCTGGAATTAAGAAAAACACTCAAGATTTTCTTTACTACTGACTTTATTGACATCAGTAGTAATATATAATTATATATTTGCTACTAATATATAATTTATGTTTATATTATCTAATAATATATATTACTAATATATAATTATATTACTATGTGTGTAATATAAATATATATATACACACACACAAAATTAATAGACATGTATGCACCACCAAATTTTAAAAATATTCACTACAAATATAATTCAAACTCTCTAAATATCATCCCCCATTTCTGTGCCTGTCCTCTAGTACTATGCAACATTTGGAATATTGTTCAATTTATATTTTTATATATTTAAATACATATTGAATACATTTAATATGCATATATATGCATATGTATATATCCATAATATGTGTATAAATATATGTATATAAATATATATGTGCATGTTTATTGACACAGAGCATTACATTGTTTATAACAGAGCAGCGTGCATGGAATCATCTAAAAGCGGTATATGTTCTTAAGGAATGAAGAAAACGAAGCCAAGCATACCTTCTTTTACTCGAGTCAAAATTAATAACTTATCCTTCTTCCTGGTCTTAAGACTGAAATCTCAAAGCTACCAATAGTTTTTAAATGTATTTTAACTAGATTTATTCACCCCCTCCACCTGCTATGTATGTGTATTGTGTGTCCGTGTATGTGTGTTTATACGTGCATGTGTGTAAGTCAGAAGTCAACGTGGCAGGAATTGGTGATGTGGGTCCTGGGGAGTGAACTCAGGTCGTTAGGCCTGGCTGCAACCGCCTTTACCCACTGACCATCTCACCAGTCCTTAACGACCAGTATCTTAAGCAGACATTTGACTTCTTAAACTTGCTCTAGACAGTTTTCATGATTTAATAGGAAGTTTCCTTTAGTGTTCTGACTGACTTTTAAAAAGGAGGGTGGGGTGGGATAATCTCCCCAGGGTTGAATCCCTAGTTGCTTATCCAATACCAACTGATCAGCCCTGAATGCACATTCATACAAGGCAACACTGTGCAGATTAAACACATCTACGCTCTCTGCGTGTGTGTATGTGTGGTGTGTAACAGTGACAAAGAAAAGGAGACCATGAACTGGAGAGGAAATAGGACGAGGGCCATGGCAGAGGTTAGGAGGAAGAAAGGAACAGAGAAAATGACCCAACGGTAGTCATTTTCAGGTTTGGGGGATTTTTTTAATTGAAAAAGAATCATACTTTTAACTACTAGAGGGGAAGGGGCTTGTAAGGCCCAACTCCTCCCAGAGGGACTACTGACAATTAATAGCTGTTCTAGACGTCTACAGAATTTATACGGAGACAAGTTATCTAGAGAAGAAGCAGTCCACACAGGCTCGATGAATGTCCAAACAGATGTAAGTATGATGGGCCAGTGATACATGTTTTACTTAAAGAATGTCACTGAATGCAAAGTGACCTTTTTGGTTTTTGTTTTGTTTTGTTTTTCAAGACAGGGTTTCTCTGTGTAGCCCTGGCTGTCCTGAAACTCACTCTGTAGACCAGGCTGGCCTCGAACTCAGAAATCCTCCGGCCTCTGCCTCCCAAGTGCTGGGATTAAAGGCGTGCGCCACCACTGCCTGGCTGTAAAATCTGCTCCTAACAGTTCTGAAATATATAATACTTGACTGTTTATTCATCATCCTCCTGAGCAAAAGGCCACTAAAGCTTCTGCCAATGGGTACTCTGCTCTGACCAAGGTTTTCCACCTAACCCATCTCTGTCCACAGCCTCTCAAAAGCATCATTTTACTCAACTTCCAATAATATTATGTTATTTTACAATCGTCCCTGCATAGTTGCCAGGCTGTATCTAACCATTAAGTTGATTCATAATTACCTTTAGTTTTTGTGCTTCATTTTTATCCCCAGCAAAAAAAGAATTCTCATCAAAATGCAAAGGAAATGACCTGCATTTAAACAAAAAACATTCATGTTCATGAATTAGAAGAGTCAAAAATCTTGCTAATATATTTTATTTGTCAGAGATAAATAATATAATTTAACAAAGAATAAAAATCAGTAAAGCCAACACCAATGTAAACAAATACTTACCCTCAAATATAAATTCTAAGCGTATTAGAAGTCAGGCCTCAAACTTAAGACTGTGCAAATGAAAATAATGCTGGTATCAAGAACATAAAAAAATGTGTAATACATATGTCAAAGCAAAACCAAGATATTCTAGAAGCTCTGGGAAGGCCAGGGGATGCACACCCACATTCCCAGAACTCTGGAGGCTGAGGCAGGAGAATCTGACCAGCTCAAAACAACTAAAAGTTCAATGAACAGAACTACATTTACATTATTTTAAAGATGGTTTCCTTCTCTAACTAAATAATACAAACTTTACTCTGGATACCACCCCTCACCCATATGTTAATATATATGTTGTAATGTATAGCACCTACTTGATTTCATGGAGTATCTCCAGAAGTAACGCTTTGTTTTCTGCATCCTGAACTTTATTTCCAGTGAAGAGCTGAAAATCTGGGCGCTCAAAAAATGGAAGTACTTTAGAGAGAGCCCTTAACTCTATCAAGTACAGAAAGTACAAGTTCTTCAGCCTTCTTGGACCTTCTCCTTCAGTCAAAACCCCATCAAAGCGCTGCTGAAACTCTGTGACATTGTGGCCCCATTTCTTTTCCAGCCAAGTATCTACAAAGAAGGAACATTAAATGATTGAATTGTACAGTTAAGTAATTTTCATTTTAATTGTAAGGGACTACTTATACTTATAGAAGTCAATTTCACTTTATAGTTAAAAATACACAATTCAACCAAAAAACAGTTTATGAGTCTTTTCTTTTTTATTAATTTTTATTTATTTATTTTTTGTATATGATGAGTACACTGTAGCTGTCTTCAGACACTCCAAAAAAGAGTATTGGATTCCATTACAGATGGTTGTTAGACACTATGTGGTTGCTGGGAATTGAACTCAGGACCTTTGGAAAAGCAGTCAGTGCTCTTAACCGCTGAGCCATCTCTCCAGCCCCAAGTTTATGGTTTTTGTTGTTATTGTAGTTGTTTTTAATAATTTAGCCTTAAAAACTCTGTCATAAACCAGGCATGGTGGTGTACACCTTTAACTCAAAGCAGAGGCAGGTGGATCTCTATGAATTCAAGGCTAGCTTGGTCTACATACAGATTGCCAGGACAGCCAAGGCTACATAGTCAGACCTTGGGATCAAAAATAAATGATAAAATTTCAAAAATTCTGTACTAAGAATTTTGTCTTTTGGAATCCATTCTTAAAGAAACGGAAACAGGTATTTGATAAAACCAAACTTCTGAATATCAACAACCATAAAATCAAAATATATAATTGAAAGTTTCCTTGCTAAGCTGGAGGTGTGGCTCAACAGTTAAGAGCAAGTGCTGCTTTTTCAGAGGACCTGACTTCGGCTGGAGCATCCATCAGCATCCATGGCAGCTCACAGCCTCCTGTAACGCCTGCTCCAGGCGGACATCTCTGGCCTCTGAGGCACCTGTGCTCACATGCACAAACCTGCCCTCCGCAACACAAGTATAATTAAAAATAAAAGCAAACTTTTTTTAGTGACTTTCTGAAATTACTAATGAGTTTCAAGCATCTATTTCAAATCAGAGTCACCATTTTATTTCTGAAAGGTAAAATACATTCCAGTTTCAGAGGGAATAAGTTACTGAGGAAAATCAACCATGGTTTGATTTTCCGTCAGCATCCTAAACCATGAGGACAGCAGACAATACTGTACCCACTAAAGACTACACACAAATAAAGGCTCTCATACAATAACTAACTGTCCTATTGAGGGTATTTTAATTCCCACAGCAAAGCCAAAGAAAATTTCCAAAGTGATATATCTAATTTTGAGAGAATCAATAATACATGGAGCCATTCAACTATATACACATTCCCAGTTCCTACCGTTGCGAGTGACACATTCCCTGTTCCTACCGTTGCGAGTGACACATTCCCAGTTCCTACCGTTGCGAGTGACACATTCCCAGTTCCTACCGTTGCGAGTGACACATTCCTAGTTCCTACCGTTATGAGTGGATTCTTACTGCCCAATGGTCAAAAGAAGTCTCTTTTTCCCTACCCAGGTAAATACTGAGAAAATTCTAAGAATACCTAAAAAGCAAGTTAATGAAAGATTTCAAAAGTCACATACCTTGTAAAAGATACCTTGCACTCAAATGCACATTAATGCTTGCATGTAGGCCAGATATAAGCCTGTAGAATGCTCTCTTTTCTACACAGAGGCCTAAAAGAAATCAATGATTTGAAAATTAAAATTTATATGTGAATCTTGGGAATTTAAGAATTACTTTATGATTTAAAAATAAAAAACATTTAAATTTGTTTAAAAGTTTCTAATTACCTTCTAGCCAGCTGTAAAATGTGTTCTCTGAAATTAAAAGAAAAATAAGTCATATTTTTTTCATAATGCCAAAATGTGAATGTCCAAGTACTAAGAATTGTTCCAGCTAAAGGTCCAAATCTTATTTCTTCAAAGAAGAGAAATTTGGGTGTGGATCTAGGCTAAGTGCCACCCTGTTCCTCAGTCAGACCCTGTCTCCTGACTTCTTCAATAAAATGTTTCATATGTTATCACACTGTAGAATTTGGAGTCAGGAGGGATGTCACTCTGTGACACATCACTTGGCTGTCATGTTCACAGCTCCTGAGTTTAATCCCCAAGACTGCTCTCCCACAAATAACACACACGCACATGTTCATACACACACACACACACACACACAGGCACATACACTAAATCTAGCAAGATTACATAACTAGATAAATTGCCAAAGCCATCTATGCTTTGAAAATTCAAGACATATTACATACTTTTAGGTTCAGGAGAAACAATCACTATAAGATGATTCTGCAGATGGAACAGAATTCCATGCAGCTCACTACATCCAAAGAGCAGTAGGCCAGTGCTAAACACAATTGCTGATGCTCTGTGACCTAGTGATATCATTGTCAAAATACTAAAGCTTACTAATTCTGGCTTCAGAATTATGGCCTAAAAAAATAAAATGGGGAGAGGACAAGGAATTTGTAGAAAGGTTACTGTTTTAATTTTAAAACTTCAAGTAACAAAAACGGTCAGTAACGTCTGAATTAGCGAAGTACTTAACTAGATAACACAACTATTAAAACTGACAAGGAAATATAATAGAACAATAACATGAAAATATTGTGCACATTTTACAAAATACATGATTACACGTATACAGTACTTGCTACAGAGACGATAAATACTATTATATAAGGATCCTTTTATTTCACTAAAGTTGTTTAAAATGATAATAAACCAGCCAAGCATAAATCTATGGAAGATATAAAAACTATAAACCCAACTACATAAAAACTTCACGTGTTAGCCAGAAAAGTAACTAAATAAAAGCAAACAAGCTGGAAAAGATACATGTTACAATCGTGACAAGGGACTAATATCCCAAATATAACAGCCCATGGACAATTCAATGTTAAAATACCCATTAAAAGGTAAGTGGGGAATAGAAATCTACAATTAGAATAACTGATATGAATTGTTCAGTCATGCCAGTAACTAAGAGATGAAAATTAAAGGTATATTTTTATCTATCAAAACAGCAAAAAAAAAATATTAAAGCATGAGCCAGAGAGATGGCTCAGTCGTTAAGAGCATATACTGCTCCTACGGAAGCTCTGAGTGTGTCTCCCAGCACCCATGTGGGCAGCTTACAACTGCCCAGAACTCTACCTCTAGACAGTCTGACACCCTCTTCTGGCCTCCACAGACAACTGCATTCACATGTACACCCCCACACAGAGACACACACATAAAAATAATAAAAAATAAAATAAATCCAGGCAGTGACGGCACATGCCTTTAACTCTGGCACTCAGAAGGCAGAGGCAGGCAGATCTCTGTAAGTTCGAGGTCTACAGAGAAAGTTCCAGGACAGCCAGAGGTACACAGAGAAACCCTGTCTCAGTAAGTAAAGGCACACGCCTCCAAACCTGATGACCCGCCGTTAACCCCATGAACCCACACAGTGGAAAACACCAACTCCGCCCAAGTTGTTCGCTGTGCTCCACATGCATGCCATGGCAGCAGGTACTCACACACATACACTAAGTAAATAAATACATTTAATAAAATTAAATGTAAGAATGATGGTGAGATAGCTCAGCGGTTAAGAGCACTGACTGCTCTTCTGGAGGTCATGAGTTCAAATCCCAGCAACTACATGGTGACTCACAACCATCTGGAATAAAATCTGATGCCCTCTTATAGGGTGTCTGAAGACAGCTACAGTGTACTTACATATAATAAATAAATAAATAAACAAACAAACCAACCTTTGAGCCGGAAGGAGAGGGAGAAGGGAAGGAGGAAAAAATGATGTTTAGAAAACAAGAGATTTTGAAGAAAAGACACTTTGTGTTGAACACGCGATTGAGAACCACTGCTCTAAAATAACAAAGGGAGGAAATGAAAACTTATTTTGAGTGTCAGAGGAAGTGGACAGAAATACAGCTTGCCAAAGAACATACATCTGAGTATCAAGCAGAATGGATACATAAATGCATGATAAAAATACGTACCTTTACTTTTTCCTGAAAAACAAAACAATTTTTTGGTTATATTATTATAAATTACCTCCACCTTTCCCTCCTGAAATGCTACACTTTCATGAAAGTAGTTTAATGACTCTTTTAGTCAACGTATCCATATAAGTAAGGTCAGGAGAAAGGGCACCCATAGCTACATCTCTAGCCAGGAGTAGTTTAGGCTCACAGAATTCACCTGTGCTGATAGGCAGGGAAGTGTAGCACACTGTCTGCCAGAAGCTCACACATCTAAAGAACCTCTGTGCACTTGGACAGTAGTCTTTTTGTGCATTTATTATCCTAAAGCTATAACAAGATTCTGTTAAAGGTTTGTATTACCGCCTTCCCTTCTCCAGACTGAAAAGATTTATCCTGCGGCCTGGTTTTAAAGACTGTAAAATTCACGTTCCTCATAATGCAGCAGTTCATACACAGTTGCTTACTTACTGTTGAAACATAATCGTCACTGTTCCCTTTTTTCTTTTTGTTTTCGATTATTTTTATTGAAAAAAATTTTGATATAATACTTTTGGATTGCATTTCTCCCTCCCACAACCCCTCTCCAGCATCCCCATTTCCTCCCCACAACTCCCCCACATCATCCCCACTTCCTCCCCACAACTCCTCCCAATCATCCCCACAACTCCTCCCCATCATCCCCACTTTCTCACATATCCAAACCCACACCCTTTCTTGTTCCTACATTAGAAACAAAAATGCATATACAAATTAATAGGATAAAGATAAAAACAAAGATGAATAGGACAAAACAAACAAAAGAACAGAAAAAGAGCAAAACAAAACAAAATAAAAATCCCAGACAAAATATTACAAGACAATAAAGCCTCCAAAATCTACCATCAAGTTTGTTATATTTTGCCTGTTTTTCTTTAGCACCATCACTGTTTGTTAAACATATACTCACTACCAATGTTTTAATATTTTTTTAGATTTATTTATGTTGTTTTATATGTATCGGTGTTTTATCTGCATATACGGATGTGCAGCACGTGACTGGCTGGTGCCCACATGGATCAGAAGAGGACTTCAGGCCCCTGGAGCTGGAGTTATGATGATTATAAGCCATCATCTGTATACTGAGAATCAAACCCAGATCCCAGTTTGCCTTGCCAAGACAAACATGATTTATATTTTGTGATATCTTTTGTGTGTTTAGGTATTTAGAGGCACTGTTCTATAGATACTGTCTTTATATATGTGTTTCTCCTTCACTGTGCTGCTGATCAGCCTTTATTTAAATGAACTTCTCTCCATCATCTCACTTCCTCCGCATTGTTACAAACGTAACAATGTTTGTTACAACTGTATTATACTGTGTCCCTACACACATACCATGTAGCCTGTTTTCTAATAATCACTGAAATAGTTCCCATTTCCACTAAAATGAATAAAAGTGATTAAATATTGATAATAGCGAATACCTATCTATGAATCTGCACTTCACCTAATTAGATCAACAGCTTCCCCTGCCTCACCACATATACCTCTGTACCACCTAAATTGTTCTTTTTTTCCTAAGGAAGACATGCCTTATAGCAGTGCTTACTGAGTATGAAATCAGCATCTTTTCAAATGAACTGAGAAAGTAAAAAACTTACATATTTGCTGAAAGGGCAACAAAGATTATATCAATAAGCCATCCTGAGAGACATAGTTGGTGGTTTGAATGAGAATGCCCCTACACGCACCTACATTTCAATGCTTGGTCCCCAAACTGTTTGGGAAGGATTAGGAGGAGTGGCCTTGTTAAAGGAGGTGTGTCACTGAAGCTGAGCTTTAGGTTTGCAAAGCCCAGGTCATCTAGGTTGGGCTTCCCTATGCCCTAGACTTCTCAGCTACTTTTCCAGTGCCATGCACACCTGCCTGCTGCTACATTCCCTACCATGATGGTCATGGATTAACCCTCTAAAACTGTAATTAAAGGTCAAAATTAAGCCCTCTAAAACTCAATTAAATACTTTCTTATGTAAGTTGCCTTGGTCACAATATCTCTTCACAACAATATAAAAGTAAGGCAATAAGAATATATAATTTCTAAAAAAAAAATTCAGAAATCATACGTAGAAATTGTTTATTCTATAAACTATTATTAACTGAGAGGGCAATTTGAAACTGCATGTCTTCTTGGCATCTACATAATGCCTTGCACATGGTGAATAACCAGTTCTTGCAAGAATAAGTGGTTTTTACACTGCTCTAGACAGTATCCAAAATCAAACTTTTATTGAAATTATAAAATGTGTCAATTTCTCTAATTCTTTTAAAGAAACTGTTCAATGGGGAAAACAATTTCCATCATCATTTATCTAGCAACTTACTCCATAATTACCAGGCTCTATACTGAGATAATTGCTGCCCATATCCCAAAGCACCAGGGCAGATGAATACGTATATAAATAACAGAATGATGCCACTAGTAAACAGATTATAAGAAGGAAGCAAACAGCATGTGCTGCATCATAGAGAGCCAAAGATGACTTCCAAAAGGGAAGGAAAATGTTTGGGGAAAGGCAGCATTTGGACCAAATCTTGAATATAAATGGACAATGAAAACTTAAATTCAGTGAAACATAAGGCATGTGGATTTATAATCAGATCGGATGTGAAATATGAATAGAATTTAAAGTCTTTTACTTGAGGGTTTTGTGTGTGTATGTATGTGTGTGTGTGTGGTGTGTATGTGGGGTGTGTGTGTGTGTGTGTGTGTGTGTGTGTGTGTTATTTGGCTGGGAATCCAGCCCAGGGCATCAGCCATGCTGACCAAGCACTGCACCATTAAACTTTCCAGTTTTTTTTTTTTAATTAGGTAAATGTTTGGAATATTCATTTATCTGGAGGATGAATGAAACTGAAGGGAACAAATACTTAGTGCATTACAAAAAACAGATAGTAAATATATAACCTAATCTTCGTATTACACTGGTCTAACATCATGAATATCCTTAGAAGAATAGTTCTGCCTTCGTAAGGGAGAGATTACTGTCTAGAAACAGAAACAGTGGACTACTTGACAAACTGCCTTTGCCACTTAACCTTGCCTTCTTCTTCACTCTAACCTAAATCCACTAGTCAATAAACAAGAGAAGATGCAAATAACTCACCTTGCCCAGAAGCCAACGGCCTTTGAATTGTCTGTGGCCTACAAACAAAAGGATCGTCCTATATGAACATCAGTGTTACCAATAATGTTATGGTTATATCTGATTTAGAAAGTGAAATGTGTTATCAAGCAGATCTTTTGTCCCTGGGAGAACCATGCACACACACATGTGTGCACACACACAAATATATACATATACTTTAGAGCCTTCAGGCTTCTAAGTGAAGAACCAAAAGCATTTTTGTTACCCAGTTATCAACTGCTATTATACTGGTGAAGAATTTCACAGGAGGTGTTTCCCCTAAGCACTGAACAAACATCTAGGTTAAAACATCTCCATCTGTGAGCAGTTATGACTATGATACATTGTCAGCATAAGAACTAAAGGAGAAATGTCTGTGGCATGTGTAGCACTATGTGTAACATACAGCGAGTACACAAAAATGTCACATTGGAGCTGTTCTCGGAAATCAATTTAGGTTGAAGAGGATAAAATAACTGCGGCCACAGAAAGGAGCACACAGAGTAACAAAGGGAGTCTTAAGCCGTAGATGCTAATCTATACCCCACCATTGGCTATAGTGATCTTGGTAAATGAATAAAGCCTCTGATTCCCAAATTACTCCATCTACATAACGAGATCCTATAATCCACTCAGGAATGTTTGTTCAGTGTCTCCAATCCTAAAGAGGTCTAAGTCTTTAAAGAAGTAGTTGTTGCAACTTGTGCCAGCGCCCATGGGGAAACAGGACATTTAAGTTTCGATGTCCCAATCAATCTTTTAAGAACATGAACTTGATTTGCACAGGTCTAGGAAAACAATACATACTTAAAACAGTTTTCTTCATAGATGACACTCCATATCCTCCAAGCATCTGGCCCCTTGTAGCCTGTGTAGCGCTCAGGGTTAAGAAGTAAATCCACATACTCAGCATCGGGGGACTGTATGTCTGCAAGACACAATGTTTCACCAAATCTTACCTATTTCAGAACAACTTTTAGGGGAAAGAAAAATAAGGAGAAACAAACAGCTACATTAACTGTACACAAAGGTTACAAAACTTCCTGATCCTGTAAGTAGCAAACATAGGAAACTATGAGCTGGGTGTGATGCACATCTTTGACCCCAGCACTCAGGAGACAGGCAGGAGGATGTCTGAGTTTGAGACCAGCTTGGTCTACAACGTAAATTCCAGACAGTAAGGGTTACATAGAAAAATTCTGTCTCAGAGAAGGCCAGAAGAATGAATGGAAATCTGCGGCTGCTGGGCTTTGGGGGGCGAGGGAGGAAATCTCTAGGAAGTTCCAGAGACCTGGGATTAGAAAGGTTCCCAGGAGTCAACACAGGTAACCTTGGTCAAGATGCCTAACAATGGGGACATGAAACCTCGAGCGGCCACCTCCTACAGCAGGCAGGACGCCCAGTCCCCCAGTGTAGGGTTAAGCACACCAACCTACCCACAAAACTTGCAACCCTAAATTTGTCCAATCTAAAAGAAATGCAGGGACAAAGATGGAGCAGAGACTGAAGAAATGGCCAACCAGTAACCAGCTGGACTAAAGGCATCCACCACCACTCTTTTCACTAATTTTTCAAAAGTTCATTAGTCCACTACTATAGAACCATACAAATAATATCAAAATTCAAATTGGATTTAATTTTGCTTAGCCAATGCAGAGGCAAAAAATGCAAATAGAAAAAAGATACTAAAGAAAGAGGAACTAAAGCACTCAATAAATCCTGATCAAAGTCCTAATGCAGTCTCAGGCTGTGGAGTTTCTGCATCAGCTGCAGATTCAACATCATGGCTCAGTATTCTCTACACTAAAAGCACGGAAAGGTTCACAGTCCAGTATCATCTACAAATGGCGTTTTCCTTTTTCCTACATTTAGCTACTTTTGCAAAATGCAAAAGAAAGAGAACTATAAACTACTATAGTTACATAAACCTGCAAAATATAATGGGTAATTTTTTATAGAAACTATTTTTAATTTTTAACTGTGGTAGAAATACAGATAATGAAATTGGCCATTTCCACCATATACAGTGTAGCAGTAAGTTATACTCACAATATTGTGTAATCATTGCCACTTTGTTTCCAAAATATTTCTACCATCCTAAACAGAAACTGTGATCATTCAACAATTAACTCTCCATCCGCCACTCCAACATAGCTACTAACCACTAATCTACTTCCTGTTGCTATGGCATTGCCTGTCCCTGACAGTTCACAAGTGGATTCATACAATACTTGTCTTTGTATTCGCTTCTTCCACCCACCATGCTTCCAAGGTTCTGCCCCATTCGTTGGAAGCCTATTCCTTCTTATTGTTCAATAGTATTCATGTGCATCATATACAGCGCATTTCAATTATTTTTGCACCTGGTGATAGACACATGGACCATTTTACCTTGTGCCTCTTATGAATGAACATTAGTCTACCTGTGTCTGAGTCCTCTTCCAATTCTTTTGAGTTACACATCAAGGAATATCATTGTTAAGTCCAATGGTTCTGTTTAGCTTTTTGAGGAGACATCACACTATTAGAACTGCAATTTTTAAAATAATTGTTTTTAAAATTGGAGGCAGTTTCTAGAGCAGCTCTTGATAAAGCACTTGCCTAGCATCCAAGCCTGAGTTTAATGCTTAAAACACTGAATGGAAAGGAGGGAGGATGGAAGGGAGGCAGGCAAGCAGACAGGAAAGAAGGGAGGTTCGTTGACTGACTGGTTGCTTGTTTTGGGTTTTTTTTTTCCCTTAAGGCATCATCCAGAACATTAGCATATGCATTAACAAATGTCATACCATCAACTTCACAGAAACTGTCTGAAGAATCGTCATGCTTGGTCCACTGAAGTACAGCCTTCTGCGTCTCCTCACTTCAAATAAAGAAAACTGCGTTAGTCTCTTTCCCAGTTAACTGTGATGCCAAAAACAATGGATCACGAAGAGCAAATCACCTCAGAGATTCGTCCACTGCTCCAAGTCGCTCAGCTTGCTCACATTCTTCGATGAGGTTGGCTTCCTCAGAATACTAAATGGAAAGAAAACAGACTTACTACATTTAAACTTGATGATTCCATTTTTGTTTTTGATACAAAGTAGCCCAAAACTGACTCACCACGTAATTTCCCTATTTCAACCTCCTGAACGCCGGATTATAGGCATGAGCCACACAGCTTTAAGAAATTAAAAAGTTAACCAGGCTGGTTCTGCCACCCACTATCAGCCTGGGCTTCAAAGCATAAAATGGAATCTAAAAAGTAGGTGAAAGGCTTTTTTGCCTCTTGTTTTTGTCAGAAACACAATTTACTATTATGTTCACAAAATAAAGATCACTGTGATAAACGGTGACTAAGCTGTCCACAAGGAAAAGTTTCTGAGATACATGGAAGCCATGAGGTACATCAGAAGGCAGCGTCCTGGTGACTTGACGGTAAACTCTGGCTTTCTCTTCCCTCACAGCCGTGACTGCACTTCCTCCCATGCCATAATCGAAGGAACATCTTATACAAAGTATGCCAGTAGCTTCAGATATCTAAAGCATATGCTTTAACACTATTTCTTCATGATATCTAAACATGTACATTCATTTTTTTCCACTAGGCCTGTGTACAGCACAGACCAAGCTCATGAGACTTGATAACATCACCAAACTGGAAATTATTTCAGATGAGATTTGGCATGTTCACAGTGGTATAGCCATAGACTGAAAATTATTTCAAAAGAAAATTCAAAATAAATATCAAAGGGCCAGAAGATGGTCCAACAGGTAGACATGCTTGTTGTGCAAGCTCCATGACCTGCGTTTGATCCCTAAAGGCCATCTCAGAAGCCCGATTCAATGACATCTATAATCCCAGCATGCCTACCGTGATGGGAGGCAGACACAGGAGTGACCAGAAACTCAAGACCAGCTGGCCTTGAAGATGGTGCCCAGCTTGCAGAAACGAAAGGCCCTGCCTCCACACAAAAATATATACACACCCAAAACAACTTAATACATTCTTAATTTAATCAAAAAATATCATATGCCTATGTACACTTATTAAAACAAAGATTTTGAAATCTTACCTAAATTTTTTTAAGTTAAAATAACCTCTTAGTACCATTTAGCAATTTAATCAGCTTCTTAACTGCATTTACCACCTTACTAGGTTATGAAAATGTTTCTAGAGAACATTTTTAAAATAGATTATTATTTTAAATTCTCTATAAAACTGATCAATCTTCTTCAAAACTATACTTTATGATTAATCTATTTGAAATTATCAATAACTTCAGCTGACTATTCTCTGCAGATGTTTTCTAAGAAAATACTCCTTACGTACAAATGTGTGTGATAATTTAACTCATGTCTCGTAAGTTCTATCCTTTGAGAAAATTTTGAGTAGCATTTAACTTAATTCTGAAACGTTCTAATTTTGTATTCCTCTTAAACAAAATGATTTAATTCAAGCTTGGCCTTTAAATAATTAGGAAAGTGAAGTAGGAAAGCAGATGAAACAAAACTGGCCTTCAATAATAACTGCTAGATAATGGGTAAGTAGTTTTCATCTGCCACTTTTACTTAAACATCTTATATAATATCTTTAAATGAGTGGAAGCTATTGAATATGAACTAGCTTTCAAGAGCTCTCACTAAGGAGAGCAGGAGAATGGATTTTCCAACATTACCACAGACGTCAGTCACATCGATAAGTGTATGTGCACACCTTGTAGCTCGCAGACTTAATTCCATCAGGAACTTCATCCTGAAAAAGAACACATTTATTGTATCTTCTGGGAAAATATTTTAAATTCTCATGATGTATGAGAAAAATTCACAAGTTCCTGGAGACTATTTTTAGGTAAGAAGAGTTAGAAATTCTTAAATAATTTCTTTAAGGTAAATAAAAATTCAACAGATATGGTAGCACACGGCTTTAATCCTAGCAGTCCAAGGGCAGAGGCAAGAGGCTATCTGTATTTGAGACCAGCCTGGCCTACACAGCAAGAGCGATGAAATAAGTTCTCTCAAAAAACAAGTAAGTAGACTCCAAGGCCCAGATACTGCTGATCATGTACTTACTGTACCATGGAAATAAGAAAAATGCTTACAAACATCCTATAACTCTCATTGGTGTACAAGACAAATGCAGTATCAAGCTGATTAAGCTGTACCAAATATTCCAAAATCCTTGAGACGCTCTTTGGTCACTCTTTGGTCCCTATTAGGAAGTATCAGGATGAAGCTCAGGCTTGTCAGGGAGTGAGTGTCTCTGTGTCCCGCTTGTTTCTGCTCTTAGCATGCATAGTTCAGATGTTGTATGTATATTGAAAGGGTTAATTCAATTAGTGCTGCCCCTCTCTTACTAAAGCACAAACACAAGGGCAGAGCTAAGTTTATATAACCAAGACCTGGCACCCAGCAGGCTCACACAGAATATTCATCATTCAAATCACATGCTAATTAATGCTTTACCAGTCTCTGGTATCATTTTCCTCTCATGTCTCACAAAACTATATTGTCTTTCTAAATCACAGCATTTCTCTGCCAATCATATATATTTACAAAATGGGTATATTATAAGGTGAAATTTTCCCATTATCAGGTTTTTCTTTTTTAATTTTTAATATTAATTTATTTTTGGGAATTTCACATGCATATAAAGTGCATTCTAACATCACTTCCATTTCTCTTACTCCCCTCCTCCCTGCAAAGCCCCTCCCACATTCACGATGTTGTTGTCTTTGTTTTTTTGAGGCCCACTGAGTTTAACCAGGTCGCCTATAGGACCATGGGTTAGGAGCTCTATGTTAGAGCTAATGATCAGTTCTGTAAGGTAAGGTATTTCATAAGTTAATCCTGGACGAGTTGCATTTATGTGTAACTGAAAGCATGTTCCACATTCCCTTGACAAAATACCTGAAAGTAACAGTTGACATTTGCTTTAACTCCCCATGCTAGGTACTACTATGAAGCAATATTTACATGCATAAAAATAAATCACTTGAGACCATAAACCCACACCACACATGTCAAGGTGGTTATTACCTAAACCAAGAAACTAACACATTGCTAAGGATATGAAGAAACAAAAACTGTTGAGTACCACTGATAAAACATATATTACTACAATCACTATGGAAGACAGTTCTGTAATTCCTTAAATTTACAATTACCACACAACCCAACATATCCACCTGTAAGTATATAGGAAGAAAATCTGAAAGACTAGAGATGTGCCTCAATGGTACAGATATATTGAACAGCAGCAAATGAATGGATATATATATTATCTAATGGATAAATATACTATATATAAATCTAGACATTCAACAATACATTGATTTACTCAGAGTAGAACTTGATGTTATAGTATATTCTACTTAAAGATTTATTTATTTATTTATTTATTTATTTATTTATTTAATGTATGTATGGGTACACTGTGGCTGTCTTCAGACACACCAGAAGAGGGCATCGGATCCCATTACAGATGGCTGTGAGTCACTATGTGGTTGCTGGGAATTGAACTCAGGACCTCTGAAAGAGTAGTCAGTGCTCTTAACCACTGAGCCATCTCTCCAGCCCCTGATATATTCTACTTAAAAGCAGTATACTAAGTGAAATAAAGCCAGATATAAAAGGACAAATATATAATTGCCTCTGGCAGGTTCCTAAAACGGTCAAACTGATTGAGGGGGAAAAAAACAGAATGGTGGTGGCCAAGAATGAGGGGGGCTGGGTTAGTGTTTAAGCAGCATGGTTTCAGTATTCAAGGAGAGAGAGGATAAGAAATGGGTAGTTGATGACTGTACAATATACATGTACTTAATGCCACTGACTGCCACCTTAAAGTGGTTAAGTGATCAATACTGTGACACACAATAAAAATGGGAAATAAAAACATAGATATTTTGGTGGTACCTGGTATTAGGGCAAAAGGGCCTCATGCATGCTAGACAAGAACTCTGACACTGAGTTATACCCCAGGCTCAATATATGTACTTGTGAAAACCTGCATCATTTCAAAGTATAAAAAGGAAAATCTCTGCTTTCACAATACAATACTTCAAACTTCCAGAGTACAAACAAATATAAAGCTAAAAGACTGATTAATTTCTCTAATAAATCAAAAGACTTTATTACCTTGATAGGCAAAGAAGGAGCCAATGTGGAATCCCTTAAATAAAAATTGATGCAGGGCCAGCAAGACGGCTCAGTAGGTAAAGGATCCGGAACCAGGTCTAAGGGCCTGGGTCAATCCCTTAGAGGCCACACCATGAGGAGAAAGCAGGGATGATTCTATCAAGTTGTTACTCCCCAGGTGAGCCATGTGGTATGCCACCCCCTTACCACCGACAAATAATGTAATAAAATATTTAATTTATTGACTTCATAAAAAAATAAGGGCTGGAGGGATGGCTCAGCAGTTAAGAGCACTGACTGCTCTTCTAGAGGTCCCAAGTTCAATTCCCAGCCTCACAACCATCTATAATGGGACCTGATGCCCTCCTCTGGTGTGTCTGAAGACAGCGACAGTGCATTCACATATATCAAATAAGTAAATCTTTAAAAAAAAAAAAAAAAGAGTGTAATAACCATAAAACTTAATTTTACTTTAAAAAAAAAAAAAAACTGGAATGATAGTGAACACTTTTAGTCCCAGAAGGAGGCAGAGGCAGGCAGATCTCTCAAGATTTGGGGATAGCCTGGTCTACATAGTGAGTTCTAGACTACTGGGGCTACATAGTAACAGATCCTGTCTCAATAATAATAATAATAATTATTATTATTGTTATTATTATTTATAATAATTTATAAGTATAATATAGTTATTATTATTTATAATAATTTATAAGTATAAGCATAATATAAATAAATTATAAATAGTTATTGTTGTTATTCTATTACCATTGTAAGTATAATTCAAAATAGATTTTACAGGGCTGAGAGATGGCTCAGACAGTAAAATGCTTCCCACAAAATCATGAGAACCTGAGTTCAGGTCCTCAGCATCCAAGTGAGAAGCCAGGCAGGAGGCAGCCCCTGTAATCCCAGTGCTGAAGAGGCAGCAACCATCTTGGAATCTTCCCATCAGAAATACAGTGGAAAGCGACAGGTAAATTTTGTATTTATAAGTATAGGTTTATGATCTGTAAATTGAATGTTATATTTAAGCAGAATCAAATTATAGTTTGATTAATGCTGGCCTTTTCTGAAAAGTTATAAAGAAGGAAGAGAGCTGGGCAGTTCTTACAGAATGACAGGGTTTGACAGCACAGTCTCTTCTTCCACACTGGTTGATGTCATTCCAGAAAGGACATGGCTTCTTCAAGTTTACCTATAGAAAAATAGAAAGTTATAAAAATATAAAGCCCTGAGCATATAAGTTGACTGTTAGTGTCATGATCACGTGTTGTGGTTATGTTTTATCCAAGACTACACTGTTTTCCCCACTGTCAAGCTTCCTTGTGTGTATAAATGTGAGTTGCCAATAAGCCTGGTGAGAGAGGCATACACTACCACTAAACAGACCCTGGAGAGATAGCAGCGAGGAGTCAGGGCTCAAACCAGCACCACACAGCTCCTATTTAAGCAAACAAACAGGAAGGAACCGTGGACCAGGTTTACCAAGCTCTTTCAATAATGTGCTCACTGATCGACTACTGTTAAGTGTTTAAGAAATCCAAAAGTGCCACATCTCAAAATATTTATCACATGAAAAAAAAAAGAAAAGAAAAAAAGAAAAAAATATTTATCACAGTTGGAGCCCATCTGATGGCTGACAAAACAGTTTTGTGAACAATATAGCAATTTCTATTTTACCATTCTATTTCAATTTAACCAGTCAGTTTCTACCTCTAGAAATTACTGAAGTTAAAACATCAGGGCTGTGGGGAGAATTCAGTTGGTAAAGCATACAAGGGCATGAGTTTACTTCCCAGAAAGCAAGCACAGTGGCTTACGCTTGCAGTCCCAGAGCTGGGGAAGCAGAGACTGGATTACAGAAACCAACCAGTCTAGCCTATTGCCAGAGCTCAGGCCACTAAGAAACCAAGTCTGGAAAAGACCAATGGACTGTGCCTGAGAAACAACACCCACAGCTGTCCTTGGGCCTCCTCATGTACAGGTGCTTGTATGTATACAAACACACACACACGCACACGCACATGCACACGCACATGCACACAAAGTCCAATGGGTGGTTTCTCAAGCAAACAGTTCATTGGTGAACCAAGCTTTCCTACTAACTGTATACATTTTAAGAGTCAGAGGCAGCCCAGCAGGTCAAAGCACATGCTGCATAAACTTGACAACCTGGGCTTCAACCCCAGAACTCACAGAAAGGTGAAAAGCATACAAAGTGGTCCTTTTACCTCCACAGGCATGCCATGGCATATGCACCTGCAGGTACATACACACACACACACATAAACGCATACACATGCATACACACACATTAAATTTTTAAAATTTTTTTACTTAAACTTTGTACACATTTAAATAATTACCAATTTCAGTAAAAGTACTGAAGTTTAGTCATCTAAGGAAGTATAACCATCCATTATAGCATACTTATATAAAAAAATTAAAAGTACCTTGTAATATCTAAAGTAGTCACTTTCAAGAAGCTTTTGTAGTCTTGGGAAAAGTCTGTAGTTATTAAACTTATCGATGGTCTCAACATCACAGGTACAGTCATCCAGGTAACCACTAACCTGTCATAACAAAAAATGAAACACTGGGTTTAAAGGTCCCTGATGCCACAAGATTTCTCTCCTTACATAGTTACCATTTTTAAAAGCCTGCTACTCTGCAACATTATCTTCCCATCCTCTCTGGGTTCTCTAAGATAGAGAATGCCAAAAACCCAGCAATGCTGTTGCTCTTCTTGTATCTCCAGAGCAACACAGTGGCACTTTTATAAGCTCAGCTGAGCTGGTAAATACACAGAACTGGACTCCAAGCAACCACCTTGTAGCAATACCTTCCAGGACTCAGCAGACCTGACCAAAGGTTGGCACTGAGATTAAAGAGAAAGAGATGTCTCCTTGTAGCTGGACCAAGAAACAAGGAAACTCAAATCATATTTCATCACATGAACTGAGGAACACACACAGCAATCAGAAGAGAGAAAGATACATGCAAAGCGGGGGGTGGGGGGGCAGAAACAAATGCATCTGAATCTTTAGAGCCCATCTCCCACTTACACCTGGCTATCTGGAGCAGGGCTCCATTCTTATTCTGAATTTTCCTTGGACTGTGTCTGTGTCTCTGTCTCTGTCTCTGTAACTGTCTTCCTCTTGTTTTCTAAGCCTATATAGCTCAGAGACAGCTTAGTGAATATATAAAATAATACTAATTAATAAAACAAACAGTAACACACTTTTAAGACTCTGACAACTCCAACTACTGGGCAACATTGGGATAATAAACTTAGCACAAATGGTTAGCACTGATGTCATGACCCTACCTCCTAGATCAGTCTATTGACTTTATATACCAGGATGAAATATACCAGGATGAAATGAGAATTTACAGTCAGCCAATATTATTGGCTGTAAAACTAAAAGTTTTAGGCATTTGTTTGAAGCTAAGCACACTTAATAAAAGTAATGCAACATTAAGTAACAAGCACCTAATGGTTCAAGAAAGAAAATGCATCGCCGGTGTGCTATGTTTGCACTGTAAACGACATTGAAAATGAGGAAGTTCCCCAACCCCTCACTGAGGAGCTATTGACAGCTGCCACGGAGAGTTTTTAGGGATGTAGTCCCTGGTAGGTTGACCATGCTCCGGTGGACAGCCACACACCCATACATATAGAACAGCACAAACTGATCTAGGAGAACAGTTTTTTAAAAAGGATAGCCAGGCATTGTGCACACTTTTAATCCCAGCGCTTGGGAGGCAGAAGCTGGCAGATCTAAGTCAGCCTGACTGGGAGGGGTAGGGAAAGGAGTGCGGATAGATAGAATCAAAATGCATGATAGACATGTATTAACTGATATCATATAAGAGGAAGGAAGCAAGGGCTGGAATGATGACTCAGCAGTTAAGAACTTGTATTTCTCTTCCAGAAGACCCAAGTTCCCAACACCCCTGTCAGGTGGCTCAGGCCACCTGTAAGTCCAGCTGTGCTAGATCCAATGCCTTCTTCTGGCCTACTCAGGCATGACATTCACATGCACATACCCACAGATATACATACAAACAAATAATTAAAAACATTTTTAAAAAATAAGAAAGTGGGGGCTGGAGAGATGGCTCAGCAGTTAAGAGCTCTGACTGTTCTTCCTGAGGTCCTGCAACCACATGGTGGCTCACAACCATCTGTAATGGAATCCGATGCCTCTTCTGGTGTGTCTGAAGACAGCTACAGTGTACTCATATACATTAAATAAATAAATCTTTTTTAAAAAATCATTTAAAAAAAATAAGAAAGTGGCTGGGCAGCGGTGTCACGCGTCTTTAATCCTAGTATTCGAGATGGCAGAGGAAGGCAGGTCTCTTAAGTTCAAGGCCAGCCTGGTTTACAGAGTGAGTTACTAGACAGCAAGGGCTACATAGAGAAATATTAAAAATAAGAAAACAAGTAAGTAAAACTTTATTAAAATACTGAATTAATATTTACCCTTACTATGTGAAATCCTACACTATCTTCATTTAATAACATTGAAAACCTGTAATGGGGGAAGGGTGGGAGGTGGAGAGATGGCGCAGCAGTTTGCTGATCCATGTAACCCATCATTTCTACTTTCACTCCTTTTGAGTTTGTAAGGATAAAAATCACAGCCGGGCGGTGGTGGCGCACGCCTTTAATCCCAGCACTTGGGAGGGAGAGGCAGGCGGATTTCTGAGTTCGAGAGTTCGAGGCTAGCCTGGTCTACAGAGTGAGTTCCAGGACAGCCAGAGCTATACAGAGAAACCCTGTCTCGAAAAACCAAAAAAAAAAAAAAAAATCACATACTATTTCTAGCCTTTGCTTTGAACTGTTACAAAAGAATGACATAGAAACATCAGGAAGGACAAGGCTCAGCAAGTTACAAAAGGCAAACCAGAAAGGCCTGAGCTTGAGCCGACCTGAGCTGAAGCCACCTGTCTGTCCCAGGAGCTCACTGAAGGTGGAAATAAGCCTATAGAATATCACTAAGTGCTATCACTTTCAGGACACTCTTGTGTGCTTTTCTCCCACTGTGGGTCAACTGCCTCTCCTGGGAACTTCCAGAACTTAGTACTGCAGTATTAGAATTACCTCACTACCCTGGCTGTATCTAGCTCATCAACTAGAGCAGCATTTTTCAACCTATAGGTCAAGAACCCTTTAGGGGCCATACATCAGATATCCTGCATATCAGATATTTACATTACAATCCATAACAATAGCAAAATTATAGTTATGAAGTAGCAATGTAGTAACTTCATGGCTGGGGGTCACCTCAACATGAGGAACTGTATGAAGGGGTCACAGCATTAGGAAGGTTGAGAACCCTTTGAACTAGAGTATAAAATCATTGAGACAAAAGCATGTTTGTTCACCTTTGTGACCCCCGCCTGTGGCCACGTGCTTCTGGAAAGGACACAGTAGATCGCAGTGATCATTCCTGGGCTGGGCAGGGGTGAATGGATGAGTGCTGCCTGCTGTTCCTCCTATCTGAGCTCAAGAACACATGCTGCAGCAGCAAACTCACAAGGCAAGGAATGAACTCAGTAAGGGTGACCCTTCGCACCTCACTGTCTTTCTGTCCATATGGCAGACTATACCAGAGGAAGCCCAGAGCCAGGAAGGAACACAAGGTCCCCCAGAGCAGAGGTGGCACACAGCCAGGAGACTGCAGAGGGACAAGAGGCAGCACAACGGGAGACTTTTAAACCTTCTACCCTTCATGTGGAATAAGCCACATTCTCCACTACAACCATGGGTACCAGGGTGGCCAAGGAAACAAAATAAAAACAACAGTGTTTCAACAGAGCACTCAGTGAAGACACAAAGACACTTGGAAATCCAAGCCAACTGACAGGTGAGGTATGCTGGCCAAGAGGTGAGGCAGAAGCCCATTCTTGGAAGAAGTGTGGCAGGTGTGATGTCAGCTCAGGTCTAGAAACTGGAGAATTTGGCAGACTACCAAAGCAGTCACAGGCAAGGGTTATGGCAGAAACGTCACTAATACAACCCACAGACTCTTAGAAACAGAAGAAAAATCCCAGGACAGCGACAAATGTCAATCAAACACTCACAGCCTGGTGCTATGCTTTGAAACATGCTTCCACAGCTTGGGGACCCACGGTGCCATCCCCCACCACCAAGTACAGCCCTGCCTGTCACTGGAATCTAACCTTTGGAAAAAAAATACATCCTTCTTCCCCTCCCAAAGTGACTAATACCTACTAAAATCTCAAGTGTATTGCCCTAGACTTCAAGTAATAACAGTTTGGGGTAGGAAAATAATAAAGGTAAAAAAGGCCCACACTGAGAGACAGCAGGTAGACAGAAGCCTAGCCCATAGCCACTCCCATTTGAAGACCTAGCCTGTGAGAGGTGCTAAGCCTCTGGAGGTGCCCACTGCAAGCTCCCAAAGGACAGCGCCACCACAGCCACTGTGCTCTGCAGTTAGGCCTATCAAGGTCTAAGGCCCACCTCTGTCACTGTGTTTTCCATAAAATAATAATTTCCAACTCACAGAGTTGGTATCAGAAAAGTAAAGAGAATAAATGCTTGATTGTTGAGCATCACTGCTAACCCAGCTCTCCTACTCTCCAAAGCAGCCCCCATTCCCTAATGAGGAAGAAAACATAGGCCTAGTTTGCAAAGTTTCTAATACTGGATTATTCCAGTTGTCCCACTGGAATGAGGGAACGGATTATGGAAAACTGGCATGGGGTGGAGGAAGGAAGGCTCAGTTACATTCTCCAGTGGCTACAGTCCATTTAGTCAAATACAATAGGCTAAAAAAAGATATGTGTGATCACAGACATACATAAATATAACCTGTTGCATCGTCTTTGTGATTGGTATGTAAACAGTTTGAAGGCTGATCACTCTGTGTAAGGAGCTTATTTTGCAGGGAGAAGTATTTTTTTAATTTATAATGAATGACAAAACAAACTGAACAACCAACCAAAAAAAAAAAAAAACCCTCCTCATTGTCCTGTGTACAATACTAAGAAAGCCTGCTCCTACCATAGATCAGGATCTTGTTCTCATTCCAAGTACTTACAGCTGTATTTCCTGTATGTGTTTCTTATGAAATGCATTTGTCCAAGCATCAATTAAGGAAAAGAAAAACAGATGGAAAAAAAAGAAAAGGAATTCAAACTAAAAATAAATAACTAAAATTATCAGTATTTTCAGATCTTATGCAGTACATGCAAAAACTTGAGAACTCTGCCAAAAGAAAAAAAACTCAAATTATTAAATAAAGTCATAGGATAAAAAAATCAAATCAGTTGTGTTCTAGAAACTAATAAAACAGACTATCAGGGAAAAAAATAAACAAGAGAACAGTTCCATTTACAATAGCACCAAACAAATAAAGTCCTAAGACATGCAACCAAAGTGGAAGAAGGGTTGGTGAGCTTTCACTGAAACAGGAGCACTTGCTTACACACCATGGCTGGCATGTAAACACCAAGGCATGATGGAAACCAGTGTGGGTGCTCCTCAAGAAACTAAAAACATAGCCTGATCTAGCAATCCCTCTCTGGGTACACAGCCAAAAGAAATAAAACTACTGGCTCAAAGAGACATCTGCTCACCTGTGCTCCCTGCATCACACAATATCCAGGATACAAAAGTATCTAAGTATCTGTCAAGGCAAGAGTGGATAATATGACAGGCACACCACACAATGGACGAGTGGATAAAATGACACACACACACACCACACACACACACCACACAATGGACTGCTATTCTGCCCTTTGTGGAATCCTGGATGAATCTGGAAGGCATAATGCTAAGCAAAATGAGCTAGATACAAATGTTTCCTCACAGAGCTAAGGATATCAAGGACACTGAGGCTAGAAGCGGGAGATGTGGGGAAATACAAGGTAAATAGGATCTGGGCTCTGAATGAACGGCATGGCGACCATAGCTAGTAATAGTGTACACTTGTTAAGAGAATAGATCTTCAGTATTCTCACCACATGTGCACCAGCTGGGCGATTATGACATGACAATTAGCCTGATTTTAACCTCACAGAGTATCTGTGTATAAAGACATCTTCCAGAACATACCACCCTACTGCTTCTCAATAAATAAATGTATGTATTCACTCAGGTGGCGGAACATCACTACTGCTTACCAGACTTAAAAACAATAAACAGCTTTAGTGAAAAGGAATATACACTCATTTTTAATTAAGTGCAAAATATATTCATATGTCCTCCATAACAATCTTCAATATTTCTTCTGAGATTGTATCTTTAAAATATATTACACTACTTGTGCCTAAGGTTTCATTACACTCATTTTCTCTAACGATGCATAATTCAACATAACTGTCAGAAAATAAAAATAACAAAATGGAAGGACCTCTCATCTAAGTCTGTATTTGTGATAACAAATATTATTTTGGTTCAAAGAAGGAGTGCTTCCTGCATGTGGGATTGTTTACTCAAATGGGGATAAGAGCCAACTTTCTATATAAGTTAATAATATTATTAATTAATGTTTTCATAGGATAATAAAGAGCAAGTGGTTATAAGAAAGATTTACAAGTCCCAAACATTAACCATTTTGAGTAATGAACAGTAAACAATAAAACACTATTATGAAAAGAGTTCATAGAAGTTAGAGAAATGCCTCAGTGGTTGCTCTTACAGAGGACCTGTGTTCAATTCCCAGCATCCACATAGCTCACAACTATCTAACTCCAGTTCCAGGGGATCCAACGCCCGATTCTGACCTCCAGTGACTCCTGGCACTCACATGATGCACATACATACATGTAGGCAAAACAGACATACAATAAAGCAAAATTTTTTTTAAATATTTACAACATACAGTGAAAATCATGTTAAAAGGACTTGAACCCAGGACATCTATGTAGCAACTGGGCAAGCCCAAAGATTCATTACATCCATCGCCCATCAAAAAGCCCAATCCCAGCAAGCTATGCAAACAGATGGCTAAACTAAATGATTTTTTGTATATCTTACACTGAAATCTCCCTAACATCTGCTGAGCACCAATCAAATATCAGGTTTGAAAACCATTTTTTAAACTCAGTTTTGATCTCAACATGTAATCTCAACAAGCACTAGGGACTTGTTGCAGTAACTTTCTAAGGTCAAACAGTCACAGACTGCTCTGACTCAGCACCTGTGAACTGAACCCCATTACAAACCCGTGCAACAAGGAGGTGGGTGGAGATGGGGTAACCCAAGGCAGATGTGGTAAGAAAGACCAGCAGCAGGAAGAAAAACAAAACAAAAAAACCCTAAGACTAGTTTGACTATTTCTGTCATTAGCTAGGCTATACTTTGGAAACAAGAATCTCATTACATAGCCTAGACTGACCTAAAATTTCTGATCAGTCTGATTGCAGATGTTATACACAAGCACCACTGCTCCAGGCTAGTTTACTATTACTCAAAGGTGACTCTGAAGAGGAAAACCAGAAACTCTTCCTTTAAAGAAAAAGTGACTTAGATGGTTATGGGGCACAACTTTAAACCATGCCCTCTGGAGTTCTGAGTTCAAGGCCAACCTGAGTGAGAAACCCTGTCTTGAAAAACAGAAAGAAAGAAAGAAAGAAAGAAAGAAAGAGAGAGAGAGAGAGAGAGAGAGAGAGAGAGAGAGAGAGGGAGGGAGAGAGAGGGGGAGGGAGGGAGGGAAGAAAGGAAGAAAGGAAGAAAGGAAGAAAGGAAGGTAGGTTAAGTAAGTTTTAGCAGATTAGGAAGTAGTTAAATCTGAGGATGTTGGGGGCTAAAGAGAGCTCAGTGAACAAGAGCAAGTACTGCTCTTCCACAGTACCTGAGTTCGATTCCCAGCATGCACATGATGGCTCACACTCTAGTTCCATGGGATCCAACATCCTCTTCTGGCCTATTCAGACACTTCATGCATGTGGTGTGCAGACATGCAGGCAAACAAACATACACATTAAATAAGTAAATCAGAAAAATAAATAAGAGCTGGGCGCACGGTAACCATTGCTTTAATCCCAGCACTCAGCCGGCAAAGGCAGTGAAGTCTCTGTAAATTCAAGGACAGCCTGGTCTACACAGTGATTTCCAGGACAGCCAGGGCTATGTCAAGAGGCCCTGGCTAAAGATAGATAGATAGATAGATAGATAGATAGATAGATGGATGGATGGATGGATGGATGGATGGATGGATGGATAGATCTGGAGATATTGTGACAAGAAACAAAAGACCCTTAATTACTAACCAAAAGGAAAATGCAAAAATAATTAAAAGTTCCTCAATTTTAAGGAATATCCAAAAAGGTTGGGTGTGACAAAGTTGAAGAGTCAAATAGTATTTGTATAGCATTATCCAGAGAACGTACTTGAAAGTGTAACTAACTCCTAGTATCATTTCTCAACACTGCTAGTTGAAAGCTGCTTATTCCTATCTCAAGTGTTAAGATGTTGCAACTTTGTTTACCTAACATCTGTAATCAAAAGAAAAATAGCCTTTTTCTGAACTTTCCACAACTCACCTCTGCTCCCAAATTACTCAACAAAACAATAAGATCCAAAAATTTCAAGCGATGAAACAGATAATACCTCTTCCTCCTGACACCCCAGCGTTTTACAGTATCATACTCTGCACACATCTATTTCTGATCACAAATAGTAAGACACACGAATGGCTTGGCTGTCTATCCCTCCATTTTTATAAATGTATTTCAGAGATCGAAGTCCACCAAAAGGTGGTTATAAGAAGAGTAATGCTCCACGGGTTATGGTCATTTGCCTGAGGACCCGAGGTAGATCCCTGTGTCCCATGTGGTGGATGGGGAGAAAGATTCCTGCAAGCTGTAGACTACAAACACTCCCTGCTATGCCTACATTCACAGGTACAATATACATACCCACAAAATAAACCAGTATTTTAAACATCGTAAAGAACAGTAAAACAAGTCGAAGGGGAAGAAAGTGTGCAGGCCAGCTCGAAGTATGGTCATGAATGCCTGTACATCAATACAATTTGCATATTAAGTAACTCAGTAATAAAATGATCTGATACTTTTTCAACAGAAGAAAGTCTGCGGAACCGCTAATATTCAAGAGTTCTTCCAAGCTTTACAAGAACACACTAAGAAACTAGCACATCGACTGAATTCAGATACTTCTAGGTGTTTCCAAGCTATCTGTTAGCATTTTCTTAAGACTGCAAAATGAAATTCATGGCTATTTCAGTGCGCTTAGCCTAAACGGTTTCATACAAAATTTACAGGCTACACTACGATAACAAAATTCTTTGAATGTTTTGCTCAGGGAACCCACATCTCCTACAGAAGTAAATAATCACAGCTCATAATCAAACTCGAGTACTGAAGAGCTAAGGCCTGCCTCAGACTCTGCAAAGGGAGTGTCAGGATGCAAGAATAAGCTTCAGGAAGAAAGTGCACCATACACAGGCCGAGAAATCACAGGACAACGGCAGTCGCAGACAGTTGGGCCACGGCACCCAAAGAGCCCCGCAAGGTCATTCAACCTCTTGACAACGACAGCAAGACCTAAAGAACAGCTAGTCTTCCCAAGAGTCCATCCGGAGCAGAAAGGCTGGGGACGTCCCCGGCAGTGCGCGCACAAGAGGTACCGGGTCCACTCAGACCCCCGGGTCCTGTGAACGCGGAGCAGCCATGGCAGAATGCAAGGAAACAGTGTGACAAGCTGGCCAGGCCCCCAAGCCTATCGTAGGGTGGCCCGGGCGATCGGGAACGCGGTGCGGGCCGCGCATCAGGATCGTCCGCGCCCGGAGATGCGCAGCCCGTGGGCCGCCAGCACGCCTCACCTGGCAGAAGCAGCGCTGTGCCGCCGTCTCCGGCCGCCCCTCCTCGCCGTGGCCCGAGCGCAGCAGCCACACGACGCCCAGGAGTCCGACGAGCAATCTCCAACCGCGGCCCATCGCCGCTCGCCACCCACTACCCTCGGCCCGCGCCACCGTGCCTGGCTCCCCGGGGCAGGCCGCGCGCCCGCTAAAGAAGCCTGGGCCCGCCCCGCCCCTCGCCCCGCCCTCCGCGCTCAGCGCTCCCGCCTCCCCTGCGGACGTGCGGCTGCGCGCGCCTCTGCCCACGCGAGCCCCAGGCGGCCGCCTTCCTCTACGACCCACTCACGCACCCGCCTCCGGTACACCTGGCCTGCAGCTCGCCCGGGGTAAAGACTCGGTCTTCCGGGGTCGGGGTATCCCCCCCACCCCCCGCCAGCTACACTGCCCCGGGCCTACGCCGTCCTGCCCTGCCCCGCCCCGCCCCGGAGCTCACACCCGCCCTTCCCTTTCTCACTACGAGGACATCGAGCCTGGGTTACGTGTCCGCCGTGCTCTGGCCAGCTAAACCAAAAGGATGTTGGAATTCATCTCGGGGAGCACGGCCGCACACACGATTTAGTGGCTTTCTAGTTCTTTCCTTTCTACTTCCTACAAAGGGAACAGGTGAAATTGATTTCCAAAGGGCTGGGCTTCGCGGTTTACACCTATAATCCCAACACTCCAGAGACGGGCAGGAGGATTGCTCAATTTCAAAAACAGCTTGCGCTACATACTTCCGGCCCTATAGAGTTAGGCCCTAGTTTATAAATAAATGTTTAAATACAATAATAAATACATGTTTTTATTAAACTAGTATAAGGAAGATGTTAGCTCAACATGTACTCAACTTCCGATTTATTCATAAAATAGTCTTTTTCTTTTTTTGCTGTGTTTTATGTGAATTAGGCATATTTCACAAGCTAGAGCAAGGTGGTGAAGACTACCCAATCTCTCGTTTCATAAGTGGAAATGGGGACAGCTGGTGCTAAGAACTGGAGCCAGACATTGAGAAGCCTTGCTTAGCCTGTTATCTATAGCATATTGAACACATAGTAATATAATATGGCCTTATAAGCTAATATTGTCTTCCCGATATCTATATTCCAGCTCATACCTACCTTTTCTAGAATCAGATCATAGTTTCTCTTTTTCATGTATTCTTCCTGGTGTCCTTTTCACACAGTTCCAGATTCCAAGTAAGTTTCCATTCAATTCACTTTGCAAAGCTGAGCTTGACATGGGGAGTACTCAGATGCATTAGACCCAGCCCGTGTGTGGAGGACACCCACTAAACTGACAATGTCATCATCTTTTCGTTCTTCATTATTTTGTTTTGCTTGAGATAGTACATTTTTATTTTGACGAAGGGTCTCACTGTATTCCTGGCTGATCTGGAACTTACACCGTAGACCATGCTGGCCTCAAACACGCAGAGGTCAATCTGCCTCTGCCTATCTAGAGCTGAGATTTAAGGCCTGTGCCACCACAACCAGCCTTTCAATCTTATTTTTAACTCACTAATAACTGTGTGTATGATGTGATGTTTTCAATCCATATACACATTGTAGGAATACTCAGTTACATTAATATATCCATCACCTCACCAGCTTGACTTTTTCATTCGAGAATGTTTAAGAATAAGCCTATTAGTAATTTCAATGTATTAGTAACTTCCAAGTACACTGTATAAACCATAGCCTCCATGTAATGCCATAGGTCAATAAAACTTTCTTTTCCAATCTAACTGTACCTTTGTGCCCTTGGACTAACTTTCCTTTCTCCGACCTTCTCTAGTTATCTCTTTTCTACAGATTCCATGAGATTGGCTTTTTAAAACTTCACACAAGTGAGATCACACAGTACTTCTCTCTCTGCTCCTACTTCATTCCACTCAGCATGATGTTCTGCAGTTACAGCTGTGTTTCAGGCCATCGCATCCCCTTCTTTATAAGTCTGCACAGTACTCTGTGTCGGGGCACACACACTCACGGGTGTGCTACATCATTTGCTCATCCACTGATGGATGCTTAGTGTGCTCCTGGCTACTATGTGTAATGCTGAGCCACACTGAGGTGCCTACTCAGACTTCAGATGAGTAGCTAGGCTTGGTGGTTCATAGTGTAGTCCCAGCACAAGTTTATACCCAGTCTGGTCTACATTAAGAGTTCAGGGCTATATAACAAGTTCCTGTCTTGAAAAAAAACAACAAACCCACCAAGCAAACAACAACAAAAAAAAGCTAATAAAGCTGGGCATAGTGGTATATTTTAATTCCAACAGAGGCAGGCAGATTGCTGTGTGTTCTAAGCAAGCCTGGGCTACGCATAGTGAGTTCCAGGATGGCCAGAGTTACACAGTAAGAACCTACTAGAAAAAAACAAACAACAACAACAAAAACAAGAAAGACTTGAGACAGGAGGATTATTATGAGTTTGAATCCAGTTGGGGCTGGGGCTACATAGCAAGACCTTGTCTTTAAAAGAATTGAGGAAAAGAATTATGTACATCGTATTTGGGAAATAACAGAGATTCCACAAGAAACTAAACATAGAATTACCAAGGTGATCATTTCCATAAATATCCTTTGTGTATACATCTGAGTGAGTTGAAATTTGTATACTGAATGGATACTTGCCCTCTCCACATTCAATATTTGTATAACATCTTTAGTAACATTTTCTTCCTCATATTTCTACCACTGAATTGAGAACTGTTAAAACCGCTTAAACATGTCCTCCATCCCGAACATACCTTACTTAGACTTCTAGAGTTGTTTGTTTGTTTGTTTGTTTGGGAATGAATAGCTTTTCTTATGACCAAGCACTCTATCATCAAAAATGAGAGACAAAGCAAGGGAAGAGAAATACTAGTGAGTGAGTAAAATACAAGCTTTCTGAAGCAAGCTTGATGCAGCTTAAGATTCTACACTGATGCAAGAGCCTGTAACCTGAGTGAACTTCAAAAGTGTCAGCTTCTCCGTGTGTTCCCAAAGACCTTTAACTCAGTCTTCTGAGTGAGTTTACATCTTCAGTATGCCTTCCTAGGCATATTGTGTGAGGGTCCATGAAATAACTGGCTAGTCATTCAGTAACAATTTCAAGAGTGCCAGGGGATACAAAGTTCAGTCTTTGATTCTGAAAGCCCAGCCTCCTGTTACAACTTCATTCAGCAACATTAAATTGTTGGGAGATGAACTAGATCACAAGTTTGTTATTCTAATACTAGAACAACATCATGACAGACTTAATGCGCACAGCATTTCTTGACAGTATCCTGATTGCTATGTAAATAGCAGCTATTTTTTTTTTAATGAACAAAACAGGAAGGGCCTTGCACCAGTTTCTCAAAATGGGACATGAAGGCGTCAACAGGAAACTTGGTGCCTAAACAATTTCCAGCATTAAACAGACAAGAAAGAAAGAATTTAAAGGAAAAGATGTAGTCCAGGAAGAATGACTAAGCAAAACCTTAAAGGCTTGGTGCCACGTGATTAGACCCAGCTATCTAATCTTTACTGAGTACAAATGTCATATTGTCAGACCTCCCTTACCACGTGATCAGAACTGTCTGAGCTGGAAAGCCACAGCCACTGAAGCTGTCTTTATGTTCAGTTCCTGAGTAAGCAAGCTATGTATTATAGTCCATGACTTCACTTCTTCATTTCTCATTCCTGCCTCAACCTACAGTCCCTCTGGTTTCCAGGTTACCAGCTTTCCTACGGCTCTTTAAATGGCAATATCATCACCAAATTCAATGACCATTTTCCAGGAAGTACATACTGCATGTTGACAAGCCTGAGTCCTCTCTCCTTAAATTCAATATATGATGTAGGAACACTTCAGGTTCTCTTTATGACCTCCTCCTTTTGTCTGTCTCAGCATGTAGTCCAGGCTGGACTCTAATTCACTGGCTTCCTGCTCCAGCCTTCCAAGTGCTAGTATTACGGGATAGGCAGCCACACCCTGCTCTCCTTATTCCTTCCTGATATTATTTAACTATATCCTTCACGATCTTTCCCATAGTCCACTTTTAAGATGTGACTACTCCCTTGGGATTCCATCTATCTTTTAGTATCTCCTAGAGAACATAGCTTAGTCCCATAATGTTAAATACCTTCTCTACACTCAAGATTTCCAAGTGTATATTTCTAGTTCAGTCTCTCTCTAGAGCTTCACAGTTCAACTGTCTGTTGGACGACACATACACACCTGCTTTTTCTAAGAGACAATTGGTCACACTATCTGTGGCCAGGCATCTGGAAAGCAGGAAGATACATTGGGCTTCTTTCTGGTTTCCTTTCCGATCCCACAATCTTTTGATGTACCATGTCCTGACAGGCTGCCCTCTACAAGAATCTTCGATTTTTCTTCTCCACCACTCCACTATGGAGAAGAACTGAGCTATGGCCTTTATTATTTCTCAGATAATTTATTTCCTCATTCCCCTCACTGATCAACTGACCTATAGATTTATATCCCTCAAAAACAAACAAACAAAAACAAACAAACAAAAAAAACATGAACACCCTCTACCCAAGGCCAGTTTCTGAAATATGTAAATCTTATCACATTACAAATCTAAGTTTTCCAATGCTTCCAGCTATTTGAAAAGTTAAACTCACGACTCTCAACATGACATTCACGATCCCTTATGATCTGACCCTGCTACTTGGGCTTCATTTCCAACACTTCTATCTTTAACATGATGGATTGTTGACAGTTTCCCTCCAAATGGCATGTTTTTCAGGTTCCACATCTTTTCGCACATGAAATGAGTTTGAAAATTCGACATTTTTCCTCTTTATCTTGTTCTTCTGTAATTGTACACACCATAGGGAATGAGCAATCCCTGTCTCTGTGTATGTTCTCTGCATTCAACACATGGTAGAGACCTTGACTTGATATTTTTAGCTCCTTACTCCTCAGTAAAGTGTGTATTACAAAAGGTGAGTCCTGGGTGAAATGATGAATGTACAAGTAAATTAACCAATTAACAAATCTAAAAGGATAATGACAGTTTAAGGTAGCACTGGACAATGTGTTGTTTAAAAAAAACAAATCAAAGTAAATGCTGTAAAGCTTACAGGACAAACAGCCAACTGTAGTCCATTAGAGGAAAGTAATAATTGTGAATGAGGTGAAAAAACACTGAAATTAGAAAACTTTACAAGAGGTACAGATATAGGAAAAATGATGGCAAACCTGGGGCTCCAACTACAGGCTGATTCAGTAGGCGGAGTGATCCAAGTTCCTTCAGAGAACATTTCAAGGCCAGGATTGTGCAGTCAAGGGCGGCCACAAATTCAGAGGCTGCTGACTTGGCACGATTCAGGAAAAAGTGGACAAATTCTAAGGCAGAAACAAAATAGATTTTGTGGAGACACTGTTAAATCTCTCCCCAGAGCTCCTGTGCTGTTGAGCTTGAGCGGCACGCTCACTGCCCATTCACACCATCCCACCCAACCCGGCCGTCCTTCTGTTCTGGAGCTGGCTCAGGCTGTAGACTGACAGCCTGCCTCAAAGCGAAACAAACAGAAGAACTAAGCATCTAACAGAAAGAAAAGTCTTAAAGCTTAGGGGCCAGAGTGATCGATGGCTTGGCAGCTAAGATTGCACACCACTCTTGCAGAGGACCCACATTTGGTTCTGAGCATCCACATTTGTTGGCTCATAATTGCCTGTAACTCTCAACTCCAAGTATGTAAATCTGATCAAAACACTGCCAGGATGATCAAAACACCAGCAATGAAGGATTGCTAACAATTATCCCATTTTAATAGGTGGAAGAAGGGGGCTGGAGAGATAGCTTAGCAGTTACGCCCACTGGCCACTCTTTCAGAGGCCCTGAGTTCAATTCTCAGCAACCACATAGTGGCTCATAATCATCTATAATAAGGTCTGATGCCCTCTTCTAGTATGCAGATGTACATGCAGATAGAGATAGAGATACATTAAATAAATAAATCTTTTTTTTAAAGCAGAGGGAGCCTTCACACATTAAAAAAGCTTTTAAGAAGTGATATAAAAGACACAGAGAGAGAGTGGAGGTGGAGTATGTGTGTGTGAATGAAATGGTAGGGCCTGCTCAGTGGGTAAAGGCTCCACCCACCAAACTTAATTACCTGAATTGAATGCCCAGGACCCACATGGTAAACCAACCAAGGCACCACACAAATACCCAGACTCCCCCCGCACAAAATAAATAAAATGTAATTTAAAAAATGAGAAATGAAGTGAAAAAACAAATCTAATCACCAAGTGTGATTATGACCTTAGAACTAATTAACAAGAAGAACCAAACTAGAAGGGTGAGTGCCTCGACTCAGGGCCACTGGACACCCAGCTTAGGGAGTGGAAAATGTCTCTATCAGAGTCTAAGGTTTTAGAGCAGTGGTTCTCAGCCTCCCTAATGCTGTGACCCTTTAATACAGCTGACATGCAGGATCTCTTATAGGCAGGCCCCAATGGGGTCAAAACCCACATGTTGAGAACCAATTGTTTAGAGTGAAAAATCCCAAAACTTATAAAGGATTGTGAAACAGAAGCCACAGGAAAATGAGCCAAGACCTTCAAAATCTTGAGAGAATTATATTCCCAGACAGACTGTTAATCATATTTGAAGGTAGATTTAAGATATTTTTAGGTCAGGCATGAAGTTGTAGTTCTATGGGAGGCTGAGACAGAAGAACCCCAAGTTTGGAGCCATTGGGCTGCACCTGCTTTCCATTCTCAACAAATATTTTTGGCCTGGTGACATGCTGCAAGCCAGGAATCTCATTATGTAGGAGGCTAAAGCTCAAGGATTGTAGAAAGGTCCAGGCCAACATATACTGTATAGTAAGAACATGTCCAACAATGCTTTTCCACTTGAGTCTTTATAGTACTTTTAAAGATTGTTTCTATATATTACTTTGATGGAAACGAGAACTATGGCCATATCACAGCTCTTCATATGATTCATCTTGTCTGATTAAAATAAGGATATTTCTCATAGGCCTGGGAACTTACTTTCCATTCCTACCCAAACTCTTATTGCTTCACTCCAGATACGCACAAGTAAGTTCATGTTGGTGGATATTTGAAGTACATGTATGGGATGAAAAACTTCTAAACACTTGAGAGTATACTCACCACTAAGGCCTGTAGTCCTGACTATTAACTCAGATACCTCAGTTGGCTGAAACAGGAGGAATTTTTTGAGTCCATGAGTCTAAGAAAAGTTACATCAAAAGAAAAATGTTAAACAAAACCTTGAGGGTCACAGGTGCTATGTGAGCAAAAGTAGTTGCTACTTGCTTATCTGGTACTATCTGCCAATTTCTCCCTCTCCTTCTCCCTCTCCTTCTCCCTCTCCAAGCAGTTTCCATTGTACTCATCACTGGCTAACAATTTACTCCCAATTTTAGTGATACTAAACCACAAACATTTCACCTCAGTTTTGCTGGGGCAGCAACTCAGGAGCTATTAAGTGAGCTGAGAACGTGACTCAGTCTCAGGCTGTTGCAATCAAGACTAAGGTTGCATTCATCTGAAGTTATCCTAGTGTTGGACATCTGTGACCAACATAACTCATTTGCATGACTGTTGGCAGGAGGCCTTGGTTCCCTGTTGATTGTTCTCTCCCCGTGGGGCTTTCGGTAGAACTGTTGATGTATCCTCATGGTATGGCAGCTGGCTTCTTCCAGAGAGGGTATTCCAGTGGAGAGTAAAAGGGCAGCCTCAGTTTGGTTTTTGTTTTTTTTAAATGTCCTAGTCTCAGCAGTTGTATGCTGTTACAGCCACTTTAATCATCAGGAGGAAATCACGAGACTGCGCAAGAGGAATTAGGCCCCATTTCCTAAAGTGGTTAAGTGTCAGAGCTGTGCACACGTTTTAAAATGACTCTACTCATCAGTACTAAGTTAGAGGGGTGTAGATTAGAAGACTATATGGGCCTCACAAGGGCTTAAATCTGGTTTGTTACTTAATTTTTTGTTTTTGTTTTTTTTTTTGTTTGTTTTTCGAGACAGGGTTTCTCTGTGTAGCCCTGGCTGTCCTGGAACTCACTCTGTATACCAGGCCAGCCTCGAACTCAGAAATCCGCCTGCCTCTGCCTCCCAAGTGCTGGGATTAAAGGCGTGCGCCACCACCGCCCGGCTGTTACTTAATTTTTAAAAGCATTTTATTTAGTGTATTTCTCTGTATCAGAGTTTCATCTGCATGTATGTGTGCGTGATGTGCTTGTATGCTGTACCCACAAGGCCCGGAGGGAGTGGTGGATCCCCTGGGATTGGAGTACAAATGGAGTACAGATGGTTGTGGGAGTGCTCAGAATCAAATCCCATTCTCTGATCCATTGCAAGAGCAACCAGTGCCTTAACCATTGAGCTATTCCTTTCTTTTTTTTCTTTTTTCTTTTTTCTTTTTTTTTTTTTTGGTTTTTTCGAGACAGGGTTTCTCTGTGTAGCTCAGGCTGTTCTGGAACTCACTCTGTAGACCAGGCTGGCCTCGAACTCAGAAATTCGCCTGCCTCTGCCTCCCAAGTGCTGAGATTAAAGGCGTGCGCCACCACTGCCCGGCTTTCTTTCTTTTTCTTAAAAATTTTAAAATTTATTTTACTTCTAGGCCTGCCTGGTCTACAGAGTGAGTTCCAGTACAGCCAGGACTACACAGAGAAACCCTGTCTCGAAAAACCAAAAAAAAAAAAAAATTATTTTACTTATATCAATACACTGTAACTGTCTTCAGACACACCAGAAAAGGGCATCGGATCCCATTACAGATGGTTGTGAGCCACCATGTGGTTGCTGGGATTTGAACTCAGGACCTCTGGAAGAGTAGTCAGTGCTCTTAATCACTGAGTCATCTCTCCAGCCCCTTGAGCCATTTCTTTAGTTCTCTATTATACTATTTTTAATGACTCCCAAATAAAATATTAATAGCCTATATTTTCATATCTTTTCTATTCTACTCTGATATTTAAACTTTGAGTGAGATTTCTTAGACTTTCTAGTATTTATTTTTACTTCCAATTGTGTGTGTCCGTGTGTGAGTGTGCATTCACATGACTGCACATGCATGAATGCAGTTCCCTGTGGAGGACACTAGATGCCCTAGACCTGGAGTTACAGGATGTTGTGAGCCACAAGATGTGGATACTGGAAGGTAAACTTGGGTTTGCTCCTAAGTTGCTGAGCCAAGAAAACTGTGACATGAAATATTTGTGGTTCAATGTACAGTGCATACTACTGAGCCATCTCTCTGGCCCCTAGACACTTTTGTTAAATATATCTGCTTATCTGTCACAGTGCTTAATATCATTGATACATTTTGTATATATAAGCATGCATCAATTCATATATATAGTTTATGTACTCAGACAGTGTCCTAGATGTATCCATGAGCAATAAATGAATAGTCACCATCTTTGTGTGAGGTCTTGGGCTTTCTACAGGGAATGAGAAAAGATACTAAACATTTAATCACATATATGGATATATATTTACAAATTGAGTTACTCTTTCATGCACACATGCAACACACACTCACACACACACAACAGAATAGGGTTACTGTGAACATGAGAAACACAGAAAGTTCAGCTGAAGTTAGAATTTTGCCAAATGGGTAAGAGGAAAAAGAATCTAGAGTTAAAAAGATTGATGAAGATGATATTAAAATGGCATTTCAACCTATGCTCAGGTATTTTTGTTTAACCTCAGAGAATCAACTTGAACTCTATTTTATGTGTTTGGGATGTTTTGTCTGCACATATATATGTGTACCACTTGGATGCCTGGTGCTCACAGAAGCCATAAAAGACCATTGGATACCCTGAGACTGGAGTTATGGGACGATTGTGAGCCACCATGTGGGTGCTGGGAATTGAATGCAGGTTCTCTGGAAGAGTAACCTGTGCTCTTAAGAGCTAAGCTATCTTTCCAGTCCCTGTATGCATATATTTTTGCTGAACTGTACAAATTGGGCTGCCTTTTATGTTCTGCCTTGTCTTTTCTTCTTGATGTTAGAATTGATATATATATTGGTATGAACCTATTCATTAGTTCAAAATAGTTACAACTGTGTGGGAGAAAGGACACTTCCTGCCTAAGCATTATTTACTTATTGTCTACTTCAAAAGCCATTTTTAGAAAAAAAAATACAACAGAAAACTCACATAATACCCACACCATTTTCTCCATGTAAATTTGGAGAACTCTGTCACTTTGGGCATTAATTCACATAACTGTATGTGTATTTGTAAAGCATATTCATTTACTTTTAGAGTGCTGGGAGTTAAACCCACCTGTATGTTAGACAAGTATTCTTCCAATGTTATACTCCCAGCATGAGAATAACAATTTAAAAGAATACAATTACCATATGCCCTATTTTGGATTAACATCTTTAGTTAGGTTGTCTACTTAATACCCATGACAACCTTTATAAATATGTACAATTATGCTGATTTTATGAAGACATCAAGATATCACCACCCCTCCACTACAGAGATCTGAGATAGTCCCAGCAGACTTCAAAGTTCTTACCTTGGTCGCTGCAGAAACTTTATCTTGTGTTCTATTTCTCTAACCCATTTCCTTCCAGTTTTGCTGGCCTCCTTTCCCTGACAGAAGTGAGCCAAACTCTTCTCTACCTCAGAATCATGCATTTGCTGTTTAATCTATTCAGAAGGCTCTCCGTGTGGTGGCATAGTGGTCCATCTTCTGATCTCAGACGTGTTCAAAATTTTTTCTCCTCCTTATCCCATAATATCATTTTATTTCAATTGTAGCATTTACTACATTAAGATATTTTCATGATTTATTAGTGTTCTATGCATCTGTACATGTGGACCTCATGCCAGTTTTAAGTGGGTTCCATGAATCCAATTCAGGTCACCTGGCTACCATGACAAGAGCGCCTTTGCCCACTGAACCATCTCTGGCCCCTATCCAAGTGATTTTTAATTTCCTTATTAGATTACAAGCAGGTCAGTTCTTTATTGAGTGACTGGAATTGCCTACTTCTGCTCATGCAGTTGATATCAAAAGGCTGCATCTTGAGGCTGGAAAGTGGTTCACTGGCTATGTGAGCTTCCGGCTCTTCCGCAAGATCTCTGTGTGTTTGTCGAGTGTAGTCATTTAGTTTTAGGGTGCTAGGGGTTAAACTCAGGGCCTTCTGTGTGCTAGGCAAATACTCTACCAAAGTTACACTCCCAGCCTGTCAATAACAATTTAACAGAACACAGTCACTGAGCCTAGAGAGACAGCTCAAAGGGTATTCCTACTTGTTGCTTTTGGCAGAGGATCTGGGTTCGGTTCCCAATAGCCACATAGTAACTCACAACCATCTGTAATTCCAGTTTCAGGGGATCATGTGGTTTCTTCTGACCTCCTTTAGCACCAGACACACACGTGCTGCACATACATACATGCAGGCAAGACATTTATATGCATAAAATAAATAAGATTTAAAAAAAAATCACAGCAGCTTGTAACTCCAGAGCTGAGAAATCCGACGCTCTCTACTGGCCTCTGTGAGCACTTGCCCTCCTGAAGTATACACTTAGACACAAACATACACATAAATAAAAATAAATTATTTTGGGAAAGAAAAAGGCTGAATCTGGAAATGTAACTCAGTTGGGAAAGCACTTGCCTAGCATGCAGGAGAATGTTGATTCGATTTCCACACAGCACATAATGAATGTTCGATGTATGCCTGTAATTCCACTAGGAAGTAAGGGGACCAGAGTTCAAGCCCTCAGCTGCGTAGTGAGTGCCAAGGCAGCCTGGGTTACAAGTCTCAAAAAATAAATAAATAAATAAATCTGGGATGGAGAGATAGATGGCTCAGAGGTTAAGGGCACTGACTGCTCTTCCAGAGGTCCTGAGTTCAATTCCCAGCAACCACATGGTGGCTCACAACCATCTGTAATGGGATCTGATGCCCTCTCCTGGTGTGTCTGAAGACAACTACAGTGTATTCATGCATAAAAAAAAATTTGTCAATTCCTCTTCCTTTTCAGTTTATTACAGATCCTTCGGCGTTCTAGGAAAGCAGTGACTTAATATTGAGCAGTCATTGCTTACTTTGGCCTGCAGGGGACAGTGTGACCGGAGACCATCTTCAGCGCTTTTAAGGCTTTCTGCCGCTCTAGGTGACTCAAGACACAGACTCCCGCACCGGGAGCAAAAGGCCGGCCAGACGGAAGGGGCGGGGCCAGCCACGATCCCGCCCCAGGCCGCCTCTGCGCCCTCGCCCCGCCCCCTCCCCCGCCCGGGCTGCCATGGCCCTTCCCGGCATCCCCTATGAGCGACGGCTTCTCATCATGGCGGACCCTAGAGATAAGGCGCTTCAGGACTACCGCAAGAAGCTGCTAGAGCACAAGGAGATTGACGGCCGTCTTAAGGAGCGTGAGTGAGCCTTGATACACTCTCTAGTACCTGGACCGGCTTCCGTCTCTGATAAAGCAGAGGCTTCGGCTGAGCCCGAAAACAGAGCGCCCGGCTTGGGAAGGCCTGAGTCCAGGGACGAGGCGCTTTGTCATCCCGCCCCGCGCTGGGGTGCAGCACCGCCTCGGCCGTGGGTATGGCCCCAGTCCCAGTCCGGTGGCTTAGGGAGCAGCCACGATTCTGAGGTGAAAGGGGAGGAGAGGATTAGAGGAGTGAGGAACAAGTGGGCTGGCGATATATCCCGAGTGCAAGGAAGGCAGGGTTGGAGTCTCGGGAACCGGAGGACGTTTGAGTCTAAGAAGCTCCAGCAGGACTTGAACTCACTGAGGCGGCTTGTACTTGGAGTAGAAAGGGCCCAGTGGTAGTTATAGACCTTGTCGTCTTTCCTCGAGCTTCATACTAAGTGCCAAGTTTTCTGTACACCCTGAGTATTTGCGTTTTGAAAAGCCTGCGTTATTTAATTAAATAAGAGAATGCAGGAACCTATGATTCATTCGGTGAAGAATTGCCTTGGTTGACTTTATTTAGTATTGACAACCATTGAGTAAACCAGGTGATCTAGTGTAGCTATGGGAGGCCTGATTCATAGATTATCATTTAGTTTTGTAGCAAATCTGAAGGTGATATTATGTCACTATCTGTTAAGAATGTAACTTAAAAATATTTTGTACCAAGAAAATAGATATATGATAATTTTTCTATTACATTTCCTTTTAAAACATGCCACCTATCCATTACAGACTGCAAAATCTTTTTTTGTGGTTTGATACAGTGGATATGAAACCTACATAAGGTAAAAGAAACTTAAGTAAAAAATTTAATGCAGTTATTGTTTAATTTAAAATGTTAAAATTTTATTATTTCAGTAAGGGAGCAATTAAAAGAACTTACCAAGCAGTATGAAAAGTCTGAAAATGATCTGAAGGCACTACAAAGTGTTGGACAGGTAGGTGATAAAGTTTGAAAGTATTTTGCCATTTTTAAGCTATTGGCAAAAGGTAATGCACCTTTTATCTCTTTCAGATTGTAGGTGAAGTGCTTAAACAGTTAACAGAAGAAAAATGTAAGTGGATTAACTAATTAGTTAAAAAACAAAAGCCCCAGTTCCTTCCCAACTTTTGATTTTATATTTATTTATTTATTTATTTATTTATTTATTTATTTATGAGGTCAGGTATTATGTAGCTCTGGATGCAGCTTCCTGTGTAGACTAGGCTGGCCTTGAACTCACAAGAGATCTACATGCCTTTGCTTTCCAGTGCCAGGGTTTTAGGCATGTGTGCCGTAATGGAAGGCTATTTTAATTCTTACTGCATTTATTCGTGTGTGTCCGTGTGTTCATCCCCATACACACATGTGTATATGTGTATGCATCTGTGTGTGGATGCCTGTGCATGTGCTACAGCACACATGTAGAGATCAAAGGACAATTTGTGGGAGTTGGTTTTCTCCTTCCACTGTATAAGATTGGATCCAGGGATTGACCGTAGTCAGATCAATGGGCTGGGGTCTAAGTGCCTCTATTTAATAAGCTATCAGGGTAGCTCTGAAGTGCCAAGTATTCTAATGACAAGTTGGTCTTTTTTTTTTTTTTTTTTTTTTTAAGTTGGTCTTTTATATAAGCTAAATTTTGTATTTACTGTTCTTGGAGGTCAGAAATAAAACTACATTCACCATAGACGTAGATGTATTTGTTTTCTAACTTTGTTTTTCAATTCATTCTTTTTCTAGTCATTGTTAAAGCAACAAATGGACCAAGATATGTCGTAGGTTGTCGTCGGCAGGTAATGCTTTCCATTTGTATAGGCTTTGTAAATGAGAAAAACACTTTGTACATTAATTTAATTGTTAAGGTAGGCAGGTGAGGTGTTGTGCCCATAACTCCTAAGAGTGGTTGCTGTGTTCAGACACAGCAAATGACTAGCAAAGCCTGGAATTTCTTAGTCCCTACTATTTCACATTGTCCTAGTTAGATATCTGTACTTAGAAATCAAATCATTTTAGAACTAGAAAAAAAAAAATGGTTCAGTATGATGTCTTTCTTGAAGAGGGCATCAGTTATCCATGTCTTACATTTAAACATTAAAGTGTTACTTACAGACTCTGCAGTAGTTAATTTTTTAGTCATTTAGACCAGAATGGGCAAATTGAAATATCCCTGAATTTCATTTTGCAGACTTTACAATGTCAGTGAGTAGTTTAGAATGATTCAGTAGCATCTGCAATTTATATACCATTCTCTTCTTTAGGAAGTGTCTTAAGCATTTACTGAAGGACTTTTCTAGGATTATTTGTCATATTGAGTTTAAGTTTTCATTGTTGGTTTTGTTTTTTGCAACTGGATCTTGCTATGTAGCTTATAGTGGCTTTAAACTAACAGTACTGGTATCTCAGCCTCCTGAATACCAGTCCAAGTATTTGACATTTTCAGGTTAAAACATTGATACAATGTGACTCTAGAATAATATTTAACATTGAGGCTAAAGCTAATCTTAGGATTTCAGCATATAACTGGATATTTTTCTAATGGAATACTACAAGCCTAGGAGCTAGAGAGTGTGCCTCAGCAGTTAAGAGCACGGGGAGTTCTTCCAGAGGACCTGGGTTTGAGTCCCAGCACTCATACAAGGGCCCCCAATCATCTGTAACTCCATTCCTAAGGGATCTGGTGTCTACAGCCACCTGCCTGGTAACACAGCATGCATGCAGGCAGAACACCCATACACATAGAAATAAAGATTTAGAAAGTATTACAGGCCTAGGGTTGGGGGTGTAGCTCAGTAGCAAAATACATGACAAGCATATGAGACACCCTGTGTTCAATCTCCAGTAATGAAATGGATTTTTGTTATGTCTTAATCAGCTCTTCCTTTCTTTTTTTTCAGTCAAAAAGAACCTTTATTCTTTGTGTAGCCTTATGCTTTCTTGCCGGCTGCCTTTGGAGCAGGTGCTTTCTGGGCTGGGGTCTTTGGACCCTTCTGACCTTTAGCAGGAGGTGCTGCCTTCTGGCCTGCAGCCTTTTGTGCAGAAGCCTTCTTGCCTGGTCCCGTTGCCTTCTTGGCTGGGACTTTAGCAGCCGCTGCTGCCGCTGCAGCAATGGCAGCTTTAGCAACAGCTGCCTTTTTGGGAGAAGCTTTCAGGATAGTGGCTCTTTGAAGTTTCTTTACTTCAGTCTTGATTATTCTGTTCCTCATTTTCTTTGCCTTCATGACTTTGAAGCGATCAAAGTCTGTCATCTTGGCTTTCCTTTCTCTGGCATCAATTTTCTTGGCCCATCTTGTGGCTGCCCACTTCGTATTGATGTCCGCCTTCTCCCATGCTCTCCGCACATACTTCTGGCGGGCACTGTGTGGGAACTTGAGGATGAAGTCAGTGAGCTGCATGCACTTGAAAGGCATGGCCTGCCTCCTCACCCGAGTGCAGGGTCCATCCACTAAGGCCCTGTTCTGATCAATAACATCTACAATTGCGACCAGCTTTCCAGCATGGGGCCCAAAGGAAATGTAGGCCACCCGGCCTACCTCCACGTAACGCCTGAACACCATCTTGGCGGCGCTCAGAGAGAAGAGCCAGCTCTTCCTTTCAAGGCCCTCTGGATGCCAAAATTTGGCATTTCTAAGATACTGTTTTGAAAGAGCTTCTATTGATTTATCTCTTGAAGTACTTTGCTTATAAAGGTCTTTTTTTTAATGCCTAATCTGTTAAATTTAGTGTTTTGCCCATTTTTACGTGTGTGTGTGTGTGTGTGTGTGTGTGTGTGTGTTGCATTCGGAAGGCCAGAGCAGGACATCATTCTCTATGTTACTGCTTTGAGACAGTCTCATAGAACTAGAAGTCTTGGCTAGGCTAGCTGGCCAGTGATCTTGGGATCTGCCTATTCCCACCTACCAATGTTGGCACCAGTAGCCATGCCTGGCTTTTTGTAGAAGTGAGAGAGATAGGAGCTTAAGTCCTCTGTCTTGAAAACAGCACTGAGCAATTTCCTTACCCCTTACTTCATTTTGAAATGACTAAGGTAACACCATCCTCTCCCAGTGTTACTTTGTGCCTGTCCAGTCACTTCTCAGCCTTCCATCCCCAACATCCACATCACCTTGATGATGCTTCTAGGACTGTCCATGATCTTGACCATGGTCCAAATGTATTCTGTAGTGTCTGGGAGATACTAGTGGGCCTTGCAAAGGAAGCGTATGTTAATGATAACTCCAAATCCCGCACCAGTGCAACCACCCTCATACAACCCTTATGTAATTATAGTTTTGTTTCTAAAAAAAAAAAAAAAAAATGCTTTGTCCCTGAGCTTGGGCACCAAAAACCTTTCCAAAGAAAACCCACTCTTGGTCTGGCGACAGTTTCAATTGATTTAATCAGTGTTGTTATCAGTAACTTTCTACATCATTTCTGTTTTAGTGAGCACAGTCTCCTAAATTTGTAGTTCATTGTAGAGTCCTGTACAAAGTAGTTAAAATTCTAAAAATAGAATGGCAAACAGTTTTGAAACTATTGGAACGTGACTTTTTATTTCTGACAAGTGAGATCTTCAGTATATGTTTAGTGCATCTATAGATTAGACTATCCAATTGTAACCAAGGAAGTCAACGTGCTTAAGTGTACAGTAATTATCTAACACGATGTGCTCAGTATGGGGACTGTTGTGTACAAGGGCACAGGAGTGAGTTTTTATTTGTTTTGTCTTTTGCATTCCTTAGTATGGTTTTTGTTTTTGGAGACAGGGTTTCTTTGTGTATCCCTGGCTATCCTGGAATTCATATTGTAGACCTGGCTGGTCTTAAACTCAGAGATCTGTCTGGCTCTGCCTCCGAAGTGCTGGATTAAAGCCGTGTGGTAGCACCACAGGCTTGCATTCCTTAGTATGTTAATAGAAATCTTTTAAAAGGAGACCTGTTTCCTTATCTCTTAGGCTTACGTATATACATTTTTCCTTCTAGAAGATGTTCAAAGTATATTTTATAGATACACTTGCAAACCATTTTCCTTTCTTTTCCCCCAAAATATTCACTAAGGAATTTTTTTTTTCTAGTTCTATTGACAGGGAGTTTATAATGTGATATTTGTGTCTTATATGTAGTATAAAAATGTATATGGCTTCTGAATATTAGGCTTGTTAAAGTAGTGTTTCCCTTTTTAAATGTCTGTGTAATATCTTTTGTTTTATGAAACCAGCTTGATAAAAGTAAGCTGAAGCCAGGAACCAGAGTTGCTTTGGATATGACCACACTGACCATCATGAGGTGGGTTTCTCATTTTTTAGTTTACATTCCATTGCATGAGGGGAGGTTTTCTAAAGTACAGGATTTGTGAAATCATCAAAGATTTTACTACTTCTTACCTCTGTCTTTAGAAGGAACTTATAGGTGCTTGCATTATCCACAAGCTAAGAGGAAATCTTTTGAAAGGAAAGTTTCTGATTTTTTTCATCCTAGATATCTGCCAAGAGAGGTGGATCCATTGGTTTACAACATGTCTCATGAGGATCCTGGGAATGTATCTTATTCTGAGATTGGAGGCCTGTCAGAACAGATTCGGGAATTAAGAGAGGTGGGTGTTGTAGTCTCTGATCTCAGACTGTTGCCCTGTTGGTTTTAGGAGGTCTGAAGGGAGAAACAGGGTGTAAAATTACATTTTAGGGTTTTTGTTGTTGTTGTTGTTGTTGTTGTTACTGTCCAGTTGGTTTTTTGTTTTGTTTTTGGCTCAGTAGTGCCTTCTCCTTACTATACATTTGTATCTCTGCTGAGAATAGCACTGAATTTCTAGCTGTAAGGATTACTGCTGCTTGTTATTTTGGAGATGTTTGGTGTTAGGAAAATCACTTTTTTGTGGCCAAAGAAGAATGTAAGGGAAAGTGAAGATATATTGATATCTAATGCCTTTACTACTTAAAGTTGCACACTGGGCAACATGCTGTATGGTTTCCCTAAAGCTAGTGATGTCAACATCTCAGTTCAGTAAAACTGTGTCACCTTGACCCTAAATATCTTTATCTTTTTTCAAACTAGTTCTTTAAAATACTGGCTATAGAAGTTTATAAGTTTTCAAGTGATGAATTAGATTAGGATTGCCTTGTCTTATAACCTGGGAAGTTATATTATCTTACTGATTTATTTTTCCTGAGGCCAGTCAAAGTATTTAGGAATGAATGAGAAGAGTTGGAAGTAGTTCTTGGATGGGTAGTTCATGGTGGTTCATAATTCTTAGACTTCATCTCATTAAACTTTCTGAAACCATTGTTAAAGTACAAACTCTTTGGGCTGTTAAGATGGCTTAGTCAGTAAAAGTGCTTGCCACATAAGCCTAGATAACCTGGGTTGGATCCCTGGGACACAGGTAAAAGAGGACAGAAGAGCTGACTCTGTAAAGTTGTCTTCTGTCACCCACAAGTGTGCTGTGTTATGTACACTTCCTCCTCATCATCATCCATAAGTGCATTAGCACATGTGTGTGGACACAGAGACACATAGGGACACATATATTTGCACACAGAATAATAATAAATTTTTAAAAATTTTAAAGGAAATTGGTCTCTGAGTGGTTTGAAGATTGGAGTAGGGCACAAGCCTTCCAGGCAATTTGGAAACCAAATTTTTCTTCGCAATAAAAAAGAAGCACTGGCCTGATTATGAAATAAAAGTATATACTGAATTCAAGTTAGTGAGAGGGTAAGAGAAGGAAAAAGGAAATGTTTTCATGAAACTTGACCCCCTCATTGCTTGGCTGTATCCCACCTTCCAAGGAGTAGGACACACAGACATACACCACACACACACACACACACACACACCATACACTTTTTATCCTCAGATATTTCAGAATGTTGGTTTTGGTTTTTTCACACTTTTGCTTATACTAATCATGCTTTATGGCTTTATAGCTATCAAACAGATGCTTTTTCAAGTAGTTGATACTGTAAAGAAATTGGATAGCCAGATCCTCTCCCTCTTCCTCCTCTTCTCTTCTTCTTTCTTTCCTTCTCATATACCTCAGGCCTTAAGTTCATTGCACATCTGAAAGTTACTTTGAACTTGTGATCCTCCCGCACTCTCACCTTCCTAGTGCTGCAGGTTGTGGGCGCTCATTGCTACAATGTTAGCTGTGCTGGAGATAGACCCCAGGGCTTGGGCATGTTAGGTGAGGCAAGCACTCTACCAACCAAGTACATGGCCATCCCTTACTTCTTTTTTAATCCTCTGAATTAGAGTAAAAAAGGCTGTGACATAACTGCCAACAGAGGAAATTTTATGTCTTTTGTGATAGTGACCAATTATGACGTCAGAAACATTGCTTGTTTTGTGACTATTTTGCATTGTATTCTGTAAATTATTATAGATCCTTTTATTCTTTGCTGATTATGATTATTTTGTAATCCTGGAAATTCAACTTAGGACTTCACATGCCAGGCAAGTGCTCCACCCTGAGCTGCACTCGTTCTTTTTCACTTTGTCTTTTGAGACACGTCTTGGTAATTTACCTACTTTAAACCAGAGCTTCCTGTCCTCATGCGTTTTCCTCCTGAGTAGCATGGATACAAATGTATGTCACTAGGCCCAACTTCTCTGTTTCTTTATACTGTAATTTTTATTGAGGTGAAATATGCACCTGATATAAATGTACAGATTTTTAAATATGTAATTCTAATACATTTTTACAAAGTATATACATGTGTACAATCTAATATGTAGCTTGCTAAAACAACCACTATTTTTTAATTTCTGGTTTTAAGAGATTTCCATCTGAAATAAAAACAATATTTAAGTACAGCATGAAAGTGTAGCTCTCTCATACATTATAACATGATATTATTAGACTTTAAATGTTTTAAAATATATTAAAGTTTTTTACTGTTTAAGAAACATTTAACTTCTTTTCCAGGTAATAGAATTACCTCTTACAAATCCAGAATTATTCCAGCGTGTAGGAATAATACCTCCAAAAGGCTGTTTGTTATATGGACCGCCAGGTTGGTATCAAATTATCTCTGTCCCTTCAGAAAAGGAGTAGATGAAGGAATTAAAAAATAGTAAGACAGGAATTTAATATAGGCAATTCCAGTCTCTACTCTATTGAGAGTAAAGGCTGGCATCTGCTCTTCCGTGAGGCATGTGGAGTTCTTCTGTGCCTTGTCCCAGTCCATGTAATTCTGTGTACCATAGGCCTTAAAGTTCATTTCATAGAAACGGTGCCCCTGCGACACGCTGATGGAGCTGCACGGTCATAACCACTGGCGTATTATTCAACTCTTTCCTTGTGTTGACATCTACTGATGGTACAAAGACATTTTGGTAAAGCTGCTCAACACTGACATCACCAATGCTGGTAGTCACTGTTCTTGACCACCACATACTTTCAGTGTCAGCAGAAAGGGCAGTTTCACTTTGAATGATGCTAGTAAAGGGATAAAAATGATAAATTTTATTAAAATTTCATTTTTAAGAAGTGTTTTCTGTGATGAAATGGAAAAAAGTACAGAAAGTACTTCTGTGCGATTCGTGCTGAAAAATATAGTGTGTTCAGGCAAAGCATTCATGCAGCAATTTGAGTGGGAGGCTTTACATGGAATAGTTTTTACTTGAAAGGACAGTTTGCAGTCTGGTGACTCAGATTGTTGCTTTCTGGTGATTAGATAATTGGTTATTCTGTCTGGCAATTGGTTATTTAGCTTATAGTTTTTCTAGAACAAGTGTAATAAGTAGTACAGACTGTTAGTAGTCATAAAATTTGAAATAGCAAGTAAAATTAGAACTTTTAAAAACAACTTATTTTTATGAATATGTGTATCTTAGGGTTTCTATTGCTGTGCTAAAAAACATGACCATGATTAACTCAGAGAAAAAAGGGTTTATTTCGGCTCTTGGCTCTCATGTTATACTCCATTGCAAAGTCAGGGAAGGAACTCAAACAGAGCAGGAATCTGAAGGCAGGAGCTGATGATAGAGGCCATGGAGGAGTGCTGCTTACTGGCTTTTCCATCATGGCTAACTTAGCCTGCCTTCTTATAACACTTAGGACCACCAGACCAAGACTGGCACCTCCAGTAACAAGCTAGACCCTCCAACATCAATCACTAAGAAAATGCACCACAGACTTGCCCAGTTGAGGAGATTTTCTCAGTTTAGTTTCCTTATCAAATGACTCTAGCTTGTATCAAGTTGACATACCTACATGTGTGTCTGTGTGCCACATACACACTTGGTGGCCAAAAAGGCCAGAAGAGAGTGTCAGATACCCTAATACTAGAGTTACAGATGGTTGTGAGGAATTGAACCTGGGTCCTCTGGAAGAGCAGCTATTGCTCTTAACTGCTGAGCCGTCTCTCCAGACCGAAAATTAGAACTTTTGAAAAATGTTTACCAGACCCAGTGGATTTGACAGCTTTAGTATGTTAATTCTAGAAGATTTAGTGATGAGATGGATAGTCATGCCAGTAGATGATTTTGAATATTTTATAGTGAAAAACGTCAGTATTTAAGGGAATTGCATAATTCTCTGACCCTCTAGTTTCCAAATAACTAATGATTGATGCTAAAGATACCATATACAGGTAAAGAATCTATTCGGGAGCTAGAGAGATGGCTCAGCAGTTAAGAGCACTGGTTCCTCTTCCAGAGGTCATGAGTTCAGTTTGCACCACCCACACAGTGGCTCACAACCATGCATAACTATAGTCCCAGGTGATCCAATATCCTCTTCTGGGGTACAGGTGTACATGTAGACAAAACACCTATATACGTAAAATGCATAAATAATTTTTAAAAAGATTTGTTCAGTGTATATAGCCCATATTGTAAGAATAAGTTTATTTCTAAAGCTTTGTATTCATTATGCTTAAAATTACAAGATGAGATACTGTCTCATACCTGTTAGAATGACTATTATCAAGAAAAGAGTGAATAAATGTAATGAAACCAGGCATTGGCAAAGATGGAGAGATGAGAAACTGTATTGCTGATAGGAATGTAAGTTGATGCATCCATTTTAGAAAGCAGTATGAGGTTCTTCAGAAAATTAAAAATGAAAGTACTATATACCTTAGCAATTGAGAGTGTGTGTGTGTGCATGCAAGACAGCTGAAATCAGTATGTTCAAGAGATGTGGGCACCTCCATGTTTATTGTAGTGCTATTTACAGTGTCCAAAATAAGGAAATCTTAGTATCCATCGACTTACAAAAGGATAAAGAAAATGTGGTATATGTACACAGTAGAATATGGTTGAGTCTTCACAAAGAAGTAACTTCTGTTATTTGTGTCGACGTGGATGAATCTTGCAGTGATGATACTAAGTGAAGTAAACAGGCACACAAAGACACATGATCTCACTTGTGTGGGGGATTTTAGGAAGTTGAACTTACAGAGAATGATTTGTTTAAGAGGGCCTGAGGGAAGAAGGATGGGTTGAGTTCACAGAAAAAACACAAAAAAGTTAGATGTTAGTGTATTAGGTATTTCCAATTGATGAAAGAAGACTTGGTTTTCACCATAAAATAATAAACATATGAGTTAATAGATATGTTAATTATCATGGTTTAAGGGCTGGAGAGATGGCTCAGTGGTTAAGAGCACGGACTGCTCTTCCAGAGGTCCTGAGTTCAAATCCCAGCAACCACATGGTGGCTCACAACCATCCATAAAGAGATTGGATGCCCTCTTCTGGTGTGTCCAAAGACAGATACAGTGTACTCATAATAAAATAAATAAATAAAAAAAATATTATCATGGTTTAATCATTCTGCAGTGTATACATATACCAATGTCACATTTTTAATGTTATACTTATTTACCAATTTAAATCTGGAGGGATATTTAAAGTTAACATTTTTTTTTAAGGAAGAATATTTAAAGTTAAAAATATTTTTTTATAGATTTAGTTATTTTTATGTATTTGAATACATTGTCACTGTCTTCAGACACACCAGAAGAGGGCATCAGATCCCATTACAGATTGTTGTGAGCCATCATGTGGTTGGTAGGAATTGAACTCAGAACCCCTTGAAGAGCAGTCAGTGCTCTTAACCGCTGAGCCATCTCTCCAGCCCTAAAGTTAAATATTAAAGTTAATATTGCAAGTAAATTACTTTAGAATTTTAAATAAAAATTCTATGTAGATTTAGCTTCAGTTTTAGAGAATTCACTATCAATACAATTATGTTACTGGTTATGTGTTTGTGTGTATCTGTGCAGGTGAGTGCCATATGTGGGTGGGTGCCCATAGAAGCCAGAAGTTGGTGTCGGGTCACCTGTGACTGGAGTTACAGGTGATTTTAAGATGCTTTAAGAGATGCTAGGGACTGACTGAACTCTTGTCCTTGGGAAGAGCAGCAAGCATTCTTAAGTACTGAGCCATCTCCCCAGCACCAAGAGTTGTTGAAAGGCTTTTAAAAATGGTTCTGCTTTGAACCCAACCTCACTTGATATTTCTAGGCACTGGGAAAACACTCTTGGCACGAGCTGTTGCCAGCCAGCTGGACTGCAACTTCCTAAAGGTAAGGGGAAATTCTTTTACATTTTTTTAAATGAAATTTATTGGATTTGTCTAATATTATTACTGTTTTTCTTTTAAACAGGTTGTATCTAGTTCTATTGTAGACAAGTACATTGGTGAAAGTGCTCGTTTGATTAGAGAAATGTTTAATTATGCCAGGGACCACCAGCCATGCATCATTTTTATGGATGAAATAGATGCTATTGGTAAGAACAAAACCTTTTCAATTTTATCTTACCTGCTTTTTGTTAGAAGTTGTTTACAAACCTGAAAGAACCTCCTGTCTGACCAGTAGCTATGACTTGTCTGAAGTAGGTAGCACTGTGAGTGGTGTCCTCAGAGGACTACCTGCCTGAATGGGACTTTTCAGAGGTTAGAGAACAGGTCTGGTTTTAGTGAATAACCTTGAGCATTACAGAATGAGGAGTATTCCAAAATTATTTCTAACTCGCTATAACTTTTACTATTTAAGTTTTACTTAGTATTTTTAACACCGGCTACTATTACATTCTGTTTTATTTAATGGTGGGCACAGAACAAAAGAATAATGTCTGTATATTTCCAAATTTATTACTTTAGGTGGCCGTCGGTTTTCTGAGGGAACATCAGCCGACAGAGAGATTCAGAGAACTTTAATGGAGGTAATATTTGATAAAGAGGATTTATAAAGAAACATTTAATAAAACACTTAATAAAAAACTAAATAATGCATATTGGTAGGTGAAAGTGTATGAAATGTTTCTAGGAATGAACATGTTCCTGTACATAATCCCTAATAAGAAAAATGATTAGTATGTAGTTTGGGAAGATGGCTAAGTGGGTAAGAGTGATTGCAAGTATGATGGCCTGAGGTAAAGTCCTAGCACTCATGTAAAAACTTTGCTTGCCAGTTGTTCCAAAATAGTGAGGGTAGAGACGAGGGCTTAGACTTGCTTATTGCCATGGAGCTTCAGGTTCAGTGAGAGACTCCTCCTCCAGGAAATAAGGCAGAGAGGCCGAGTACACCAATGTCCTTCTGCTGGTAGCCTCCAGAAGGACTCCACACATACATACTATCTACACACATACACAGAAGAAGGAAGTTACTCACTAAAGAACAGGAGAAGACAGGAAAAGGTTGATCAGTGGATACCAGATAGACAGGAACAAGCAATATATTGTCTGTCAAATACCAGGGCATCTCTGTAAAAATCATGTATATTTCAGGACTGTAAGAGAATACAATGTTTTTGCCATAAAGAAATGATGAGTAAGAATATGTTATGTTTAAACTGATTTAAATATTATAAATGTGAATTAAAGCATATAGTTCCATCTAAATGTGTAGGGTTTTTTTGGGGAGGGGGAGTGTTCACGACAAGTTTTCTCTGTGTAACCCTGGCTATCCTGGAACTCACTCTGTAGACCAGGCTGGCCTCAAACTCAGAAATCGGCCTGCCTCTGCCTCCCAAGTGCTGGGATTAAAGGTGTCTGCCACCACTACCTGGCTAAATGTGTAGTTTTAATGTTTTCATATGAAGAGTTAAAATGAGAAAAATGGACACTAAAAAAGAGAGATATAAAATTCTATTTGGTAAAATTGTACTATTCTGTAGTTTTTTAAATAGATCAGCTATTCAGATGTATGAATTATATTGTTAAGCATTTGTTCTGGTTTGGGGAAGGTGTAAGTAACATATATTAAGATTTTCAGCAGTAAATGAGTTGTATTGTTTGTGGCTGCTCTGAAAGCCCCTCTTTGATCTTTATTACTAAGACTATGACAGCTAAAATAGAATTTTTAAAAGTTATTTTTTATTCTTTGACAATTTCTTCCATACATACATGCATGCATACATAATGTGTCTTCACATCTACCCACCCTCACTAACACCCCCAACACCGTCCCACCTTCATGTTCTTTCTTTTTAACAACTCACTGAGTCCAATTAGTGTTTCCTGCTTGAACTGGCAAACTACTAAGGGCCATACCCTTGAAGAAAAATTGTTTCCTATGTCCCAGCAGTCATCAATCGGTAACTCTTCATAAGCCCACCGATTGTATGGGAATTATTGCCTGCCTTGATCTTGGGCAGGTAATCACAGCCGCTATGAGATCATGACTGCAGGGCATCTCCCTCCAGAAGATTCCAGTCTCCCCTCTACTCTCAGCCCCCTGTTGATGGTGGAGTCTGACCCTGGTATGGTAAACTAGTTTTAATGATGGAGCAGATTGGTGATGAAGTGAAGAGGGTACATAATGCAAGATCCCATTTGCTACAGATGGAAACTAGGTAGCACAGGTCATTCGATTTTAATTTTTTTTATTGTAGTATTTGAAAATCAATTTTTTTTTTTTTTTACAGACTATACAGACCTAGGCAGAGGGTGAGCAGTTTTGCATTTTTAGACAGGCTGTCGTCCGTGTAGCGCTGACTAGCTTGGAACTTCTACATAGACAAGTCTGGCCATGAACTTAGGACTGTTTCTTTATACAGTATTTTAAACTTAAAATATAAAATCTTGTACCTGGAGAGATAGCTCAGTGGTTAAGAGCACTGGATACTCTTCCAAAGAACCCAGGTTCAATTCCCGGCACCCACATGACAGTTAACAGCTGTCTCTAACTCCAGTTCCAGGGCTTGTGGCACCTTCACACAGATATACATACACACAAAACACCAATGAACATTAAACAAACAAACAAGGGGCAGCAGAGATGTCTCAGTAGTTAAGAACATAGCCTAGGGCACATGAGACCCTGTTAAAGCAAAAGCCAAAACTATAAGAGGTATTTTAGAGCAACACAATTATTGTAAAATAATAATGCATATAACTGGTAGTATCAAATAGCAGACATCATCAGTCAGCTAGTTATCTTTTAATAATTTTATTTCATTAAACTTTGTGTGTAAGTGCACAAACATGCACGTGTTTGGTAAAGTCTGTCTCTAATCTTTTAGTTACTAAATCAAATGGATGGATTTGACACTCTGCATAGAGTTAAAATGATCATGGCTACAAACAGACCAGATACACTGGATCCTGCTTTGCTGCGCCCAGGAAGATTAGACAGAAAAATACGTGAGTTACTCTCTTTTCTTTATCTGCTCTGTTTTTCCCTCTTGTCAATTTTTTCTTTTTACCCAACCTCATTCCACTCTATTTAAACTATCAATTGGAGTACAAAATAATTTATTTCTATTTTCAGATATCGATTTACCAAATGAACAAGCAAGATTAGATATATTGAAAATCCACGCAGGCCCTATTACAAAGCATGGTGAAATAGGTAAGGAAGTAGAGTGTTTATTCAAGTGTGCATCGGGTGAATAAAGTACAACACAACTGGATACTGCTGCCTACAGGTTCCCAGTTAGCCTAGGAATTTATGGAATCTTCCGAATGCTTTTATCTTCTCAGAAAAATAAAGTATGAAGATCAGAAGTATTGTTACAAATCGGAGGGGAGTAGAAAAAATAGAAAATAAGTTACACGTGTGTGTGCTGGAGAGATGGCTCAGCAGTTAAGAGCTCTGGCTGCTTTCTCAGAGGTTCTGGGTTTATTTCCCAGCACCTGCATGACAGTTCACAACCAGCTGTCTCTCTAGTCCAAAGAGATCAACACCTTTTGGCCTCAGAGGGCCCTTCGTGCACATGGTGCACATACAAAGATAGGTAAAACGCCCAGACGCATAAAAATAAATATGTTTAGCTAGGAGGTGGTAGTGCCTACACTCAAAAAACAGAGGCAGGCAGATCTTTGAGTTATCAGCCAGCCTAGTCTACAAAGAGAGTTCCAGTACAGCCAGGGATACACAGAGACACCTGTCTCAAAAAAAAAAAAAAAAAAAAAACCTAAAATAAATAAATAAATAAGTTTAAAATGAAAATTTAAAATATAAAGTGCATATGTAAGTGAGGGGCTGAACTATAGCAAAACGTGACTTACAAGTTGAGTTCTACTTGGCTGTTTCCTTTTGTCAGAGAGTCTTGTAGTCACTCATCTGTAACATTCATTTGTATACCATTATGGCTGCCTTCCCACCACAACAGTAGAGTGAAGTAGTTTTGAAAGGACAGAAAGCCTGCAAGGCAGGCTTTATTTTTTTTTCTCCTTTTACACAAAATGTTTGTTGACTTCTGTACTAAGAGAATCTAGTATAATTGCTTGACAGCTTTAGAATGGTCTGGAAAGTGGCACAGTGACAGATTGCTTGTTTAGACTGCTTGCAGTCCTGAGTTCAGTCACCAAAACAAGAATTTCTTAGAGCCAGTATAATGTCACACAAATTCAATCCCAGCTCCCTGGAGGCAAAAGCAGGAGGATGGAGAATTTGAGGTCAGCTGGGTCTACATAGAAAGCTTCCAGCTAGCCAAGGCTACCTAGTAAGACCCTGTCTCAAATAACAGCAACAACAGAGAAAAACTCTCTAGAACTTGATGGTTCTAATAGCTACAGATGATTGACTGTTACAGCGCATTTCACTGTCCCTATGAGGATTCTTAAGCTGGAAAGATTGATGTAAACAAAAGGTGCTAGATGATCAGTATCTTCTACAGATACCGAGCTCTCCCAAGCTGCTAGATACTGTGATACTTGGGAATCCCTGCTCCTAGGTTAGTGACGTGAACATGATTAAGTGCTGACTAAAAAGTCCTGGTATAGAGACTGACCGGTTCTGTTGCCGACAAAGGTGTTTCATAGTTGTAGTCTGTGCTCTGCTGTTTCCCTCACAATCTCTGTCAGATTCATAGCTAGCACAGAGCTGTAGTTCTTCAAGCCATGTCTATTTCATGAGGAGAAAGAGTTCACTATTACTGTTATTCCAGATACCATACAACTTGAGGTTTGCAAAGAAAATCAGAAAGCTAATAAATACTTGCTATATCATTTAAAGGTTCTGTTTTGATAAAATTATCTCCACGTTTAGTATATTTTACATTTGACTTGCATGACTAAAGTACATTCCACTTATTGTTACTGTTTTATATACTTATATATTTTATGTGTATTTGTATGTGCCTAAGTCTATGTCTATTCACCACATGTGTCTTAGAGTTAGACGGTTGTTAGCCACCTCATGGATACTGGGAACCAAACCTCAGTCCTCTGCAAGGGCAGCAAGTGCTTTTAACTGCTGAGCCATCTCACTAGCCCCCAAATTATTTTGTTTTTGTTGCTTGACTGTTTTATTTTGAGGTGCAGTGATTGAACTCAGGACTTTAGAAATTGCATAGCGTGTACTCTACCACTGAGCTGTACCCCTAGTCCTTAGAATTTTTGTTAGAATACACTATAAACAATACTGAGTTTCATTATGCCATTTTGTGTGTGTGTGTGTGTGCGTGTGTGTGTGTGTGTGTGTGTGTGTGTGTGTGTGTGTGTGTGTGTGTGCACGCACATGCGTATTTTGAATTTTGGCCATATTCATCCTATTTCTTTCTCTTGTCTCCCTCCCATGCACCTGATTCCTTCCTCTTCCAATCTTAGCTCCTTCTAATTTTATGTTTTATTTTTCCACTGAGTGAGTTTTGTGGTTATTTAAATTTTTATTATCTTATGTACGTATTTATTTTATATGTATGAGTGTTTGCCTGTATGTATGCCTGTGCACCAAGTGAGTACCTGGTACTCCTAAAAACCAGAAGAGAGAGTTTGAGCTCCTGGAACTGGAGTTAAGACACTTGTTAGGCACTGTGTGGGTGCTGAGAGTCAAATTCAGGTCCTGTGGAGGAGCAACCATCTCTCCAGTCCCCAATCCAGTGAGTTTAAATGTGGCTGCTTAGAGAAGTATGGCCCCTTTCCTGTGGCTACAGCACTGAAGAGAGTGTCTCTCCCTCCTACTGTAACCTGTAACTGTGTGTACATCATCAAGAGTGAGTGCCATTTGTGTGTGGGTCCAAGGTCTGTGTTGCATACCTTGCTTGGAGCTTCTCTTTGTGCCACTCTTCCTGCATCTTAGGGTTGATTACAGGTGTGCAGCAGATTTAATGAGTCTGAGTAATTGCATTTACTTGGGTGTGTTTTATAGCTTAAGCAGGCACCTCCAAATCCTGATGACATTTTTGGTTAAATTCAAAAGTATGTCTCCCTGATTCCAGTTTACCTTGTAGTGAGTTTAGTTGGTTAATGTTGTAAAATAGTAGCACGGGTAATGCTGTTCAAATTCAAAATGAACTACTCCATTTAAATTTTCTTTATGAACAAAATTCAATATTAAATGTTTTTTATTATCTTGTTGATTTCTGTTATGTTTTTCTAAACAGATTATGAAGCAATTGTAAAGCTTTCAGATGGCTTTAATGGAGCAGACCTGAGAAATGTTTGTACTGAAGCAGGTGAGAATGAAAAGTTTATTTTTAGCCGGGCGGTGATGGCGCACACCTTTAATCCCAGCACTTGGGAGGCAAAGGCAGGCGGATTTCTGAGTTCGAGGCCAGCCTGGTCTACAGAGTGAGTTCCAGGACAGCCAGGGCTACACAGAGAAACCCTGTCTCAAAAAAACAAACAAACAAAAAAAACAGTTTATTTTTACCATCGATAACAATGCTCTAAGCTTATCTAGAAGCAGAGCTGCACTTTGTCAGGATTTCTGCCTTTTGGTTTGCATTTGAGACTTGATTTAAAGAAGCAGAGCTAAACAGCACAAGGGAGGATGCGCGCACCACTGTGGTAGTTGACTTTGATTTCTTGTAAGGGACCTCGGGGAAACTTAGAATGCCTTGGAGGGTTGTATGGGTGAACATGCAAGCCTAGAACACTGATTGACCAGCTACCCTCCCGACCCCCCAATGAAGTCAGCTCTTGGGGATGTGATCTCTAAAGGACTTCCTAATGCCCACAAGCATGTTGTGGGAAACAGATTGCAGGACTGTTTGGTACACTGTGGCTAGAACTAAAGTGGACCAGTTCCATGGGACCAGTATTTGAAAGGTTTGCTCTAAAAGTCTGAGGTCCTGGAATTTGTTTAAAATGAAGTTTTTAATACAATTCTGAATTTCATGATACTGGTTTTATTTTTGGTAACAAGTGACTTTGAAGTACTGCCTAGCTGAAGTAATTTAGTTTTCATTCAGAATATTCAGACCCAAGGCATGTCTGCAGTAGTCTTTATAATTACTGTTTCACTGTTAGTAAGTCAGCTAACATGACTGAAAGTATCTAGGGTAATTTATCACATTATCAGACCACACTATTATCAAGGATGACTTTTGGGAAAAGCTAAAGTCAAAGCGCAGTGCTGTGATTTTAAAAGCTGACTCTGTCAAATTTTGATAGGTGCTTTTTTTTTTTTTCTCACATTGAGAAGCTTTGAAGGAAATCGCACATTAATGGGAACCATATATTTGTATACACGGATATATTATATAATACTTAGATCAGATTAAACTTACCTGTTTTCTCAAACATCTAACCATCTATTCACTGTGAAAACACCTAAAATCCCTTTTTTCTAACTTTTTGAAATATACAGTGTATAGTGATTATCCTACCTCTCCTTCCCAAGTGCTAGGATTATAGCCTTATAGCACACAGTACAGATGATTGAACCAGTGTTTATAATTTAGGCAACACTGCACTGACAGCTATATTCCTAACCTTAAGCCTTGCTTAGTGACAGGTAATCATTATTAAAGTTACTGGAAGTTGGTGGTTCGGTTTTGCATTGCTGGAGATCAAACCCAAGACCTTGCATATGTTAAGCAAACATCCTACCTGTTCCACTAGGTGGATGAATAGCCTAGCCAAGATGTTTTGTTCTTTTGGGGAGTCGTTGCATATGCTATTAAGAAACTTCAGCCAAGAATGTGTAGGTCTTGATAGTTTTGGGTGTTTTTATTAACTACTACCACTTAATACTACCAGTATTTTTATTAAATGAAGATTAGTTTTATTAAGTACTACACAGTCTAGATTTAAATACTCAGATAATTGTGTTATCTGCTTCATTTCAAAAATAATGCTCACTCTACTTATGAAAGTGTATGAAGTAGCACTGCTGGCCCAGAAGTAGTAAGTATATACCTCTTCACATTTCCTCCATAGAGATAAGATTACTTAGTTTTCTTTCACCTTTTCTTTTGAGATCAGGCCTTGACATGTTAGGCTGGTCTTAGACTTGCAGTCCTCCAGTTGCAGTCTAAGTGCTGAGGTTATTTATAGGCATGGGCCACTGTTCCCAGCTCAGTTTTCTTACTGATTGAACTGCATTTCACATACTATAAGCAGCAATTTGTTTCGTTTTCCACAGGTATGTTTGCAATTCGTGCCGATCATGATTTTGTAGTTCAGGAAGATTTCATGAAAGCAGTCAGAAAAGTGGCTGACTCCAAGAAGCTAGAGTCGAAACTGGACTACAAACCTGTGTAATTTACTATAAAGTTTTTGGTGGCTGCATGACAGACATTTGCTTAATGTAAAAATAAAGTTAAGGAAAATAATGTATGTATTGGCAGTGATCTCATTAAAAGTGAATAAACATGTCTAAGCAACATAATAGTATGTAATTCAGTAATTCTTTTAAATTGGTACAGAAGAAAGTTGTATGTTTGTTAATGTTGCATTTACTGCAGCAGACTTTACGAAAGACACGCTGAAGCTTTTCATATGTGCTTTGTGAGCACTTTGTACAACATTCAAAGTGGTTTGGGATAGTAGAGGAGAGCATGTCTTATGACTTATTTTATATTTTGTTTTCCTCGTCCTAAAAGAAAAGCAATAAAATCTGTTTAACTTGTCTTATATATATTCTTGTCTTTTCTAAGAGCACATTTATTCTAGTCCTTTTGGATCAATGAGTATATGATTTGAGAGCCTGGATGAAATTGAAAATTAAAATAGGGCTTTGAAGCCGGGCGTTGGTGGCGCACGCCTTTAATCCCAGCACTTGGGAGGCAGAGGCAGGCGGATTTCTGAGTTCGAGGCCAGCCTGGTCTACAGAGTGAGTTCCAGGACAGCCAGGGCTATACAGAGAAACCCTGTCTCGAAAAAACAAAAAAAAAAAAAAAAATAGGGCTTTGAATTTTATTTTTAAAGCAGTACTCACAGAGTCCACAAAATTGTCTTCTTGTATATATCATAGAGTGTGGGTATAGAGTATATTATACATGCACTTGTGTCTTCCAAGAAATTATCTGTTGTTACATATTTGATAATTAACTTTTTAAAGATTATGACTGGTCATAATACATATAGTTAATTTGGTTTATGTGAAAAAATAATTCCCTTTTGAGCTCTAGATCTAGGAAAAGTCTGTTCGTGGACATAATAATTTTGCATATATGTGATTTCTAGAGATGTATTATTTCCTAGGTTCACCAATGGATTCTATAAATATTTTCAGGTAAATACCAGGCAGAGAGTGTGTACTCTATAGAATGTTAAATGTCAGAATTGTTCAAAACAAAAGTTCTGTTACTTGTACACAATTCTAATTTCATGTGGCAATCAAAAGTTGTATAAGGAAATTGTGAATGTCTAAAAATTGAGATTATTTATAGTTAATTTTTGTTTAAATAAAGACATCAAACTTCAGTTTCATAAATGCCAAAGGACTAACCATAAATGGTCTAGCTAGATATGTAATTCTTTTCGAGTCAGGGTCTCACTGTACCCCTGGCTGGCCTGGGACAATCCACTGTGTGGATTAGGCTGGCCTCAACTCACATTCTCCAGTCTCTGTCTCCTAAGTGGTGAAAGTAAAGGCATTCACCATACTTGCCATTGGATTATATTTTAATTAAAAATTACTAGCAGGGTATTCTGTGCCTTTTGTAATTTTTAAAGCTGAATAACAGTTTATGTAATACTAGAGAACTTGGAACATCTAATTGGCCATCTAGTTAATTATTGAACAGTTTACTTCTGTATGTTGAACATGCATTACATATATGACAACATGAAAAGAATTAGAAGAAATCTAAGTTAAACACATGGCCCTTCCACTTTGTTTTTAAAGGATGGTTTTTGATAATAATAGTAAGTTCTGAGGTCTCTAGGAAGTAGTCTTAAAATACAGTGAAAAGTAGTGATAGTGTTAGTTACACACTTTGCCGCCTTCAGTGATTCCTTCAGTGAGACCAAAGGTTGTTCAGAACCAGGCCTTTAATCCCAGAACTCTTGTGAATTTGAAGACCAGCCTGGTCTACATAGTGAGACCCTGAAAAGATATATTCTTAACTTTTAAAAATTACTAATTCCAATGCCACCTCCTCACACACAATCATATTTTATGTTGAAAAATTGACTTGGAGAAATCTTAAAAAGTACTGAGTACAATTTAGTAAGTAAACTATCATTTCTGATGACTTTTTCTATGAATCATTTTCTTGAAATTTTCTGGATAATTTGAGTTGTTACACTCCGGACTTTACCAAAGAGGCCACTTTCTACTTTGTTTAAAAATGATAGGTATCTCAGAGTTTTTGGGTTGTTTGTTTGTTTGTTTTTGCGTAGTCTAACTTGAATTTAAACTGAACTCTAACTGTTTGGTTATAACTTCCCCCATGGATTGGGCAGCATTCCTCTGAGTGCCGCATCATGGAAGGCACTTTGAAGGGACTCCCTTCCCATCTAGGAAGGCCTAGCTGGCCTGACAGCAGACTGCCTTAGCCCTGACCTCTCCTCCCTCCCTTCCGCCGCGGCTCCGCCCCGCCGGAGGCCCCTCCCCCCGCGTCTGCGCGCTCGCGGACCGGCAGGGCGGAGGCGCGCTGACACCTGGCGGCGGCGGGGGCGGGCCGTCGGAGAGCGTGGGCTGGGATTGGCTGTGGCACGTGGGCTGGGGCGGGAGGAGACGGTTATGGGCTCGTGCCTGGGCCGGATCCCGGTTGTCTGAGGGGCGCGGAGACCTGCGGGAGGGAGACGGCCGCAGCATGGCGGCCAGCCGCGCACCGCCCTGCTCTCTGCCTTCCTGTCGCAGCCGCCTGGACCCTGTGGTCCGCAAGTGCTTGCTGTGAGCCCGCCGCGCGTCAGCCCGCCCTCCTCCCGCCCTCCTTCCCTTGTCGCCTCTGCCAGCCCAGGGGGGCGGCTGGGCGCACCGCGCCCACCCGTCGGGGCCCTGGGACCATGGAGGACGTGAAATTGGAGTTCCCTTCGCTCCCGCAGTGCAAAGACGACGCCGAGGTGAGTGCCCGCCGGCCCGCCCTTTCGCAGGCTGCCCCCGGGTCTCTGGCCGAGCAGCGCCTCTGGCCCACCTGTCCCAGACTCTTCCCTTTCCCTCTGGGGAGCGTCAATGAAGTCCTCCTCTCCTGGGACCTTGGAGGAGCCACCCCGGAGAGTACCCCTGACCACTCGCCTCAGCGTTGTGGTTTTTCTTGAACACAGACTCATCTTTGCCAAAGCAACACGCTGTGGAGTTGTTTTTAATCTGAGCTTAATGTTAGGTTCACATGCGGGACACCTAGCCCCACGTGTGGAATAGACCGGAGGCGTGAACTCTGGAATTGTACCCTCTAATAGTTCTCAAGTCAAAAAACAACCACCAACAACAAAAACCCCACAAAAAAACTATGACTAAACAGAAAAAAAAAATCAAAAAGCTAGATTCTTTGTATTTGAAATTTTTTAATCACAAATCTTGCCTTTGGAGGAAAGTACTGTTGAGTGCAAAATTCTCCCAATTTATGATTTCGGGCTTCTTTTCACTCCACCTTGATTTTTCTTTATCTAACATCTGTTGCAAATATTTTATGGTACCAGAAACTGTTAAGTTAGAGTTTGCCAGAGGCTTAATTAGTAACAAGACAGGGATTCTTAGCTGTGACACTTAATAAGATTAAAAAAGGATCCTAGAGTTTTGTTTGTGTGTTTTGACATACAGCCCTGGCTGTCCTGGAACTCTCAAAGATCTACCTGCCTCTGCACCCCAAATGCTGGGATTGAAAGCGTACACCCCTTAATCTCTCAGTGCTTTAAAGGTATTTCAGGCTCCTCTTGGCTGTCACACTTGTAATCCCACTGCTTGGGAGGTGGAAGGAGAAAGATAAGGAGTTTACGGTAACCATGGTTATATAGCAAATTTCAGACCAGTCTGAGTTACATATGAGATGGAGAGTTGATACCAAATACTCAATTCTACTTAATGTCTTCATTTGATGACCACTCTTTGTGTTTTGTTTTGTTGTGGTTGTGCGTTTTTGAGAAAGGCTTTCTTTGTAGCCCTGGCTGTATTGGAACTCTGGCCTTAAAATCAGTCTCCTGAGTACTGGTGTTAAAGGTGTGTACCACCAAACCTAGCTACTTTTTTTAAATGAATTTAAATTTTAAGACAAGATCTTGTGTAGCCAGAAATGTCCTTCAACCCCTTTTCTCCCATGTGATGGAATTAGAGGCATTTGGAGGATTCCCTTTCTTATTTGTGGTAGTGACGGTTGAGACTCCCAAATATATATACCACAGTACATAGTGCCAGTGGAGACTCCCATATATATATATATATA